>NW_020171830.1:1572142-1616248 GCF_003031525.2 Neophocaena asiaeorientalis asiaeorientalis
CTCCCTCTGAACAGACTTCAGGCTCCCTAAAGACTTAATGAACTACAGCTTTCGTCTGTTTCAAGTCTTTAGTCATGACAGAAAGAATTACCCTTTTTGCCAGGGGAGGAAGAAACGCTTTAGTTATCAGCAGAGCTGGCAAGGGGCCAGGCAGCCTCTGGAACAGTCTGTGGGGATTAGAATGCCAGAGGTAGACGTTCCAGTCCAGGAGGACAGTCACGTCCATGAGCTGGGCCAGCCACCCCCAAACCCCACCCAGCACTGAAGAAGCCGCCCTGCTTCTCGCCCTCTGGCCTTTCTGGCCCAGGTGCACGGCGGGGGGGGGGAAAAGGCGGCCACACTCTTGCAGCTCAGCGATGGGGACTGGAGGCCTGCATGGTTAGCCTGTGGAGATTCGTGGAAACGAATCCTGATAAAATTAACAGTTTTTTATGGGCGCCTTCTGTGTCAGCACTGTGTGTGTGGAAAGGCCACCAGCAGGGTCCTTACCATAGGGCAGGGTGTGCAGGTCTCTCCAGCTGGGGTGGGTGGGGAAAGAGAATCCTGGTGCCTGGTATTGGGCCCACTTGCACAGCTCATGCTGCCACGGTTGCTGACCATCACTGCTGTCCTGGGCTTGGTCCCATGAGGCAAGTGGGGAGTGGAGGTGAGAGGGACACGGGGAGCCACGTCCATTCAGAAGTGTTCTTTGCCAAGCTCTTCTCATCTCCTGCTGGCGCTCCATAAACCCAGTGATGTCCGTGAGTGTCTCCTTGGTCATCCTTCCAGGCCTCAGGCATAAGAATCAGGAACAGGGACAGCACTGGGGTCACACAGCTCAAGGTGCCCCAGCCAGCTTGACCCCAGCAAAGGGATCCCAGAACCACAGGAGAGGGCCGCCACTGGGATGGCAGTGGTGGCAGTGCTGGGGACAGCCAGAGACGCTAATCTCATTACTTTTTCTGTCCCCAGAGCACAGCAGCAAGTAGCCACCACACAGTAGGGTCTCAATAACAAGTTGCTTTTAACTATTTTTAGAGATGGCACCATCATCCTGGGTGACCTCTAGCAGTCATTTCGCCTCGACTCTTTCCCCATCTGTAAAGCAGGGATGAGGATGATGAAATCTTGATGGTTGTATTAAGGATGAAATGAGATAAAACATGTTGAGGTGCTTTGTGAGCTCCAGTGCCACCAAATGGAGGCCTGAAGGATGGAAAGCTGCTTCTCATGGTGATTTCTCATTCGGCCCAGCTGTTGCCATGATAGTGGTGGATTTCTCATTCGGCCCAGCTGTTGCCATGATAGTGGCGGAAGGGAGCTTTTTTCTTGTGGAGGGCTTTCTCTAGTTGTGTAGTCGTGGCGAGCGGGAGCTACTCTTCATTGTGGTGCATGGACTTCTCACTGTGATGGCTTCTCTTGTTGCGGAGCACGGGCTCTAGGCGCATGGGCTTCAGTAGTTGTGGCTCATGGGCTCTAAAGCATGGGCTCAGTAGTTGTGGTGCACCGGCTTAGTTGCCCTGTGGTATGTGGGATCTTCCCAGACCAGGGCTCGAACCCATGTCTCCTGCATTGGCAGGGGGATTCTTAACCACCGGACCACCAGGGAAGTCTGGTGTGGAGATGCTTCTAGATCTTCCAGTTCTCGAACTTTATGGTCTCAGATCCCTTTCACACTCCTAAAAATTATTGAAGGCCTCAAAGAGCATTTATGTAGGGTAGATCTATCAATACTCTATTAGAAATAAGAACTGAAAATTGTAAAAATATTTATTTAAAACTAATAAAGTGAACCCACTGCATATTAACATATTTTTATGAAAAAAATTATATTTTCCAAAATAAAGTAGGGAAAAGCATGGCATTAGTTTACATTTTTGCAAATCTCTTTGATGTTAGGCTTATGAGAATCCAGGTGGGTTTTTATATCTGCTTCTGCATTCAGTCTGTTGTGATATGGTGTTCTGGTGGAAGTATATGGAGAAAATCCAGCCTTACTCAGATATATAGCTGGAGAAGGAAGGGATATGTTAACAGCCTTTTCAGAAAACTGGATATTCCTCTTTGATACTACACCAAAACTTGACAAGTGATAGCGTCTTAAAGGTGAGTTGTGATGTGGAATCTGAAACCATATCTATAAACTTCGTACTCTGTTACATGAAAATCCATTGGTCTCTCTTGCATTTTGAATGGATTTTTTAAGCCACACATGATTTTGTAATATCTCACATTGGTTATGTGGAAAATCTTGTTCACTAAGTTATGCAGATCCTCCAAATGTTGACACTTTCACTGTACATTGTCAGAAGACACATTTGTTAATATGACTGCCGATCTTAACAGAAAAATCTTAAGAGTATTGTGAAACTGTCAATCTCACAGTAGATACAAGTTTTCCAAAATTCTAATTTTTGCTTGAAAGCTTGCATTTTATCACTGGCAACGGATACTCTCAATTGTTTTCTTTGATGTGACAGGCTCACTTTGTTCACCTTCGAGAAAAAGTCTGCCAAATACCCAAGTTTGAATTACCATGGTTTTTCTGTCATTTACTCTTTTAAGTAAAAATGGTGTTTCATGAAACAGTGGCTAATTCATCTTGCAACTCAATCTCCCATAAGCTTTTCCCTGAGATAACAATCGTACTTCGGTATGCAGCCAGAGTGCTTTATGTACACGTCCCATTTCATCACACAGAATATTAAGAAGTGTAACCAAGGGCTGAAATTCGATAAAATTAATTTTAACTGCTTCATCAAAGATATTCTTAAGGGAAATTGGCTTGTTTTTTCCCCAAGAGTGCTTGGTGGTGAATGCAACGATTACTACTACAGTTCAGTGTCCCTCCCATAATTCACGCTAAGGCACCAGCAGTTCTTCCCACCACTGCCTTTGTACCATCAGTGCAAATGTCAAAAGAGTGAAAGAGACGAGCACCGCCGCAGTACTATTTTGAAAATAATGTTAACTCCACAGATCTCCTCAGAGTACCTTGGGAACCCCCAGGGTCTTGGCTCATGCTTAGAGAACCGCTGATCTAGATGACAATTTGGTCACCTAAGCTGTAAGAATATTCATCCCCTGGTTATACCACATGACACAATAAAACTATTTTAATTTTTAAAAAATCTGACCGTGTGATTTTTACTGAAGTGGCTTTGCTCACAGCTGATCTGAGGTTGCTGCCCCTTTTGACAGTTGAGGAAGTAGAGGCGCCACAGGCTGAGTGGCTTACCCCACACCCAGGTGGTTAGTAGCAGAACCGATCTCGAACCCAGGACTGCAAGAGAGAAGGCCAGGGCTCTGCAGGCTCCTGAGGCCACGTGAATGCTCACAGACTCCACGGCAAGCAGACTGCACCCTCTGTCTCGGCCCCTCAAAGGGCCCTTTGGGACTGTGGGTGCTCTCTCCTTATCCGAGGTCAAATGCAGCAGCACTGCAAATGGTGCAGAAAGCCTGCATTCCTCCACAATCCACCTGCAGCCGTGGACGGGACGGAATGCATCCCGTTCAAAGTGGATTATGGTTCATCCATACAGAGGAACTCTGTGCAGCCACAAGAAAAAATAACAAAGAGAGAACTCTTCAGAGACTGATATACAAAGGTCTCCAAGATACACTGTTAAATGGAAGAAGCAAGGTATAGAAAAGTTTGTAAAGCTTGCTACCTTTTGGGCAAGAAAAGAAGAGAAAAAATATGTTTTTGCTATGTATATGCACAGATAATTCTCCAGAAGAAGAAACTGGTAATACTTGTTGCTTTGGGGAACTGAGGAGGTGGGTGCGAGGGAGGCTTTTCAATGCCATCATTTTATACCTTTTGAAATCCGAACCCTAGTGGCTGCCCTATTCAAAATAAGTAAGCATTAAGTAAATAAATAATATGAATATATTATAAATAAATGAAAAGTGAGCGTTAAAAAAACTCATAAGGCTCTCCCTTGGAGGTGCTTTGGCAGGTATGAAGCATCAGTTTCAATCCCACCTCCTCCTCACCGAGGCAACAATAATAACATCTGTGACTTATTGAACCTTTAATATGCACCAGGCAGTGTACCAAGTTGCTTTGCACCAATTGTCTTCACACCGACCCTAATGAAGAGGATACTGACAGTATCCCCATTGTACAAATGGGGAAGCTGGGGCTCCCAGCCACTCAGTAACCTGCCCAGGGTCCTACAATAGTGGGAGAGTCAGGATCTGAGCTGGCTCTGCGTGAGCCTCACACCTATGCCCCACCCTCCAGGCCACCCTGCCCCTACAACGCGGGTGTTTCTTCTCCCCACTCCACTGCAGATAAGATCCTGGTTCACTGCGCCATGGGCCGCAGCCGGTCGGCGACTCTCGTCCTGGCCTACCTGATGATCCACAGGAACATGACCCTGGTGGACGCCATCCAACAAGTGGCCAAGAACCGCTGTGTCCTACCCAACCGGGGCTTTCTGAAGCAGCTCCGGGAACTGGACAAGCAACTGGTGCAGCAGAGGCGACAGGCCTGGCGCGGCGCGGACGGTGCGGAGCTGTAAGGCCCCCTCACGGCGTGAGCAGGATACTCGGGAATGAAGGGGCAAGGTTGAAAATAGCTCTGGCCTGTGACTTCCTTTGTCACAGAGAAGGGACGTGAAACCAAAGCTTGACTCCTTCCAAAGAATCTTAAACTTCCCAGGGGCCGGTGAACAGAGGGGATAATTCATAGCGGCCTCCGGTAGGAGGCCAGCACTTGGCTTCACAGCAAAATGGGGCAGACGGGCTTCCCAGCGGAACTGGCTACAAGTGAGCACGCATGCGCCGTTTTTCTGGTTTTTTTTTTTTTTTTTTTTTTTTTTTTTTTGCTGTTGGTAAGACGGATGCGGAAAAGGATTTAAAGATGCGTAGACATTGTGCTGTGATTAAATATTTGGCTTTGTCTGAAAGTCACATTCTTTAAAAAATAATTTAAAAATATAACTTTATTTTCTAACCACAGAAAAGTGCCTGCGAGAGCTGTTACAGGAGAGTTTGCACCGCTTGTTAGTCAGTCGGCTGTCTGGGGTGGGGGGTGGGCATGGGGAGGACGCGCGTTTCCTTACCGGCGGCTCCTGCATCTTCCTTTCGATGGAATCCCCAGGCTCAGGTCACCATCCATAGATGCTGCTCTGTGGAAGAGGCAGAGAGCAATTCATCTGGTAGGGGTAGGGAGTGGCGGTCCCCTGCATAGAGGCCGCCCGCTTTGGGCTCCCCTACCTTCCTCAGGGAGCCAGGGCTGTTCAGAATCTTAGCCAGAGGCGCCACTACCCAGAAAAATTCAACAAATTCTGGTAAATTTGAACAAGAGTTTGACTTTATAATTTTGGAAGGAGACAATCTTTGGGGGACCGGAACTTGGGGAAGCTTATTTTGCTTTGATTCTAGTCAAAGCAACATGAGCTTGTTTTCAGTCCCCGAAGAAAGTATTTGCAAATGTGTTTGCCCTGGAATGAGAGAACCAGGCAGCCCGCTGAGCTCAGGTGTGGAGATGCCCCCGCCCCTGAGAGCTAAGCCAGTCACCATGATGGCGTGATTCTCATTCTTGAGGAGAAAACAGCAGCAGGCGGCAAGCGGGGAGAGATGGCTTCTAGAACCAGGAGCTAGAAGCCAGACAGAACCCAGAGAGAGATGCTGATGGAGATGCCAGCAGTCCAGGACCAGAAATCAAAACTGCCTGATAAAGGCCTACGGGGAAACCAGGAAAAGGGGCCCACTAGGGGCTCAGCAGCTTTGTAAAGCCACCCGAGGGTCACCCTGTAACCTTAGGGCGGCTGCCCTGCTTTTGTGCCAGAGAGGAGGACCTGTGGCCTGGGCCCCTGTGGCTGGTAGGGCTTCCTGGGATTGCCTAGTATCTGCTCTGGGATGGTCACCTTGGCCCATAATGGGTCCTCATAATGACTCAGATTTGGGTGTAAGGGGAGCCATATACACAGGCTTTTGGGAAAGAGATGTAGACCAAAAGGGATTCTAGTGGCCCCTACCTAGACCTTCCCATCATAGGATCCCAATAGCCCCCTCTAAACTCAGTTATCTCCTAGGTCTGATCTATTACTTATCCAGAAAGAAAGATTTCCATTTTAATAAAATGTTAACTTTTATCCATCATAATGAAGTATTTACATTTAAATGAATCCGTATGTGGGAAGGACAGGTCCAGTGCTGGTGTTCCTGGAGTGCTCTTTCGGTGTTCTCTCTCCAACCTTCCCACACGTTCCCACCTCTTTGTGGGGCTGCAAGTCCTGCTGAGGAAAGCAGAAGTTGGAGGTCTGGTCTCTTTAAGATGGGAGCCAGGGGTAGGGGAAAGGAGGAACAGAAGTTTTTTTTTTCTTTAATAAATGTATTTATTTTTGGCTGCATTGGGTCTTCGTTGCTGCACGTGGGCTTTCTCTAGTTGCGGCGAGTGGGGGCTACTCTTCGTTGCGGCGCACGGCCTTCTCATTTCAGTGGCTTCTCTTGTTGCGGGGCACAGGCTCTAGATGCACGGGCTTCAGTAGTTGTGGCTTGCGGGCTCTAGAGCGTAGGCTCAGTAGTTGTGGTGCACGGGCTTAGTTGCTCCGCGGCATGTGGGATCTTCCCGGACCAGGGCTCAAACCCGTCAGGGAGATTCTTAACCACTGAACCACCAGGGAAATCCAAGGAACAGTTTTGGCAAAAGAATTTAAATTCTTCAGAAATAAAATATTCATTTGGTCAACAAGTATTTGAGAACCTACCACATGCTAAAATTTGGGTTAGGAGGCCAATGCAAAAATGTATGCTGTGATAAAGTGGAATGAGGGAAGCAGGTACTGAGGTGGAGAAGCATGGGGATGGGATGGGGAAAAACCCACTTTAGACGAGGTGGTTGAAGAAGACCTGAGCAGATGGGATGAGTGAGACTTGAAGGAGAGCACCTGCCAAATGGGGAGGGAACATTCTAGGCTGAGGAACAGCACAGGTGAAGTGGCACCAAAGTGGCAAAGAGATGTGTTTCTAACCCGAGGTGGTGTGTTTCTAACCTGAGGTGGTGTGTTTCAGGAGCTGCCCATCCGTGAAGCTGGAGCTTGTGGGTGAGAGGGCAGGTGGACGCAGAAGGGTAGAGAGATTGGACTTTATTCCAAGTGCAAATAAGAACCACCGATGAATTTTAAGCGGCAGAATGGTCTATGTTTTAAGAAGATCACTCTGGAAAGAAAAAAATATCACCCTGACTGAAGTAGAGAGAATGGACTGCAGGGAGGAGGCAACCAGTAAGGAGGTTGTGGAACTGTTGACAGGAAGGAGGAAGATGGTCTGGACTAAGCTAGTGCCAGGGGACTAGTATTCAAGATTATTTTGGAATTATCTTGGGGAATACACAGAACCTGCTGGGAGGGGCGAGAGAATTAGAAGACAGTGATTCGGTTTCTTGGTGGTGCCTTAATACTGAGATGGGGTTGACAGGGCCAGAAATGGGGGTAGGGGGTTGGACATCATCAGTTTTATCATGTCTAAGGCATACAAAAGGTGTCCCATGTCATTTCACCTTGAATCTAGAGAGAGCTCAAAGGAAGGTCCACTACTAGAGACATAATACTGGGCATTATCTGCATAGAGGTGGTGTTGGAAGTCATTGTACTGGGTGAGATAATGAGAGAAGACAGAGAGGGAGCCCCAGGCCTGAGTGTTTGTTTGTTGGGAGGCAGATCCAGGAAAGAAGATGGAGGAGGGGGAAGGAAGACCAGGAGTGTGGGTACCGAGAAACTGAAGGTCCTGCTTCAGAATATAACAGTACTTGTACTGTAAACCAGTACTGCTTGTAACAACAGAGTAACCTATATATGCAGAGCACCTAACAGTTTTAAAAGCATCATGTATTTGTTACCTATGCCTTTAAATCAGAGATTTGACAAGTTAGGGCTTTTTCCCAGAGTGAAGTGTTCTAGGACAAAGGGCTGCGATTTGGGGAGAACCAAGTTTGTTTCTGCTCACAGATTTCAGCTGAGTGTGTTTGGGCAATTAGGTTAGCTTGTTTGAGCCTCAATCCCCTCATGTGTAAATTGGAGAAACTGCCCCATTTCCTACATAGGGTGGATGTTTGTGAGTCATTATTTTTGTGATACTATTTGTGAGCCATTGTTTCTAAAACATAATGTTGGCGAGGAAAGCCGATGGCTTCACACCTGGGTAGGCACCACTTGTGCTGGTAAAAAATAAAGGCTGCAACTGACAACCACTTGTTAAGCCTCCTATAAATGAAAGAACACATTACTGGGTTTACAAGATGTGGCCTGCTGATGAGTCTCACCTAATGGTGACTCTGTTTCAGTCCTGATGAATCCAAGCTCCTGTTCTCCCAGATCGTTGGTGTCACATTTAAGGCCAAGCTGATTTCTCTAAGTGAGAGTAAGCAAGTGCAGAGCAGCGGGCAGGGTGATCTGAGGCCACTTCAGGTCAGCAGTTTCCCTCCTACACCAAGCCTTTCCCTTCTGTCAATGAACATTAGGACTTTGGGCCAGCAGAGGGGCTCCCCTGTCTGGCTATGCCGCAATCCCTAGGGAGCCTGTGAAACACAAGGAGTCCCCAGTACTGTTCTTAAATTATGGTGCGGCAGGTCTGGGACAGTGACTGGGACTTGTCCTCAAGTTCCCGGGAGGACTATGAGGCAGGCAGAGTGGGGGGAGCCCAGATGCCACACAGACCACAAGCGTGTGGTTACAAGCCATTGCAACACATGGAACAGAGGACCATCTCAGTTCCCAAAGAACCTTACTTAACCCAAGAGGAGACCAAACATGAGAAGGTTTCAAGGTGGGCCCTGTGGAAGGTTCTGCCTGGTTTCTCTTCAGCTGGTTACCAGGTTCACCCCCGCCCCGCCCCCACCCCCACGTCCAGGCTGGGGCAGCCTCTTGCCTGAGGTGTGGATCCACTGGGCTGCTAAGATCCTCAGCAGCTCCCACACAGATGCCAGCAGTTGATTCCAACAGGCAGCACACCATCGCTTCCTGCTCTGGAGGGGGATGAGAGGTTTCCTTTCCTACCAGCAAAGCACCTTAAAGCTTCTCTTCTCCTCGTGGTGATGACAGCCCTTGCAGACGTGTCTTCTTGGAAGCCCTCCTCAGCCACTACAGATATTCCCCCCACTGGCTATGCAGTTGTGGGGAGAAGGGACAAAAAGATAAAATCTTGACACTAAGCCCAGACTGCTTCGCAACTGTGGGAAAAGATAATAAGGGTGAGTGCAGAAGGCAAAACCCTGCCGGGCATCCTCCCTCCGTTGGGACCTATGATTCGGGGCTGTATGTACTGTCCTCCTTTCCACATGGGTGCCAAGTCAAGCATTCATTTCAAGGCCTGTCACTTGAATAAGCAAATGTTTTAACAGTCAGACAGAACTTTCTCTGAATGCCTAAGATAACGTTTGTGAACAATAACTTTTTTTTTTTAGAATCTAAACTTTAGATTCTAAAAAATAACATCCAATCACTCATTCACAACAGAGCAAAACTTTCACGCCTTTTTCAAGAAAATGATTTTTCAAACATACAAGTCCAAATTGGGTGTTTTTTGTATTAATCTTTAAAAAAATGAAGTTTGCTACCACTGGACTAGGCCCTGAAGGGAGTTTATACAGACTGTATAAATGAGGCAGCTGGGTATTTGGGCAGGATCCCTTTGCAAATGAAGATCAAAGTCAAAAAGAAAAAAACAAATTCACTTTATTTTAAAGACAATGATTGGCATACAGAAGGTATGCACTAGCATAAAATAAACTTTCATGAAAAGCATTAAAATCCATTATAAATTAATTTATTAAATAGGTATTTGGTATATGTGATGGTTTTATTAGATATTACTCTTATTTATTGCCAACCCCCTCCCACAAAGTCAAAACAAATCAGAAAACCTCTTAACTCTGATTTACACTAAATAATTTATTTTCCCAAAATGTGTATGTGTTCTGAGATGTGACACATGATACAGTTCAATTGGTCATTATCTATCAATCATAATATGACAGGACACAAGAGGCTAAAAATGGCTCATCATAATTTATTTTATGTTAAAATGTACAGCTTTTTTTGTTTTTTTTGTTTTTTTTTTCTTGAAGTGACTGACTAAAAAGAGAACAGATAAATACAAGAGTGTCGCTGGCTCCTATTTTATACAAGGATTACGCCTCTCCTGCTTGGCCCTTACAGTCACCCTGTACAGGTACAAAGGCTACAAAAAAGGAAGCAATATAAACAGACACAAATAACTTTTTTGCTTTTTTACATGCGATTTGTAAGCTTAGTTTGAGCTATTCACAAGCTACTTCTCTATTTTTCCTTAAAAAATAACTCCAATATTTTATAAAGATAGAAAAATCTACAGATGGAATGAAAATGTAAAGTTAGAGGCATTTCCATAAAATAGCAACTTTACACCAAATTCACTATTTTTTTTTAAATCCTGCCAAGTATTTGGACATATATGAAATGTTTCAAAACCTGACAGATAAACACTGAGATATGCTTCATTCAATAAACAGAAGTCTGCATTTATAAAACAGAAAGCTGCCTTTTTTTCCCCAAAGAAATCTGTCACCAAAATGGAAAAGGGTCTCAACTTTACACCAAACATTTAGCAATAAAACCCTTTTGACTAACCAAATGGGAATAGCTTTTATAGCTCTTTACAGTTTTATAATTAACAAAAATATAGTTTTTTTTTAAACCCTCAAATTAGGGCACCCTAATCAAGGCAAAAAACTTAAGAAATGGCTTACCGTTAGCACAACACTTGTACAGTACTACAAAATGCACTGTCACTAACAAAGACATTAGCGGCATGCTGAAGTGTCACCTCAAACAAAATATACAATAACTGAAATGCTAAAGGCATTTACATGGAGTAGACGGGGAAGAAAAAAAAACTCTAGGTTCAGTATTAAAACAGATAATTGGGGGTGGGCTGGGGCATGGGGCTTGATATCCACATTGTTTAATGGAAGCAGGCACAGCAAGTGGCTGCCTCCAAACTGTAGTCCAAAGAGAGGCCTTCCTTTGCAGAGAATTTCATATAAAAGGAACAGAAACAAAGGTACCAAAAAGGAAAAAGGAAAAAAAAAAAGGAAAAAGAAGAAAGAAAAACAACTTGTATAAGGCTTTCTGCTGCATACAGCTTTTTTTTTTTTTTTAAATAAATGGTGCCAACAAATGTTTTTGCATTCACACCAATTGCTGGTTTTGAAATCGTACTCTTCGAAGGTATTTGTGCAGATCAATCCGAGAGTGATGCCCAGGGGTTTTGTGACTGCCCATTTTGCCTACCTTCTCATGTAGGACCCATTGAGAGACTGTTTGGACATGCCCGGGTTCATGTAGCCGTGATGCCCGGGGGCCGTGTACATCATGTTACTGTGGGGTGGGGTCTGCATTGGCTGCTGGGCATATGGCTGGGTTCCCATCATGCCCATCTGCATCTGCATAGGGTATTGGGGCGTTTGATTCATGTAGCCATGGTTGCTGTGGTAGCCACTGTTCATCATCGGCTGGGACATGCTGTACCCATTCATGGCATTGAGCGTGTTCATGTTCATGTTCACAGAGTTGACATTGTAGGCTGGGGATGGCATCAAGTTCACACTCATGTTCATGCCTCTTTGCATCGTTAAAGTCCGTGCAGGACCCTGCATGGCTACCGTCTGGGAGCGCCCATAGATTTGCGACTGATGGGTGGCAGCGGCTGGTGACAGAGATGCCGATTTGGTTCTCATGGAGACGTGGCCCTTGCTGGCAATCTGGGTTTGCAGTCTTTGGCTGTGGGAGATGCCAATGTTTGATGCAGCCATGTTCCGTTGCAAAAGAGGCGGTGGCAGATTCATCGGAGGAGGAGTCAGGTTGGGGGGTGGGGTCATGGTAGCTTGTGCTTGGGGTCCCCCAGGGACGGAGTGTGGAGACTGAGAAAGCTGAACAAGCCCTGTGTTACTTAATGGTGTGGACAAAGAGGCACTGTTTGCATAGGAAGTTACAGCAGCGGAATGGCTGTAAGGCAATGAATGATCAATAAGTGTATTAGTTAACTGCTGTAGTTTGGCAAGGCTGAAGGTGGCTGACGGCTGTGGGTAATGCCCAGCCCCAAAATCACTCTGACCCATTCGTTCATATAAGCCAAGGTTGGTATTGCCGGTCTCGGGGATCTCAGCCAGCTGCATGGGCGGCGTGAAGTTAGCAGCCATGCTACACTGAGCCAGCTGCTGGCTGCTGCTCGGGGGCCTCTCCACCACGCAGCCTTGAGGAGACTTGACACTGCAGGTCGGGGGAGAGCTGATGCTGGTCTGCTGCAGCATGCTGCAGCTCCCACTGATGTTGGACATCTGCTGGGTGACAGCACAGCTGCTCTGTGTCAGATTGCTGGAGGTGAGGTTGCTATAGGAGCAGCTGTTCTGTGAAGAGCCGTTTCCACAAATGCTGCCACCCATAGTAGAATCATAGCTGCTTGGGTTCTCGTAGTTCTCAGTTGTACTCTCGATACTGCCCAGGTCACTAAATCCGCTGTCTACGACTTGCTGTGAGTGATCTGAAACGGATGGGACATCCATCATTGGACTGGTTTCCATGTTCTGCAAAGATGGCACTGAGATGGCATTTTGATCTGGGCTGATTTGGGCATAGCTGTTTTCCAGGGCAGGGACACTTGGGCTGTTGACAGAACGTACTGACTGGCTGGGGTGGGAATGGACGGATGAAACTGGGCTGCTGTGGTCTGACTGTTGGCAGTCGTCTAGACTGGCGGCGATCTGTGGGCTTTGGTCTGCGTGAGTGTAGTTCTGTAGGCTTCTACAGGCCTCTTGAGTCTCGGCACAATCCTGAAAGGTATCGTCCTGTTCACTGTTCTCCTGGGTCAAGGACTGAACCGCTTGGACGGTCTCAGAGTCGATTTCCAAGGTTGCTGTGTTTCCCTCTTTGAACTCAGAATCTACTTCTTCACTGTTCTTTTGGTCCTGCTCCTGTGCCTGTTCTCCTGCGGGTTCCTCATCAGATTCAGGGGCGGTTTCAGTGGCTCCAGCAAGCTCCTTAGGTTCACTGTTACACGAAGCTGTAAGGTCAATGCCGCAGTCCATTAGGACTTCTGCGTTTGAATGACTGGGCTGCACACTAAGGTCTAAAAAAGCCTCCTGGGTTTCCAGCACTTCTTTGAAGGCTTCTCTTGGGCGTTCTTCCTTCTCCGATTCGGCAGACTCCATGTGACTGTCATCTTCATCGTCTGCATCATGCCCCTCGTTGTGAGATGGCTCTTCATCCTCTTCCTCCTCCTCTTCATGATCATCCAAACGCACGGGGTCTTCTTTGTCCGTGCAGACTTCTGGCTCCTCTTTTTCCTGGCTTTGGGCACCACAGGGGTCTTTTTCTACATTTCCTTCTTCTTCCTCCTCCTCCTCCTCCTCCTCCTCCTCTTCCTCATCCTCCTCGGGTTTGATTAGATCATCTTCAGGTTTTTCACCTGGCGATTTATTTGGACTTACAGGTGCACACATTTCCTCCCTTCTGTTTTCGTCCCCAGGCAGCAGGGGTTCCACAGCTTCCTTGACCTCCTCCTCAGTCCTGGTGGGAGCGGGGCTGGTTTTGTCTGCTGGAGTCTCCTTCTGTTCTTCCACTATTACCTGGTCATCGGGCTCCATGGGTGTTTCTGGTGGGGTGTACAAGTTCAGTTTAAATCCAGTCTTCCTCTCTTTGTTTGGTCTCCACTTAGAGAGACCACGCTTTGTTCCTTTTGGCCATTGTTTGCACTTTAGAGGTTCAGGATTGTCTCTACTGGCTTCTTTCAAGTTATTTGCATCATCATCCATATTGTCTTAGTGAGGAGACAGACAGAAAGAAAGAGGAAGGAAAACAAAATCTTAGAAAGCATCACCATGAACAACTTGAATTTATTCTTCTAAACAATTTAGCACATACTGCTTTCAATTTAGCATTTTAAGAGTTGATGCTAACGACACAGTCAAACCTAATACAGAATAATATTGTGGTATAAATGGAGTAAATTACCTAGGCCTGGAAAACAATATATGGTGCACACACCACACACCTCCACACACAACCCACTCTTAAGAGAAAGCTGTGCTTTTTATAGGAAGCACATGGATACAGGCCACTATAATAAACGTATTTGAGTTTGACAAACAAGACATTGTCTGATACAAAAGCCTGGAATTCCACGATGTAAAGAGAATCCATTTGAATATTTGCAAATTAGGAAATGCAGGGTTAAAGTTAGCTCATATCCCAATCACCACTGTACTGGAGAAATGAATAGAACTAACTTGCATATTTATCCTGAGAAAGTGAACTTCAGCTTGTGGACATTTACTGGATTGAAATGATCTCAGATGACATTATTTACTTTGATGTGAATGTTCTCTCTGGCATAAAAATAAACTATGTACCTCTGAAACAAATGAATAAATAACTAAATAACCAGAACATAAATACATCTGTAATCTACTCCAGGATCATCATTTCTGGATGACACAAACTATAATGTATTTACCATGAAATTACTGAACATTTAAAATACAGGTATTCTTTTTATCACTAATTCTATCCACATTGCATTTTGGATCAATGTGCAAATGTATGGTATGGTTTGAATATTAAATAAGAAGCAAACCATAACTGTCAAGTTCATTTTAGCTCAGCTAATCTTATTTTTACTGTACCTATATGCATGTATGAATATAAATAAATATGTAAATATATTTATATATTATAAATATATTTATATAAATATAAGCAAGCAAACAAGTAAATATATGAATAAATACAAACATAAAACACCCAAGTCTTAAGATATTTATAAAATTAAAGATTATACTAATCTCCTAGAGGGGTCAATTTAAAGGAAAAGCTTCACAAAGAGAAATAGCCTTATTAGAAACACTATTTTGGAGAACAAAAACAAGATCTAATAATCAGTGTGGAACAGAGATCCCTTTTGCCAGATTGGATATCTAATCCTATCAGTGCAGAACAGGGTAAGCTCTTAGCTCATTTATGTAATAAAAGGATTACACGTAAACTTACCTGAATGTATTACATTCAAATTGGTTAGCTGAAAAGATACGGTGCTGTAGACTGATTCCTTCCGAAGTGCAAAGTACAATCTCCAGTTAATAGACATCTCACTAAGTTCATATGTCTATACGTATGGACAGGCAACAGGCATGCCAATGACCTTGGATTCCACATTCTTATTCCACGTGCTACTAGACCTATCAGCATTTGTAGGAAACCCCTCTAAGTTAGAAGATGAGCTTTCCAATAATTATTTTTTAAGAAAGAAGATCCTGAAAGGAATCAGGTATAATATGGCAACTTGGAATTTTTAAAGGCAAGTGGCACAAAGTGGAGCATGAAGACAGTGATGATTCATGTACAGGCTCCCGAGAAGACAGCTAAGAAGTGGAAATAAGGCTCAAATTCCAGACCAAAAAACGACCTCTTTCTGCAGTTGTTTCGTATGTTTATTTGTTTAAGGAAACTAACAAACAAGGCTTGGTTCCTCTATACCCAGGGTGAAATGTCACTGCCTCAGCAGACAGAAGTATGTATGTGGCAATAGTATTCTTGTTAATTAAGAAAGTCAAGGAGCTGCTTGCTCATGTTCTTAAAACTGTGGCTTTTCAAAGGCAAGAGTGATAACCTGTGGTTTCCAGGGAAGTGAGATGGCCTGTTCTCTAGACTGGAAATAAAGTAAGGTTTTGAATAGAGTCATTTCCACTGTAGAGTACAGACTGTCCCACAAATCCTCACGATTCAGCTGGGAGCTCAAGTTCCCAGCCTGACAGGCAAGGGATGGTTTCTTTTAAATAGGGCATCAAACAGGAGTCAATGGTGTTTAATAATTTTTTTAGAATATGGGGTGGGGTGTCCCTGCCAATAGCAACTGTAAAACAGTAATTTGAAAGGAAGGAAGGATAATCTCCTGATTTCCACATTAGTGATGGTGTGGGTAGGTTTTAGATGATTCTTGATAAGAACATATCCAAAGACACCACTGATTATAGGACACATCATCAATTTACTAATATTTGTTTTTCAGGAAGAAAGAAACTACTGCATTCAATGCTCACATCAATAATTATATATACCCTGATTTCAGAAATGTTAAATGTGAAAAAAAGTACATATTAGAATCAAGGAAGTGCAATGTGTTTCTCATTGACAGACTTCAAAATTTTGGAGGATAAGCCAATTTCTGGAAAGTAAGATGAACCCACCTAGAGGGATGTTCTGGCCTATGTTAAACTTCTAAAGTTGTTGAACATAAAAATCCAATTCCAGGAAGAAGGGATAGAACCTTTTATGAATGAGAAAGGACAGATGAGCACTTATTTCTGGTGGGTCGGTACAGCCTCAGAAATGCCTTTGGGTAGAATTCAGGTGCCTGCTTTTTGGCAATAATAGACAGATATTCACAAGGGTAAGGTTTTTATAATTCCTCCACTTACTTCTACAAGGGTCAGCATTCTTAAAGCAATGATTGTCTTTTCCTTCCTCTTCCTCTATCTGTCTTTTCTTCCCAGGCTGATGTTGGAATGCCTTTCTCAGCACTGGCTTCCCGCCATCCTCCTCTACTTCAATCTCACAGGTAGGCTCCAGCTGTGGCATTGGCCTCTCTTCGTCTGAGTTGTCAAAGGGCTCGTTCAGTACTTCTGTCGTCTCTGAAATGGTCTCAGTTGTTACACTGCTGTTGATCCTTCTGCGTTTACGACCCCTTTTCTTCTTTAGCACAAAAGGCCTCTGAAATTAATGCCAAACATAATACATCAGAGCTCATGAGAAATTACAGTGTTGAGTCGATATGCAGCAAACATGTACTGAACGCGTGTCTGAGACTCTTACACGCAAAAACTTCTGTAATGTCTTTGTACTTAACCTTCCATTTGATGTTTAACATCCCTCTCGGGCTCCTACTACAGAGGCAAGTGCTTTCCAAATAAAACAATTGTTTACTCAAGCAGATGCTTTGAGAGGGAACATCCTAGCAGCTGAACTGTAGATTTTAAAAGCTAAGGTTTGCTTTTCTAGCATATATTTTCCAGTAGTACCTGCAGGCTTCAAAATCCTGTGTACCATAGTGATTAAGTCATCATGGACACCAATGTTTCTATAAATGTTTCAACAATCAACTAGCCACTGGGTCACTCATTTTAATACTTGATAACTGTTCAAGGAGCACCTACTCTGTGCAAGGCACTGTAAGATATATGATGGTGTACAAGACTAGCCTACCTGTTCCCCATTTCATAGGATGTCAGGAATGATGCAAAAGAAGAAAGGATACTTGAAGAAAGAATTAGTCTGTTTACAATGTTAGAGTCATGTATTGGTGGCTGCAGGGATATCACTGATAATTTTACTTTTTTTCTTTTTTTGGCCGTTCCGCAAGGCTTGTGGGATCTTAGCCCCTGGCAGTGGAAGCGTGCAGTCCTAACCACTGGACCGCCAAGGGATTCCCCAAAATATTTCAACATAGATGGCATCTAAAGAAAATCTAAAGACATGTGGAAAGTGTCTTATTTACATAAGATATATATATTTTTTCTAATTGTACTACGGGTTGGCACAAATGACTCTCCATAATTGCAAATATAAAATGTTTTTTTGTTTCCAAGCAAAAAGTACTCAATGATACAAAATTCAAATATAAGAAGAACAGGCAGATTTGCTGCTAAGATGTAATCTGTCAATAATGGGTCTGAAAAATTATTGGAAATACATTGCAAAGAAGGGTTCAATATGCTTGGTTAAAACTCAAACTCTAAGTAAACTGTATCCAAGAATTATTGTGTCTCACATTTTTAACTGCCTGAATGTTCATTGAAGTGCACATATAAATCCTGACAGTCACGTTCTGTAATTTAACACTTATAATTATTAATCCCCCCAGCTGGCCTGCTCTCTCCCTAATCCATTAGAATTTTCCCAAACATAAGTATAGCCAATATACAGAACTGGTTTTCTTTAGGTTGAGTCCATTTATATGACAGTAGGCATTTACCATGCCTTGGATAATTCTGGTTTTTGATGTTTTTAAAACAAATTTCTTTTGTTGTATACATAATGCATGAATACATTTTCCTTGTAAGAAGTCAAAATATTATTCATAAGCCTAAAAGTCCACTCTATGGGATGCTCCTTTCTAGCACCTCCCCACAACTGCCCTTCCACTAGAAGATTGCCAGGCTTAGATGAAGGCACGCCAAGCTGGGAGTCAGAACAGCAGGTTCTTTGACAGACACCACGTAGGGTAGCCTTGGGGCACAGCCTTAACTTGCGCTGTCACTATTAGTCTTGGCTATCCTGCAGTGTCTGGTCCCTCTCTATGTCACAGACAGATACTAAAGACAAAGATATCAGCTCTGGGTTGAGCAGTAACCTAAAGACAAAATCATTTTTTTACTTTCTGCACAGGGTATGTGTATCTAGAGAAAACACCAGGCTACTAAGATATGAGACATTTCAGTAATGTGTACTTGCATAAATGCAAAATAGCATTAAACTGAAGGGCTTAAAATACCTTCTAACAATTCGATGCCAAGAACAAGAAATAGCATCAGGAGTGCTGGGCTTGGAGTCTGAGCACTCATCTGGTTCTGCCTCCATCTCTAAAGAGTTGTGTGACCTTGGACAAGTCTCCTATCCTCTCTTGGCCTTGTTGTTTTCATCAAAATTCACCGAAGGGTGGTTTAGGTGCTCCCCTGGGCCCTTTTCTGTTCGCATAGCCTGATTTACTCCAGTCCTATGAACCAGCAGGTGGCAGTAACTACCAGACTAGCAAGCCTGCCTGTCCCTGGTTTCCTGTCACAGCACTAACAAACCACAAAGAATAAACACAATCATAACTGTAAGATAAACAATGACGATACATGATCAGTGGGACTGGATACAAATAAACTACGTCTAAAGAATGGAGAGTGAAACAAATACTAATAGATAGAATGTTTGCAATGACAAATAAGATGTGATTGAAACTGACTCAGACGGAAAATCTAAACAGACACATACCTTTCTCTTTATGGCAACTGACTGTGGTTTAGTCAACCTTGGAGGAGAGCTTTGAATATTTTCTTCTTCTTCCTCCTCTTCCTCCTCCTCTTCCTCCTCTTCCTCCTCCTCCTCCTCCTCTTCCTCTTCCTCTTCCTCTTCACTGCTCTCTTTAGACAGCTCCATTAGCTGCCCTCGCTCCCCTGCCACAGGCCGGCTCTCCGGGGAATGCAAATATTTGTTTTTCGATTGTACTTTTGCAGGTGATTGCCTACTGTTAGCTCTAGATGACAGGATTTCTTGCTCCTCCTTTTCCCAGCAGCTAGCTTGTTCCATTAGCCGCTCAGCCTAAGGGGGGAGGGTAAAAATAGCAGGCCAGTGAGAGGGCAGTTACAGAGCCAGAGCCTCTAAGGATCAAAGGCAAAGGATCTCTAAGTCGTTTCTGATCAGGATAGTCAGCCAGCCAAGCAGCATTCCAGCTGCATCATCTCAGAACTCTTTTGCATCAGTTAGGATAACAAATCAAAGAAGATTGGGTTTCATGGGATATTTAGCAGTATTAATGATGCAGCGAATTGGTTTGAGTCCTTTATCACTACATTACATGCTCACTGGCATGGAGCACTTTAAGCAAGTTCATAAACACAAAGAATCGATTGACATTGCAGCCTTGGAGCTCAGCACCAAATTTGATCTGATTACTTGCTGTCAGTAGTGAAAAATGCTGCTTTGTGATCAATGATAAATGTTTCCTTTTTCATACTCAATTCAATAAAATTATCATGTCTTACCATGCAACCTCAGTTAGGATAAATTAGTGCCCTAACATTTCACGAGCTCTCTCTAGATAACCAAGCTTCTGACAATGATGTTAATGACTTTCTGAGCTTCAGAATGCTACAAGATTGAAGTTACACAACTTAGGCTGATGAAGCCGAATTACCTCTTTTTCAGCTTCTCGTTCTTCTTCAGAAACTGCAGCATTAGAAATTAAAATTGGGGTCCACCTCAGACTCTCTGGATCAAGCTCATTAGTCCGGGAACAGGTTTTCAACTTTTCCATGTGGCCCAATATCAACTTTTCCCGTCTAATGATGACAAACCTGTAATGTGAGGAGGCAGAACAAAGTGCAATCAAAAGCTGAAATTTCATTTCACCTTCACATACTGATGTATGCCAGCACTAATATTATCTGGGTTAGGAAAAGCCAGAAAGCTCAGCAATGAAAGGGTACAGCAAACTGAAAATCTGGGCAGCAAAAAAGTGTCATATCCTGTTTTCTTTTTAGGAGAAAGGTTTTGATAATACCGTTGGGGAACCTCTTATCTTTAACTGGAATGAATCCACCTCACTTTAGGGACCCTTTCTGATATAAGATGCTGAAGAGGCAGCCGGCTCGCCCCAGGGCACCAGTACTCACCTGCCGTCCCTCTTGTCAATCATGTGGAGGTGCTGCAGAGTGGTGGCGATGTCATGTGGGCACATGCCCGTAGCTCTGCTGATGGCCTTGATGCTGATGTGCCGCTCATGGTGGTGGTAGAGATATTCTAAGATGACACTCTTCCAGTAGGCCAGGTAGGAGAGACGGCCCAGATCAGAGAGTGGCTTTTCAGGAGATCCTGCTTGGCCTTCTCTTCTAGAAAGCAAATAGCCTAGGGCAGAAAAAGCAAAAGCAGACCTCACTGTGGTGTTTTCAGACATTGGAACAGGGGCCACTTGAAATAATATAAGTAGCAACAAGGTTAAAACATCACATCAGAGAAGTGCATTAATTTTATGTATAGTCTCTTCCCAGCTACAGTGATTTGATCTCCACAAAGTTTATGCTCCTGAATCTTTTATAGCAGCCCTGTAAGTCAATTCACGCACGTAGCTGGTGGCAGCATTCGACATACACTGTGGCATATTTAACGAAGCTAAGGTTGAACACATTACTTCTGATAAGTTTCAACGTCCAAGTTCCCCAGCTTTAGATCCTTTCAAAAACTAAATGTCAGGCACTCACTCAGAAATCCTGTCGAGGGACCACCCCAAACATTAATGGGCGAGTTGTTTTCCACAGGAAGGACCGAATGACCCTTTGACAGCTGGGTCTTAATAAAAGAGAAGGGCCTCTGTTGACTGAGATCCTATATTGCTTGTTACATTTAACTAGCGGCTGATCTGAAGCTTTGTTTTAGGACTAATAAAAGAATGTCTTTTAAGTCAACTGCTGCGACTCATATCAGCTCCACTAGCTCTATTTTCACCTCTTTCATGGAAATTAATTTATAATCCAACCGTTGCTCCTACAAATTAAAGCAAAACAACCTCCTTAAGACACACTGTTTCATGTGAACTCAGGAAAGCCCTGAGCACGGTATGCTTCTGAACGCGCACTTGACAGCATTGCTGTGAAGGTTCCTTGGCAAAGGAACTTTAAAATGAGAAAAACTTTAAACCCACTTGAAGGTAATGAATGAAAGCTGGCGGCTGTCTCGGTAATTAAGAGCCACTTATGGAGTAGAGAAGAAATGTTATAAACTAATGATGTCTACCTTGCTCTAATTATCTATTTCAACAGCTTCACCTTCATGAACTTCCTAAATTTAAACAAACATCAACCACATACAGTAGGTGGCAGCAATTACAAAATCATGCTGCTCTGTAAACCACCCAAATCTTCAGCATTTTTCTTCTTTATCTGCATTTTCAAAATGGCCGCATTTTCAAGGATTTTTCTCGATTTTGGATTTTTTGTTAGAAGAAATCAATGCCTCTGATGCAGTTTCCTGCCTCAGAATCACTGTAAATGCAAAAATATAGAACAAGAAATTCACTCTGACCCTGGAGCGGTATAACCACAACATTTTGCATTTTGATGGTTTTAATCTGAACACTATTATAAAGGATAGGCATATATTTAACTTTAGGTTTTGTTGAAGTCTTTTTGACTTGTCTCTTTAACTCATTTTTAAGTGCAAAGTATTTGATTGAATGCAAGCAAGCACCGCAAAATTTGACAGTCACACCACTGTGGACACGTCATTCGGCTGCACACCAAGGCTTTCAAGAGCAGTATGTCAGGAATGCTAACGCTGACGGCCACCGTGCAGAATCCAGCCCAGATCGTGCCCTGTCAATGTGAAGAAAAGCTCTCTGTCACCAGAGTACAAAGTGTGCCCAAACTTCAGAACACAGATAATTGGCACATCTGTCACCTGCCCCCTAAGTGCCTGGCACATGCTGAGAAATTTACTCGGTCGGCTGGAGGTCCCAGCTCTGTACTTCTGGGGCAGTGGGTGGGGGGGAGGGGAGGGAAAAAGAGCCACAGTATCGCGGATGTGGGACTATCCACTTTTGTCCAAGAGACCGCGCCATTAAAAGTCTCCTGCAGTGACTGTGAAATTCCCTAGCCCCTCGTTGGTTCTTATCTGAACCCCATAGTTGGGGACACAAAGCACCCCCTGTCACCAACCCAGCCCAGCAGAAAAAATCTCTGTACAACCAAAGTGGTCAGAAGGTAGTATGTGCCCTCCCTACCTTATGTCCCCACTGTGATGAGCAACCTTACGCAGGAAGCACATGTATTTCTTTGTTCTGTCTTCTCTTCCCACAATCCCTACACTGGGCTAAGAGAAAGCAGCCAGAATCCCTCCCAAAGGTAGTTTACACAGTGCAAGCTTTTACACCCTGAGGTAATAGCATATACCTTCTCAGGGCCTGAGACCAGATGGGTTAGCCCCTGGAACTCTCAGGCAACCTGGAGTCTGTGAAAAGAGAGCATCTAGGCATGGACCTTTCAGCACCTGCTGCTCCCACTGTGTTAAGTGGCTGTCTCCTGGGACACTCCCTTGGACACAGTCTGTGGTCTGTGACTGAGCCCCACCGAGCCCAGGTACACCGAGCCCACCGGACATTGACAGCAAACACGTCTGTACTGTGCTAGCGAAGGCTGCAAAGGCTACCAACACCTGCCAGGAAGTGATACTTTCCTGGATGCGGGAGAGAAAAAACTGCAAACCCAAACTCCAGCCAGAAAACATCAAGCAGGTTTTCAGGGATGATGGGCACCAACATTACAGACCCCACAACACCACTGTCTGAAGGCATCATTGCACTGCCTGCAGTTAGTTTTCCCTTCTCCTCTCGGACTCACAAGCCCCTCAAGGAGCTTACACCAGTGGAAGGAACTTACACTTATGCTAAGAGCCATTTGTAAGCCCACGAAGTCTCCTCCTGAGGGAGAAATTTTTGGTTTAAATGGAATCCATTTCAACAACCAAAATGTCCAAGGACAAATTTCTGGTTCCCTACGAATTAACTGAAATCACTGGTAATATGTTAAAATATGTACAGTAGCTTAGCAGGAAAGGTTGTGCCATGTCTCCTCTACTCCATTTGTGCACAAGGTTGATGTAATACATGATTTAAAGTTTACCTGCAGCAGGCACTTGTCCTCAAAAAAGCTGTAGCTGGTGGCACTTCATGACTTGACCTCCATAACATGGAATGTTTTAAATAATGAATTTCTTGCCATCTTTTGTTTCCTTCTACTTTTTCCAGGCTCCTTAAATCATCATTACTATAGAGCCCACTGACATAATAATTTTTGGTAAGAACATTTACTTATTGAGTGATTATAGAGATGTGGTGCTTTAAGTTACAGCTCTTAAATTTAACTTACCAAAAAGATTCCAAATAATTGATCTAAGATGCAGGGAAATAAAAAGCACTTATCTTGGAAGCCGGTGTATTATCCTGAAGCATCTGAAACAAGTACAATACACCCCTGGTGAATAGATTCCCGTGGTGCTCTAACACTTTTCCTTAACTCAGGATACTTTCAATCAGAAAACCTGAACTACCCCTGGGGAAACCTGGCTGTTCAGACTGGAAACAGTGATGTTTGGAGGACAAATCCCAGTAGCTGCAGTATAGTTAATCGCTGGTGAAATTATTCCCTTTAAATTGTCTGTGAGCCAGAGGTGCTGGTGAACAGCACTTGCTCTGTGATCGGGAGACTTGCAATTGAAAGCTGACTGGCCCGTATAAACCTCATCCACACATCAACTATCTTGATAACTATCTCGAGGAAACTAGCTGCTGCTTTTGCTTCACTGGAACTACTTACCCAAAGGAAAGTGAGGTCTGAGTATCAGTGTATGGACCACACACTATATTCAAAAGATTATCAAGGTATTTGCTTACAGGGAAAGTAAGAACAAGGTGATGTCTGCAAAAAAGTAAACGTTTCTAGGCTGTATTGCATGGGACCCAAATTTAACCTCACCTCTGTTAAGTCTGACCTACTTGTAGTAAGATAATCAGTCCTCATGTTAACTACCTCTGATCTCTAATGTTTGAAATGGTTAACTCTCTCCTAGGGGTTGGAAAAAAAGTGGTAGAGAGTTGCCTTCCTGTAGTCAGATCCATTAGGATAAGGAAGGAACTATCTGGACAAGGTCACAATTTGTTTTCGCAGCCTAAATTCCCAAATTAGCTGAACTCCCAGCATATTAAATGCAAGGTTAACCCTTGCTTAATATGAAACATTCCTTCCTTTTAAACAAGTAATATTTAAAGAATATTAGACTAGACCAGAGTAGAATAATGTTCTTCAGCAAGGGGGTAGGCACAGGTAAGGATTTCCCTCCCAAAGGCAGCCACCCTCACCCCTGCACACCTTTTTCTTCTACCACCTGGAGCCAAACCATATGAACAAAAGGGCAGACTTTGGCAAGGTACTCCCAAATCCCATCTATCTGGATTATATGGGTTTGGAGTAACTAGCTGCTTCTAGGGAAAAGTAATCTTCAAGGATTATACACTTTTCATCGGACACCTGTTTAGTTCAGCAAACCCCGCTGAAGGGTTCTTATCAGTAGTCAGCACTGGGTTTACAAGCCTGGGAACTAACAGCAGGCCAGGGATTTATGGCCGCTTTCGATCAGAGGAAATCCAATGGCTCTAACCATGTATCTCATGACTGGGGACGGAAATTCACTGGTCCACGCTCATCTGTTACTGGTTTCTGAGGTTAAGCAGCTCTGTGACCAAGTGGACAAATGGCATGTTATCAGTTTAAAAAGTGGAGATAAATGAATTTCACAGGCTATTTATGTCTCCTCACTGAAATTTTGTGGTGATTTTGCAATTAGTAAAGAAGGAAGCTGAACCTTAGCCTTCCTACTGCCTGTTGCAGAGCACAGGCTACGGACACGCAAGCTCAGCGGCCATGGCTCACGGGCCCAGCCGCTCCACAGCATGTGGGATCTTCCCAGACCGGGGCATAAGCCCCATCCCCTGCATCGGCAGGCGGACTCTCAACCACTGCGCCACCAGGGAAGCCCCTTTCCTACTGTTTTAAGAGACTAGGGGTATTCTAAATGATCTGGGACCTGCCTGAGTTCTTACTGCTTTCCATTTATTAAAAGATACAGATGCGTCCCCAGTAAAATTGGAAAATTTGAAAATTTGAGATATTTTGTATTTTAAAAGTTTGGTTTTGAAAATGTGCAAGTTTAAGACATCGCTCCCATAATTATATGGGCTTGATGTAATTATGTAACAACTTGAATAAACATTGCTTGACTTCTCAGTCTACTGTCTACAGACCAGTGGTTTTCAGAGCATGGTACCAGACCAACAGTATCAGCATCACCTGGGAACTTGCTAGAACTGCAAATTCTCAGGCCTATGAATCAGAACTTTTGGGGGCAGAACCCAGCGCCTGGCCTTTAACAAGTCCTCCAGGTGATTCTGATGCACACAAGTTTGAGGACCATAAACTCTGCTGTGGGGCTGCTGACTTTGATGGGGATGTGAAAACTGTCTTGTGCAGTAGGAGAGCCAATGAAGAGACAGTGGGACTGAAGAATCTCAGGTGAGGAGACCTCACCCAGATCCTTGGTGGTAGAGCATTGGGGGCAGGAATCTCCAAAGCCCCACCATACTGAAATTCAGCCAGGGTCACTGAGTCGCAGAGTGCCTTTGTCCATAGCTTCTATGCCTATGATTCTCCACCCTCACTATGCAAACAATCACCTCTTGTTACAACTGGTTTCTGATTTAGTAGGTGTGCGGTGGGGCCCGAGACTCTGAATTTCTAACAAGCTCCTATACCATGAACCACACTTGAAGAGCAAGGGTTTATACATTAAATCGGTGATTCTCAAACTTTTGGGTCTCAGGATCTCTTTACATTAAAAACAAGTTGTTTAAGAGCTTCTGTTTAGAAGGGCTATAGGTATTAATTTTAGAGAGAAATGTGACAAATATTTATTTACTCATTCATACAAAAAAAAACCCCCCCATAAACCCATTATGTGTTAACATGATTTTCTAAAATACAAAACAAAACAAAACAAAAAGTGAGAAGAGTGACACTGTTTTACATTTTTGCAAAACTCTCACACAACTGGCTTAAGAGAAAACAGCTAGATTCTCATATCTGTTTTGGTATTCAATCTGTTGTGATATCACAGGTCATGAAATTCTTGACAACTCCACTGAATGCTCGCGTGGGAGAATGAGAGTGAAAAGGACAAATAGTATCTTACTATTACTTTGAAAATAGTTATCTTGCATACTCCCTGAAGGGGCCTTAGGGATTCCCCAGGGGTCCCTAGACCATCTGCATTAAATAAAAGGTGATAAGAATTTTTAAAAGATGGGCAACAAGGCCACAAGTATTTTAAAACAATATGGCACTTACTAAATACAGTATAACAGATCATAAGAGGCTTTACAGGTTGGTTAAGGGCAAGGGTTCTAGAGCTAGACTGCCTGCAATGTAAGCCAGGGTCTGCATGTACCAGCTATGTGGCTTTGGGCAAGTTATTTAATCTCTTGTAGGGATTCTTCATCCATACAATGTGGAGAGTAATCATACTGATCACTAAGGGTTGTCATAATAATTAAATGAATTAATACAAAGCATGTAGAACAGTGCTTGGCATATTACAGAAACCTTGTGAGTGTTAGCTATTATTATTATTCAACATATTGAATGAATAAAATCTCAAGGTGATCATTTGGTGACTAGATATCCTTACTGTAGGGGAAATAAAATTTGGACAGAAGGAGACAGACTGCTTGCTGTATGGAGTCTCAGACTGAGGAGAGCTACTTTTCCTTTTTCCTACTTTTGCCTGAGACGCCTGAAAACCATTCCACCCACTCTACTGCCTCAGACAGTTCTCCTCCCACCCCCGCCCCCATCTAACCACCCAAATATAAATCTAATTAAAGGAAGAAGCTATGAAAAAGCAAACAAACAAACAAACATATTCTGCCTCGAGGAACGATCTTAAGAAACTGGCGGCTGAAAGCTCCCAGCAAGCACAGTTCTGTGCTCCCTAAATTCCCTTTGGCCCTGAAGTCCTTAACTTCCAAGGACTACCCTCAGGAAACAGCAAGGCTATCAAACCACAATAACAATGATGGCTGGAGGGCTTCAGCAGAACCCAGGGACGGTCCCAGGACAGATGAAACAAAGACCCAAATGTTCTAGAAGACCCAAGTGTGTCCCTGGGAAAATGGCCTGAGCCAGTGAAACCCAGAGAATGGAAACAGCCAGTCTTTGGAGAAGGAGGGCTGGCTGCCCTGGGTCACATGCCACCCTGTTTCTCTAAGCCCCCCATTATTTTGTTTTTATTTTTACTTTTTTTAACATCTTTATTGGAGTATAACTGCTTTACAATGGTGTGTTAGTTTCTGCTGTATCACAAAGTGAATCAGCTACACATATACATATATCCCCATATCCCCTCCCTCTTGCGTCTCCCTCCCACCCTCCTTATCCCACCCCTCTAGGTGGTCACAAAGCACCGAGCTGACCTCCCTGTGCTACGTGGCTGCTTCCCACTAGCTATCTATTTTACATTTGGTAGTGTATATATGTCCATGCCACTCTCTCACTTCGTCCCAGCTTACCCTTCCCCCTCCCCATGTCCTCAAGTCCATTCCATATGTCTGCATCTTTATTCCTGTCCTGTCCCTAGGTTCTTCAGAACCTTTTTTTTTTTTTTTTTTAGATTCCATATATATGTGTTAGCATACGGTATTTGTTTTTCTCTTTCTGACTTACTTCACTCTGTGTGACAGACTCCAGGTCCACCCACCTCACTACAAATAACTCAGTTTTGTTTCTTTTTATGTTAGCCGCCCTTTAAAATCTCCCTTCTCAAAGATCCCACCAGCTCCTCCGCAGACTGCTCTGGTGCTGGGCTCTCCCTCAGTCACGCAGCGGGACCACTGGTCTATCTTCCTGCACACCCCTGCCTCTCTCCCAAGTCTAGTGGAAGAGGAATGAGGGGAAGCTGTATGATTGGGGCATGATGTCCCTGCTGCGCTGTGTGTGCGTGCGCACGTGCATGCAAGCCTGCAAGACCATGCTGGAATTACCAGATGAGTTCCATGATTCTGTGACCAGGCATGGCCTCTCTTGAAGGGGGTGGTCATTTTGTGTGTCAGTCACTCAGGGAAAAGGTAGGTATTTATATGAACTCACGAAAACAAACTCATAAGCAGGGCACCAGGAGGCAGGAAAGGGGACTTTCCTCCCTCTGTGGTGCCCTTGTGTTGAGGAGGGTGAACATCTGTGAATGAGTTCCTAAGTTGGGGGTGACCAGGGCTAGAGACAGACCCCTGTGAGACAGCCACAGGCCAAAGATGAGTTAATGGTGTTTTATAACCGATAATCTAATTGAGTGAGACTACATCCCTTTATTTCTCCTTTTTCTATCTTCTGGTCTAGCCCAATGGTTCTCAACCCTGGCTGCACACCAGAATCACTCAGGGGCTGTAAAAAACTACAGATGTCCGTATCCCACCCAGTCTCAACTCTTGCCTCTCAAGCCACTCTGGTCTCAGATGTATTAGGGGGTATGTTAGGCAAAGGGTCTTGGGGACTATACCTTGGCCAGAATATTAAGTTGGGGTGCAACACCAATCCCACTTCTCCATTTCTGTCTCCCCAAATGGCTGTGGTTGCAGCAAGCAGAAGGTGAATCTTGGGCGAAACAGAGACCTCTATGAGCTGAGGCCGGGAGGAGAGGGTCCCTTGGCTCTGTGATAGACTCACAGAAGCTTCATTTATTTAAACATCTAACTGAGAAACATTTGTTTATGTATGGCATGTCCCACACCAGCAAGGTACTGGTCTGGTGTCTTAGAACAATATAATTTTTCTTTCTAAGAAGATGATCGTGTATGAAGTAGATTCAGTCTCTCAATTTTCTTGTTAGGAAAACAAGGCACCTCTGACAAGGATAAAATGATGAGGGAATGAGAGATGTTATACTTTGTCAGTATCACTTATTCCCAAACTAAAATCATTTGGGGAAGGCAAGAATTTTAAAAAGTATCTTTCCTTAAATATATTTGGGAAGTAACCAGATTCTTCATGAGGCCCTTGCCTATTGCAAATTAAGTAAAGCTCTGAATCATCACTCAGAGGCACCTCTGGTTAGGTAACAGCAATACAGTACGGGTACCATGACCTCTGAAGTGACAGAAATTAGAAAGACATGTCAGAAGAATGCCCTCCTCTTTGACCTTTTGTAGGTTTTCCACAGTTCAAACCACTTTTAAATTCTGGAAAGTTTTGGGAAAAACAAATTTACCCCCCCAAATTTTTTTACGATATACCCCCCAAACTTTTTTACGATGAAGTAATTTGGCATTTAAAAATTATGTCCTTTCTTGTAAATAGGCAAAGGTCCACTTTGGAGATTCAATCTGAAAAACGATTTCAGAAACTAATTTCTTCCAAGTTGAAACCTGGAAAAAATTTTCATATTTAAGTTACAAAATCCCGGTAACAAGAATTTATCTTTGAACAGTTACAACATTTTAAATACCGCATTAAACCCACACACGCTTCAAATAAAGCATCTCCTCTGAGCAAGTAACTGTATGTACTCATAATACTTCACCTGTGAGACCATTCTCCTGTAAAACATTACAACTGAACTCTCCTTTAAGTAAAGTACTAAAACCAAAAACTGGAGTTTCTTTTGACCACTGAGGTTCTGTGGTTCTGGGGGCGTAGCTGAGATAGTTCACTGTCTGGTTTAATCCTCCTGGCCGACTGAGGAGGAGCATTTAAACCAACGTGGACACTGGCCACTGATTTCAGACCAAGTTTGGAGATAAGACAGAAGAGCAACTTGCCTTTCCATTTGCTCTCCCACAACTCCCCTAAAATACTGTGTGTGTGTGTGTGTGTGTGTGTGTGTATTTACCTGCTAATCCTGGGTGATAAGCTTTCACACAGCAAACACAAGAATACAGCAAGACTGAAGAAAGAAAAAAGTGGGAAGAGAAATCTCTCTAAAATTTTTCTTTGCTTTCAAAGTACATTTCAAAAGGGATTTGTCAGTCTTTGAGACAACTTTCTAAAATCAAAGCACGGCCTATCTCTCAATCTGACTGATCAACTAATGATGAAAATGTAAGGCAGAGAAACTATCTCTAGTTGTCCTCAGGTCATCTAGACAAACAGTCCTATTCTGCTGGTCTACAGAAGTCAAAAACTTCTCTTTTCATTTATTTTTTATTTATCTCCTATAAGCTTTCAAACAGGATTCGAGGTAAAAAGCCTCTGGCAATAAATTGGTATCCCCACAGGGTTACCTATGAGCCCATTCTGACAGATGCGCAGGCTTCGGAGGGTGGGGTAGGGAGCTGGGCTGGGGTGAGGTATTCAGTCATGTGACTGGCTGGTTTGCCAGTGGACTTGGTATCATGTAGGTATCTAGCCGTTAATCCTATAGGGATCTTAAAGCCCAAACTGGCTACAGTCAGATGTTAGCTGTTGGAAAAACAAAAACCTATGCAATATCATCACCAGCAGTATGAAAAGACATCAGTTTTTACCCCTTCAGTTAGTGGGTGATACCTTTCTCAAAGTTCACTGTTTAGATTGGCTCCCAATTCTAGCAGTACTTAGAGCTGAGACTTCAGTAACAATATATTAATATTACCCCCCATAAGCCTTTATACTCTGTGGTCACTGTTAATCAAAGAGCATCCATCCAACTTTCCAAGCGTTGGGATGGTTTAGCAGTGCGTTTAGCAGCTGAGCGCCCACTACGTTCTAGGCACTTTTCTAGTTAAGTTGTAGACAGACACTCCATTTTCCAAATTTAATAAGCAAAAAAGCTCTGGGAGTTTAATTTGTTAACCAGTATGCAACTGTTGAACACAAGAACCACAAACTACGTAAATAACAGGAACTCAAATAGGCATGTTAACAGCTAACGTTCATTTTTAAGAATCAATTCAATATGCTACATGTAAGCAATCAATTACACTGCAATCATCATTTACAAATCAAACTATGATGCGGATACTCATGGGGGTATATACAACTAGGTGGAAGTATGTGATTAAGGACAAACAGATTGAAACTGTGAATTATGTAACTGTCCCTTGTAATTACCCTGCTTGAGAACCAAAAGAAACTTCCTGTATAATTTTGCAGGAGAATGTGGATCGAGATATAGAATTGCTTTTTATTTGGTTTTAACCCTTCAACAGTTATTTAATTATGTGTGATGAGGTCAAAGAAAGTTTATGCTTAATTTATGAAAAGTTGGCAGGGAGGTATTTCAAAGTGATCCTCTGAAAAGCTCCAGATTATTCACGAAAACTGAGGATTTCTCTTCCTTTTCAAGAAAGATTTATCTAAATTATTTGGTAAAATAAACAACATTTAAAACAAATTCACAGGCATCATTCATTTTATTTCCTCTCTAAAAACATTCTTTATGGTCTGCAAGCTTTTAACTGGATGTAACTGAAAGCTGCAGGGGTAGAAGGCTGTCAGAGCCCTCAGACGCGTCTTCTGCTTTGGTAGGAAAAAAACTCTCATTAGCTTCCTTAAGTCATGGGGAAAAGCTCCAGCACTGGGCAAACCATAGGGCAGGACTTCTAATCTATGAACAGAGAATCATCTGCTTCTTAAGAAGGAGGAAGCCTGTTTTTGCAATAAATAATCAGCAGAACCTTGTTTCAGCATATTTTAAGACACTCTAGCCTTTTTCTTTCCCTTTCTTAAAATCTAAGTTTTTAACATCTTTTCTCTTCTGTAAGTGCTGTTTCTAGTGCCTAAAAATCTTCCCCAAATATTAGAACTGCTGAACACCTAGCATTCTAGGTGGAAGGAAGGGCAATTTCCTACACTTACAATGTCTTCCAGTATTGCTTTCCCTCATTTTGGATTAAAAAAAAAAAAAGGAAGGAAGGAAAGATGGAAGGTAGGAGATGGAGGGAAGGAGGAAGAGAGGGAGGGAGAGAGGGAGGAAAGAGAAAAGTCCCAATGCTGCAGTGTCTCTGTATCTCTTTGGCCTTTCTGTTCCATATTTTCTCCTCAGTCTACCCCACTTCTGCACAGCTATTCCTTGCCCAAATCCTCTATTTTATCACCTGTATTAACACACAGCCCTTCATTTATGTTTCTCTAGGTTTAAGAGTGGAAGTGTAATTTACAGGTATGCTATTTTTCTAAAGGACTTGACTCAACACGTGAGAGGATATGATTCTAGTAAATTTCAGTACCTTTCCTTCACATAAAAATGATTCTGCAAAGTCTGACATAAAGGTGATACCAATACACCAAATACCCTCGTACTCATGTTTCGATCTCAAAGCAGAAAAGGTGAAAAACTACATCTTTTAAAAACATCACTAATATAATGCCACCAATAAATAAAAAAAAGTTTTCCAGTTCTAAGAGTTACAAAAATCTAAGCCCTAAAACACACGATAGGGCACAACCTCCTATTTTAAGACCACCACTTTCTTTAAAATACAAACAACAAAAGCAAAAATAAAACACAGATACAAAAAACTACATTAAACAAATATATACAGCTTAATGGATTATTATAAGACAACCACCCTTATAACCATACTCAGGATCAAGAAATAGAAGTTTGCCAGCTATCCCCAAAAACCTCCCACCTGTCCCATCCCGTTCACCCCTCCTTTTTCCCTCATAAGTGACCACAATCATGACTAATAGTAATCCCTCGTGTTTCTTTATACTTTTATCACCAAAATGTCCCCAGGCACTACAGTATAATCTTGTCCATTAAAAAATAAAGAATAAGGAATGTCTTTTAAGTCTCTTTTAATCTATGAGTTCCCCCCTCCACTCCCTTGTTTTCCTTATAATTTATCTGCTGATGAACAGGGGCCATTTAACTAGTTTCCTAAATCTGGATTTTCCTGATTGCATACATCCAATGCACTTCAATTGTTCCTTTTTCCTCTGTTTTCCTGCAAAATGGCAGCTGGATCCAGAGGCTTGATCAGACTTGAGTTCGATTCACTGGCAAAACTACAGATGATGGTATGTTCCTTGATCACGAAGCATATAAATTCTGTCCCCCTTTTTGCAATGTTTGCTGCTGCTCTTGTTCAATGTCTAGATCCATTAATTCACTGGCCAAACGCAAAACGTGATGTTTTAATTCTATCATTTCATTTCATTTATTAGCTGGAATACGTTTATAAAAAGATGCTTGCCTTCATTTACTATTTGGTTACCTAGTGGTATAGTTCATATAGGAAAGGCAGGTTAAATGCTTTATTTACCAGTTTGCAAGATAAGATACTAGTTCCTATCATCCTCTTTTGTTTGTTTTAAAATGTCATCATGAATGTGTGAGGTTATACATTTGATGAGTTTCAATTAGTTGCAATTGTTACCTTTATTATTATATTTAATGTCTAGTGGGAGCCTCCTCAAGTTGAATCCTGAGTCATTTTGACAAGACCCTAATATAATTTTTGCCTCCTTGCTGTCTAGTATGAAACAAAGGAAAACTCCTTTACAGAAAGAATTCTCTACATCATTTTATTATTTATTTATTTATTGGCTGCGTTGGGTCTTTGTTGCAGCGCGTGGGCTTCTCAACGCAGTGGCTTCTCATGTTGTGGAGCACGGGCTCTAGGCACACGGGCTTCAGTAGTTGTGGCTCACGGGCTCTACAGTGCAGGCTCAGTAGTTGTGGCGCACGGGCTTGGTTGCTCCGCGGCATGTGTGATCTTCCCAGACAAGGGCTCGTGCCCCCTGCACTGGCAGGCGGATTATTAAACATTGCACCACCAGGGAAGTCCCTCTACTTCATTTTAAATAACGGTTCAATTTGCCTCCCGAATATGCAAACATATTGGATATAGTGAGGTCTACTTATATTACATTTTCCTCAAGATTTCAGCAACACTTCTTTCAATACCTTCTGCTGTATTTTTTTCAATGTGGATAAATGCATAACTGAATTACTTTTAATCCACCCAACTATTTTTAAGCAGTTTATAAACACTAATTTAAAACAATTTTGTTGAAAAAAGGAGCTCCTCCATGATGTTAATTCAAAGCAGGACTCAACATGAATAAGTATAAAACAAGGTTTTTATATTGGCAAACATGAAAATGTAACACTAATATTAGAGCAGAAACAGATTAAACACAAATCTATGGGGGAGAAAAAAAAATCAGATTTCTTTCTTTCTTTTTTTTTTTTTTTGGCTGCACCGCACAGCTTGCAGGGTCTTAGTTCTCCAACCAGGGCCCCCAGCACTGGAATAGCAGAGGGCTAACTCCTGGACCGCTAGGGAATTCCCCAGATTTCTAACTAGTATTTTCCTAACAGAATTCTAAACAAATGCAAGAAAATTGCTTTACCCAAAACAAATTGATATTAAAAAATTACTACCTTACAACCAGCTGAAATTATAAATATATTATTTAGAAATACCCTCATGAGAGGATGTTATCAAACTATTATCTTAGAAAATTCTACTTCAAACATACTACTACAAGCTGGAAAATATGTTTATGGGGAATATAGTTCCCTTGAAACCAAAACTAGGTATAGCACTAAGTTCTACCAATCAGAACAAAATCTTTCTTGCACTTGGTTTAATAATGGAAAAATGCTTCCCTTGCATGTATCTTAACTGGGAAAATGGAAACGAGAGTTGGAAGCATTTCCTCCTCTGCACTGATGGAGCCCCCCACACATGGCATACATGGCGGGGTGAATCCTCGGTGTGTCTATCCACTTCCCTGTGGGCAAGAACTGGAGCATTTATCCTAATGGTCTCATCACCAAGGCCAACTCTGGCAGAGCATGTTGACTGACGGAAAGGACGAAGGGATCAATGAGTGGAAAATAAACAAAGACAGAGAGGAGATCTGAGATCGAGCACCAATTCTGTCATAAGCTGGCTGGGTGAATCTGGCAGGTGTTGTCAGTGACACAAAGAGGACGAAGAGGACTGACTACATTTGGGGATTCATTTATTCACTCACTCCCTCAACAAACCTTTTGTGGGCTGACCTCCTACGTGCGTGGCATTGTGCTTGTGGTTTGGAGTTTGGCAGTGAACACGTCCTAGCCCCCGTGATGGTGTTGCCAGGGTTTCCCTTACTCCTTTTTTTTGGCCTCGATGCACGGCTTGTGGGATCTTAGTTCCTCGACCAGCGATTGAACCCGGGCCCTTGGCAGTGAGAGCATGGAGTCCTAAACCACTGGACCGCCAGGGTATTCCCAGGGTTCCCTTTACTCTTGAAGGCTAGGTTTCCTCATACTAATTATTGGAGTGGAATTTGCCCAGTAGTGGGTTTCAAAACGACTTGCTGAAAATGCCGGTCAATGTTAGAAATCTAAACAGACAAAAGATTTGTTAAAAAAAAAAAACAAAACAAAACACCTGCACGCCAAAACTTGAAAAATTCTCAGCTCTGTAGGCAAAATGGTAGCTGCAGACCGTATGTTTCATATTTACAATGTTTTCATTGAAGCAATGAATACAAACTATTCTATAAGAGCTATTTATTTGCTCTTATTTATGACAAGCTTAGTTTAAAAAAAGATACATAAATAAATTGTTAGCTGCACTGCCTCATGCAACTCATTTCAATATATTCAGTAAAAGTCACCCTCTGAATAAATCACCGAGAGCTCAATTTTCAACCTTGATGTTATCTTTAGCATATTAAAATATAGTGTACTTCAGCCCAATGTAATAAAGCAGTCATGACAAAGGCTTCTAGTGCAACATATTATAATGAGAAAATAAGGAAAAATAGCCATTTTCCTTATTATATTATAAACTAGGAGCCTATTAAAATATATGTCATCATTATACTTGATTACACAGGTCAAAACATGTCTTCTAAAACCCAGCAGAAGTCTGAGGATACAGTTGCTGGTTCTATCTTCCAACAAGTGTCATGGTGGAGGTGGGGAAGCAGTTATTTTCTCAGAAAAGGCCATAAAGGACTCGAGCCCCATTTCAAAAGCATAACTTATTATTCTTTAATGGTTGCCTTGCCTGTGCTCACCCGGGGAGGACAGCTGCTGGGAAAGCTCTGCAGAGAGAAGCCTTCTTGACAGTTTCCAAGGACTAAAGTTGGAATTCTCCTTCCAAAATAAATGCATGAAGAAACGAATTATCTGATAGAAGTAAGGAAAAGATAAGTGTCTCTTCGACCAACTGTGTGTAAATGTGAATTCTGTCACAGCTCTCATTTCTCTGCCCAAGGTTTATAGTAACTTAACGACAGCCTCCTTTCTGATGCAACTTATATGATCCTAAGATAGAGGCTGCCCTTGAACAAAAATACCAGACCTCAAAAGAAGGCAGGGCGTACCTGACATCATTTAGAAGTAAGCAAACCAAATTAATTTGGTGTGATTAATTATATTCTAATAATATAAAATTCTTCTTCCTAAGAATCATGTGTGTGAAGAGAAAGTACATTAAGAAAGCTCTTCCAGAGGTAATTCATTTAACATTTATTCAATATATAATATTCAATATATAATAAGGACCTACTCAGTGCCAGGCTCTTCCAGGAGGTGAGATTACAGCTGAGAACAAAGACTCTACCTCCATCATGGGTAATAAACCATGAATATTTAAGACATATGCAACTTTCTAAATGATTTTGCACTTACTCAGCCTAGAACATGTTTTTTATGGTCAATGCCATTGAAAAAAGAGAAAATTATTAAATAAAAATTGTATAAGTAGGTAAATACCACATGTCAAATGTACAGCTCTTTCATTCAGTTTGCTTAACTCCTCACAGGAGGTCAGAGTGTTTCAGTCATAGATCATGTACCTAAGACACACTGTCATGGTCTCTCAGAACACATCTTTGATGCTTGGCTTATGGGGCTCACAAATGGGGGAAAGTGAAATATTTACCCTGCAGCCTACCCAACAGAGAGTCGATGCCCCTAGGGAGTGCTGCATGACTTCTACCCCACCAGGGAGAAGACAGAATTCATATGCCTGCCAGGGTAAAAGGATAAGTCTGCTCAGGGTGAGGTGACTGGCACCAGAGCTATGAAGTTTAGCACCATCTCTGGCTACCTGGACTGGTTCCTGGTTCACTTGTTGGAAAGTGTAGCCCTAAGTCAACCACAATGGCGCAGAGATGCCCAGAGACCCTCGCTAGAGCATCGGGTGTCTCACCAGGGCCTGTCAGGCTAGGACCCAGTTCCTGTGGGCTCGCCCTGATGTTGTACTCAACTTGCCCTCCGAGAGAAGCTAGTGACTCCTGTCCAGTCTTGGTTCTTTAGAATTTACGGTAAAATGTGGTACACTGGAACCCAAATTTCTAAATTAAATTTAGAAACCAAATTTCTAAATTAAAACTCCTATTTACTGGGCTTCCCTGGTGGCGCAGTGGTTGAGAGTCTGCCTGCCGATGCAGGGGACACGGGTGCGTGCCCCGGTCCGGGAAGATCCCACATGCCGCGGAGCGGCTAGACCCGTGAGCCATGGCTGCTGAGCCTGCGTGTCCGGAGCCTGTGCTCCGCAACGGGAGAGGCCACAACAGTGAGAGGCCCACGTACTGCAAAAAAACAAACAAACAAAAAAACCCTCCTACTTTTTATAGGAGATAGGCCAGTCAGGATCAAAAACTCGTTCCAAAAAAGCAATTTTCAGGTAGGATGAAATTACTCTAAATCTTTGCTTAACAGTATTCTTAAATTTTATTTAAATTGTGTTTTGAAAAACAAGTTTGTAAGTGGTAGCTCTTTTAAAGTAATCTACTGAAGGCTGTTAAAACCGGAAGTTGCTAGCTGATAACCTGAGATACTGTGAAATGCATTCCTCTATTTAGATATGCGATATAACATTTAAGCCAGTAGCTAGCATCTAAGATACAGGGGAAGAAGTTTTCTCTTTGAGAGGGTTAACATGATCAGCCTCTCAACATCACACCCTTCTAGGCAGAGATGCAGGATGTGACTTTCTAATTCTGCTTGATGGACCTAGAAGGGCAGAGAAGTAGGGAGAGCAGGAAAGCAGAGAGAAGATGCTTTCTCATCTAAGTGGTGCTTCCTCAAGAAATCAACCAAGAGTTATAAGGAGGCTAAAGGAAAGACAAGCTTAGGTCTGGACTCTCTGAAGTACCTAACGAAGAGATCTGTGTCATTAGAACCAGACCAGCGAAAGAATGAGGGCGTGGAAAATTAACCCATTAATTGTCAGTGAGAGTGAAACTAGATATTAAATTGTACCCAGAAGCATCCTTCCATAAAAGTTTATTGTATTTCTTATTTTCCTTAAGTCCAGGTGTGTGTGTGCACACACACCATTCTTAAGAAATCGGAACAAGTACAAGGACACTGCTAACCACACTGCGACGTGACCAAGTTCATAACTTGTAGGCACAAAACTGGGTCATCTGCAGCCATCTTCTAGCAGCACGCACTAATGACAGACTCAGTTTGTAAACAGTATACATTCCCCATGAAAGCCAAAGTGAAACCTCTCAACATATAAGATCATAGAAAAGAACAGCAAAGGGGATTTCCTAAAATGAGTGCCTAACTCATTCCACCACTCCTAACTCCTCTAGAGTGAGTTCTGTGCCATTAAGTACAACCCTGACACATCGTACAGTATTTTAATATTGAATAAAGAAAGCCAAGAACTGAAGCTGCTTACAAACTTTTATGATTAGCCTACAAATAGACAGTCGTTTTTAAAATGACTGAAGGTAGAGGTAACTGACAATTTATGTAATTGACAAACTTGTCATCTGTATACCAGTCTCAAGAAAACTATAGATTTATGTTTGTAGACTCTTGGACCCAACTGTCATCTACCCTTTATAGCTCCCCTAAGAGAAAGTCAAGTCTGAAACAAAGAAGAAAAAGTTAATACAAGATTTAGAATTCTTATAATTCAAGTTAGTATGTTTTATTATTTTAAATTAGCAAAGAGTATTGAATTTCATCAAATGCCTTTTCTCAGTTTGTACTAAACAACCCATCTGGTTATCACTTTTTGTTTTCTCTTTGATTTTATCCATCAGTGCTCCCCTCTCCTCTTTCCGCCAATGCTCCAGTCTCTCTAGCTTAGAAACAAAAACAACCTACAGCCCTTGACAGTCGAGCTTTTTGAATCTACTTCTTTAAATTCCACGTATACACAGTCCTCCAAAGTATACTTTTTACACCTTATCTTAACCTTCTTCTCTGGGGCACTGAACAGTGGCTGGGGAGTGACCTTAGACAAGTTTCTTAGTGTCTCTGTGACCTGCAAAGAGATATGATAACAGTAACCAACCCTAGGGTCTTTGCAAGGATTAAGCGAGTTAATGTGTGTGATTTGGGTGACAGTGCCTGACACATAGTAAGTGCTCTAGAAATGTCAGCTATGATTATAAGTACCATTGTTGTTGAAATACTGACCTCTTTTGGCTTTCCTGACACCATTTTTTTCTCTTGATCCTCTTCCTACTTCTGGACGCTTTACAATTTTCTTGATGACTTCATCCTCTATTACCCCCGGAATGTTGGAACTCCAAGAACGCCATCCTCAGCCCTGTTTCCCTACACTCTCCCTGGGTTGTCCTCATTCACACCTATGGTTTCAACCACTATGGCACACCCACGATTCCCTGTAGGCTCCCCCTACTGCATACCCTTACTGAACTCTGAACTCCATGGGAAGCTGCACATGGATGCCTAAAATCACAGCAAAGGCAACGTGGCCAAAGCTGCACTCACTACCTTTCCAAACTCAGTTCATTCACTTATTCAAATAGTATTTACTGAGCACCACTAGGTGCCTGGCAGAGTTCTGCCTGCTGCAGAACGAACAGGAAAACACCTGCCTCATTTCCACACATCCTCATTGCCATTGCCCTACATCAGGCCTTCCCTGACTCTTGCTTCTTAAATTAATTTGCTTTTTAGTTACAACAAAAGGTATAAGGAAATTAAAATTGCCTGTAATTCTAATTCTAGAGTTAATATGGAAGTGTATTTCCTTTCTTTCTGTCCATATACTATTTACATAATCGAGAACATATTATATATACAATTTTGAAAGCCACTTATTTATCATAAGTATTTTCTTATTTTATTAAAAATTCTTCAAAACATAATTCTCAATGGCTAATAATATTCCATTATATGAATGTACCGTTCTCAGGGGAATGGTTCTCTCTTACCTTTTGAATACTGAGGTTATTCTGTTTTTGTTTTTGTTTTTTTTCTATTGTCAGTAGTTTCCTCACCCGTACAATGAGGTTAAAATAAAAGCACACATCTCAACAGCTGATGTGAGGACAGAATGAGTCAGGACTCCTACGACAGTGACTGGCACATATTAGACACTCAGTAAATGTCAGCAATGTTGCTGCCCCCAATGATTTTCCTTTTCTGCACATTCTGTGTTCATGTCCTCTGCTCATTTTTCCATTAGGGTTTATGTTTCAACACTATCAAACCTTTACTTTTATATTCATTTAAATACTATAGGTATCAAAACTTTGCCTGGTATATGTGTTGCAAACAGCTTTCCCATTATGTTTACTTTTAAATATTAATACTTTTTCCTACATAGAAGTTTTACACTTTTATACAGTGAAGTTTATGTATTTTTTGTGTGACTTCTTTCATTCTTTTAATGCTTAGGATGTCCTTGACCATCTAAAGATTAGATAAATAATTAGATATCCTTTCTTCTGCTTTTTTTCTTTTTTAAAAAATTATTTATTTAGTTAGTTAGTTTTTAAATTTTTTGGCTGTGAGGCATGTGGGATCACAGTTCCCCGACCAGGGATCGAACCTGCACCTCCTGCATTGGAAGCGCAGAGTCTTAACTGCTGGACCGCCAGGGAAGTCCCCTCTTCTTCTTTTTTAATGTCTTTATTTTTTATTTTTGTTAATCCCTAAGTCTTTAATCTACTTGGAGTTTCTTTTGTTGTTATCCAAACATCTAACATGTTTCCTTACATGGCCATGCTTTTGAATATGCTGTTTCCCTCAGCCTGGAATGTTTTCACTTTAACTTCTCATGCCATGAGCTCTCAATATCTACTGTAAAAATATACTGCCCAGCAATTGATGGCTTGTCACACCCGGCAAGAGCTATGTCTTCTTCATTTTTGTTGCTGGTATATAGCAGAGTGTAGACTAAGGTGCCCCAATCAAAAAATGTTAAATGAAGAGGTAAGAAATGAATCTTCCCATCCTTCTCCATTATCCAGTTTAGAATCTGATAAATGCATTTACACAAACACACAAGTAAGTGCTGATGCCAGCCTCTTTCACCATGACCTGGCACAATGTCCTGCAACCTACTGCTGAATCAGCTGCTTTCCCTGAGTCTCTCCCAGGTCAGTCAAGGAGCATGGATTTTGTATCCTGCTCCCCAGGCAGGGTTTGGGCTCTGCAGACTTGAGTAAAAGCTTGTTATCTGCTGAGCAATGGCCCAGCCAAGCAGAGTCCTAAAAAACTGAAAGTATATATAACAGACTCTCACCGCTCTGTAAGAATGTATCAGTCAAAATCTGCCCAAGCTACTTACTATAGCACTTTTAAAATTGTGACATATTGGAAACAACCTATATGTCTATACCTAGGAGACTAGGTGAATACAGTACATACATCCACACACTGGAGAACTATGCAGCTGTAGAAGAAAATAAGAAGATCTCTATGAAGTGGCATGGAGTGATTTCCAGGATATATTCTTAAGCGGAAAAAAGCAAAACGTAAAAGACCGTCTATAGTATGCTACCTTTTGTGTAAGAAAGGAGGAGAAATTAGAAGACACACATCTATTTTCTCATTTGTACCAAAAGAAACACAGGAAGGATAAACTAGATACTAATAAGATTGGCGACCTGCAGGAAAGAGTCAGGAATGGGACTGGGGGAGGGAGGGGAGGAGGGGAATGGCACTTGTCTGAGTATACCTTCTAATATAGTTTCAACTTTGAAAATCATGTTAATGTTTTATAGTCTTAAAAAAAAAAAAAACAAGGATAGAGAAAAACTAAAGTGGATAACAAACAGAAACAAATAAGCCTAACTGTATTTGAAATGAATAATATAACCTCCCTGAAGGGGGAAAAATTAAAAAGAACTAACCTCACTAACATTTGGAAACAGTACTTTAACTAAAAGTACACTCAGGGTAAAGTCAAAAAGCGCTACATACAAAAACTGACCTCTGGTTAGGAGGTTTGTTTTACACAGTGGTATGAGCTAGCAATTCTAAAACTACTTAATGTGTATTCTAGGACTGAGCCCATAAATAAATATATTGTGGGTAATGGAAGTCAGGTTTCTCACTATCGGAGAAGAGAGTTACAAATGCAGAAATATGGAAGGATAGACTAAAACCTTGCAGTGGTGTTGATCTGGAATGCTAAGGAAGTGGCTGAAGGATCAGACATGTCAGAAGGACACAGGAGCCAGCTTGAAGCAGTTCCCACTGAATAAATCTGGGGCAATGTAACATCAAAATACACAATGGAAGCAACAGGTTATAATCCAAAGAATAAAATAAAAATCCATGAGTAGTCCATAATTATATAAATTAAAGACTAATGAAATAAATGAAGTAATTATTTAACTAAAAAATTAATAAAGGAAGCTCTTCCCTACAGCAAATGTCAACAAATAAGTAGAATATACAATGGGATTTAAAAAAATCACCATTTGGCAGTTACCAAAGTAATAACGATTTTAGCTAAGAATCATAAATAAATGCTAAAAGTAGTAGGTAAAAACTGGATGAGAAACAGGATATTTACATAATCCCGAAGTATCTTCTTACCAGATATTTACTGATTACAAAGGGAAAAATGTTATTTTACAATGAAGAAACCTGAAAGGCACCACCTCAAGCCAGTGATGGGACAAATAAATGATCATGTAATCCTGATAAGAGGCACTGAGGAGGACCCAGCAGCACTTCTGTGGTATTCCTGCCAAAAAAATCGAGAACTTGAATATGACCATGAGAAAACATCAGACAAGCCCAAACTGAGGGACACTGTACAAAATAAATGGCCTGTACACTTCAAAAATGTCAAGGTAACAACAAAACAAAACAAAAAAATGACTAAGGTATTATTCCAGATTACTCAAGAGACATAACTCAACATGAGATCTTGGACTGGGGAAAAAACATTTCCCCCCCCCCACTGGAAAAGGGCATTAGTTGAAAACTGGCAAAATTTGAAATTTGAACAAGGTAGAGAGATTAGATAATAGTGCTGAATTAACATTAACTTCTTGGTTTTGATAATCTGTGGTTACATGTGAGAGCATCTTTGTTTTTAGAACAACACTCTGAAATAGTAAGGGTAAAGGTGCTATAGGTCTGCAATTTACTCTCAAATGATTCCGAAAAAGAAATACATCTCAATATGATAGAGAGGGATGGGGAGGGAGTGGGAGGGAAATAAAAGCAAAAAGCAGATGTGATTAAATGTCAATATCTGGGGAACTGAGGTAGAGAGTCATATGGGAATTCTTGGTGCCATTTTTATAACTTTTCTCTAAGTCTGAAATTATTTCAAAATTAAAGGAAAAATAGTAAGCTGGATAAGGCATTGCTGGGCAGCTCTGGCAGCAGGGGCAGGGCATGGCCTAGCAGGGAACACGCGGCTGCCCCAGGATCCAGCAACACCCTGGGAGGAAAAGCAGCTACTTGCCTTGTCCCGGGCGGCTGGGAAGCAGGAATCACAAAAGTTTCGTGGAGCGGGGGCTTCTCTGAAGTTTTGACATGCCTGGTGGGGATGGAGAATGGGGTGTGTGTGTGTGTGTGTGTGTGTGTGTGTGTGTGTGTGTGTGTGTCT
>NW_020171830.1:1616320-1639370 GCF_003031525.2 Neophocaena asiaeorientalis asiaeorientalis
TGTTTAGAAAGAGAAGAGGAGGACTTTAAAATTTTCTGACTGAGGGAGAGAGGGAATCTCAGAAACCAGGAGAGAAAAGGAGATGGAGTATCAGCTTCAACCCATGACAAGTCACTCCTTCCTCTAGCCACTTAAGTTTTGGGCAGAGTTACAAAACCCCTGAGTTGGTTTATGAGCAGATTGGGAGTTGGTGCCCTTTAGTCACTCCGGCAAAGCTCTGCAGATGACCTCCTGGGAAGCCCTGCTCAGACACATGCCAGACAAGCTGTCCTAGGAAGACACAGACAACAACATTATTCCAAGGACAGCATTTGGTCCTGGGATGAGCATTCCACCTCTTGACTGTCCTGGAGAACAGTGTTCAAAGCTTTGGATTCACAGTTCTTTATATACACACAACACATCATTTTTCGCTCATGTCTGTGATCCAGTGTGCCAACGGGCAGCTGGGCAAAGAACAGCTTTCCTTCTGTCGGTATCTTGTTTTGGCTTCCTGAACCAGCAGTAATTATAGACAAAATAAAGATTTCCTGCCTTACAACTTTCTTTGAATTACTGAAAATACCTCCCCGACCAAAAGACCCTCAGGCTCATGTACAAACAGAAATAAAATAAATCTAACTGTTAAAAGGTTCCTTTAAAAAACAGAGCAGATTTTAGAAAACCTGTAACCCCAGTTATCTGTTTTTCCCTGAGTTCTGAAATGTAAGGTTGACAAGGATTATGCGAGGTCACGGGGTTTATCTCCTACTTCTGCAAAAGACTGGATCTAATCATCATAGAAAGATATTTATCTACTATTATTTTAAGTAACTCCAAAGAAGGAGATGCTATCAATTTTTTCAGCAGCCTACTCTATCTTCTTTAAAACCTGTGTAGCCAAGGAATTATTTTTTCGCTTTAAATTGAATTTCTGTTGGGTTTACACCAGTCCCCATTTTCTCTGAGTGCTATAAAATTCTTCCCCTGGTCTTCTCTTCTCTGAAGAAATAGCACCAATTCCCTTTCAACTTCATTCAAATCATTCATCATATTCCTTAACCCTCTCCAGTGCAGGATGATACCAAGGGTATATGAAAGAGAAAATCTAAAATGACACCTGTAGCACTGCATTGCCTGGATGCACCCTAATGGATGGCATTTATCATGATGGCCCTGAGCCATCCAGATAGGTTCCACTGTGTTCCCTAGTTCATGTTTTAAAAAAACAGAGTAGACTCTAATACAGTTTTCATTTGAAGGGAATGTCTTTGTTCCTGGGTTGTTATTTTATGCATTAAGGCCTCAGTACCAGATCACACTGTACAAGTCAGACGCTACTGTATTTAGAGACTTGCATTTTTACCTGGTAAGTACCAGTCCCTTTTAAATTTTAGGTGGAAAATTATCGTGGGCAGTGACCATATCACTTAGGAGATTCAATACAACTTAACAAAAATACATCTAATGCAGACTATTGAGTGCACTGTCCACCTGAATACAAAAAAGGTATCCAAGGAGTTGACAGTAAGTTGGAAGTATGACACTTAGATCAAATAATTACCACAAAAGAATGAATTGAGTCTAAGTGCTATACTGCAGAGATACGCAGCAAAGAAGAGAATGGGATGAAACTCCAGGAGGTGGGATCAAAAAGAAGAGGATCCTGAGCTAGCTCTTTAACAATGGGTAGGATTTTGAACAGACAGAGGCTGGAGAAGGAAGAAGTGGTCATTTCAGGAAGGGACTGCACAAAGAATGCAAGTATGGGAACCTGCTCAGAATATTTGAGCAAATGGAGATTAATATATGAAATAATACATGAAAAAGCCTAAAACATAGGCTGGAACTAGCTGTTGGAAGATCTTGATTCGAGCTAAGAAGTTTGCCTTACTCTGTAAGCATGCAGATACTACCCAAAGTTTAAAGCTCGAATGGCTGCTATGCATACCAGAAATTATAGTATTTAGGAACAACTTGTGAACAGTGGCCCCAAAAATCTCCAAAACAACACAATTGGATTTGCCCTTAGAACTCATTACAACTAGGACTGTAAAGTAAAAATGGTAAACTTCTGGTAAGATGGCCCTCCATGGGATGACTAGATCAAGAAAGAAGAGTAAGACTAGGGTAACGAATTAAATAACTAGAAATGCCATCTGAAAATGTAAAAATAATCAATAAAGATACTTCAAAAAAGAATATCCTTCAATGTCAATAAATTATACAAATCCGTCCAAAGCTGCTATACGGTTATATTTTACACCCAAACTTTAACATTTCAACATCTAATAATATAGATTTAGACTCAACATGTTACTTCATGGTTTTCCTTGAGGACATTTACATTTTGCTTTTGCATCTGATGTACCTTATGAAGATTACATCATCTGCTATATTTTCCTTCTTTCAGTTTAAAATCTGGTAATGAAGAAGCACACAGTTCCTAGCAACAGATTTTTACAAGTGATTATTATCATGGGATATCCCGCCTTCGTGTTATCTGGATACTTTGAATCCATTCTCGAAATGCAGCCTTAATACTACATTAACACATCCAGTATAATATAAACAGGGAGGAAAAAAACTACCAATTTTTAAAAAACATTATCCTATGCGTACTTTAAAATAGTATTCCGATCTTCACTGAGGAGACTCAGAAGATACAAATGTGTATAAAAAAATATTTCTTGGGCAACCTCTAGATACGAACACTGTAATAATTTCTGTAATAGAAAAGGGAAATTAACAAAACAAGATGTTTATTTCTACCAGACAGCCAAGAAGGATAGGCTACCTAAAGAATTGTTTTTCTGAAGATAAAGATCCCTTTCCTGCTCTGTACTGCACAAGATTACAGGCAAAATTTTAGAAAGCTGAAAATCCTTTTAAATAACAATTCCTTTGGCTTTAATCACAAATAATTGCCTCTTTTGGTGCTAATGAGCATGAGCCCCACAGAATGGAATGTAATTCTGCCGGTTCATTCAGGGTAATGGCTTTGTGAGCTGGTGACACTGCGGAGAGATCGAGTCTCAATTTCCTAGAGTACAATACTGAGCAGCAGTACATTTTTCACTTGAGGAAGATTTTCTAACCTATGTAAATATAAGTAGTAAACCCGTTATCTATTGATAAAAACAACAAAGTAGGTTAAATAAAGTTTTATGTGCTACTCTCCTTTAACAGCCATCAGCTCCCTGGATCATGAAAGTAAATAAAGTACTTCACTTACTGAAATCAATGAGAAACCGTCCAAATCCTTGCCTCTGGTGCTGGGGCATGATCATTATGCAGGAGACGTTATACTTCTGCTGGCAAAGCTTTTCCTGAGGGAAGGAGAGACAGATCAAGTATGTCAGAGCACTGCTGAAGTGGGCAATTCCCTGCACCTGCCATCGTCCTTGTACCAAGGTCCACTAAGGTGAGCCAACGTGTTAGGTCAGGATCAAGCAGAATAATCCTACCGTCCTAATCAATCAAACTATCAGCTAACAACAAACTACCCACTCCAGGCATGCCTCTCAATTATATTTTATTCTTGAATGTCAGTACCATGAAATACGAATAAAGAATCCAAGGAAATGTGAGTCAAATGAAACAGAACACAGACAGTATGGAAGAAATGTTTTCCGTGCTCAAACAACCTGGGAGATGGGGATTAAAAAAAAAAACAACATCCAGAGAGTCACCCAGCGGGGTCAGTTAGGAATATTTTGCAAAAGGTCCCAGTGAAACTAAAATACTGTATGTGTGGGTAGACTTACACAAATACATTTCTCCTATGAGTAAATAAAGTAAAAAGCTGGAGAAATAATTAATCTGCATTTCAAAGTAGGACAACAAAACAAAAATGACAACAGCAACAAGAAATCCCCAAGCCTCCAAACCAAAGTGGAAGCCAAAATATTACCAACAGTCTGAAACCAGGAGGAAGACTGGAAAGAATATGGTGGGAAATGGTTCTTATAGTTCAGGAAAAATTTGCAATTTTCATGGGATATGGCATCAGAGCAGCAATATTTTCTTCAGGGTACATAGAAGCCGCCAAAACCTACACAGGGGAGATCTGGAAAAGGCTTTTGAGGTTGTGAATGCTCTGGCCAAATATAAACCACAAATTAGATTGACCACAAATGGTACTAACCACACCAAAGAATTACTTAGGAACACCCAGATCTTTAATGAACCTATTTGAAAGATCACAGGAAATGGTTGTAGAAAAAAACCCTACAGGGCAGAATTAAAGATTCCTTTGTGAAAAAGATGTGCTCCTGACTTTTGCACATTTGTAGCTGTCTGTGGAGTCTCCAAGAAATGAGGAGAAAGAAATGATGTGTGTCAATTTTCCTAAGAAACTGGATTGTCCATCACTGGCTGTGCACATCTGCGGCAAAGATTCAAATAATTAGTCTATTTTGCAAAGTCAGACAAATGGGTCACAAATCTAAAAAGAGATGTACTCTGGGTTTAAGGATTCATCCTTGATGCCGGTCTTTTCTTTGTCCCAAACTATTCTTACCTGTACACGATTTTTGGAAATCCCACCCAAGAGTTGTCCTTCCCCCACCCCAGCCCCTGCCCCCTGCCCTTTAACACATTACTACAGCTAAACTCTAATCTATGGATAAAATAACTCCTCCTCCTTTCCTTCCTGTTTTGAGTCATCTATTATGTGCTTGGAAAGTCACATGCATGTAATGGTTTACACTGAACTTTTCTAGATCATCTTGGCCATTCTCTGGCTATAACATCTAGAATTTGGTTTAAGTATAACCCCAAAGGGCCATAGTCCTTCACACTCCAATTGACATGTTAGAATATGGTTTAATTTGAGTCTACTCTTTTAACATGGCTGTTTTTTTAGATTAATTTTTGTTTTACTGCACTGCCAAAGAATATAATAGTATTCCGGGTATAGTAAGAAATGATAGTAGTTGCTGCCATACTATAAAAGAAACTGTGACAAAATGTAAAAACTTTATCTTGTTCTAAGTAAAATGTTGGGCTCCCTGGGAGGAAGAGAGGCAGAGATTTGAACCCCAAGAGTTACCAAGAACTGAGACCCAGAGGCCAACTTGAGACAAGGCAGGACAACGGCAGCAGGCACCACTGAGCATCTGTTTTTAAACTCAGATACATTTAAAGAAACACCATTTTTGCACAGGAAGGACAGTTATAACCACTATTCTTTTCAACTCTTCGGAGAAAAAGATGTTTACACATCTATACAGAACGTAAAATGTTTAATAAGTTATATAGATTTCCTAGTTATTGTTTCACCTTGTGTTAATTCTCTATCACCTTTCGAATCCATACTTATAAAGTTAACTTTCTTCTTTTTCGTTTTAGAGCTTTACCAAATATGTGGATTAAGACGTTGAGGCTGTTTTCCACGAGTGCTGTCACTTATTCCTATTTTTGTTTATGGTCTCTGGATTGATTCTTAAATTTAGAGAAACTTCCGTATGCAAAGGACCTTCATATATATTCTACCTTTTGATCTTCCATGAAAATGACACTTCCATTAGGCATTCCATTTACATTATGCAACAGTAGAGTCAGTGAAATTCACTTATCACCTAACATGCACACACACATCATAAAAAAAATAAGATACAGGGTTTGGATCATTTTACCTTCTGCCTGGAAGTCTTATAATTACCATCCTGGCATATTAAACTATTTCCTAAGTACCTAAGAAAAGTTAAGGTCATTACCTGGTAAATATCTCCAAACTCAGATTTCCTTTATTACATATGAGTTATTGTTTCTCAGAAGCCTTTGAACAGAAGAATGTGAGAGAATTGCTCTGAACCAGTGAAAAAGACAAACTACATCCACTCACTATGTCAAGGGCTCCCCTATGTTAACAGCTGGAGATAACTTAGGCTTTCTAAAGGTGGGGCTGCTTTAGATCTTAAAACAATAGCACAGAGAATAAGAGACAAAAGAGTAAAACCAGCCATTATATTAGCTTAACTGTCCAAATGCCAATGTTCTAACTCACTGAGATACTGATGATCACAGAGGAAACGCAAGGAGGAGAAATAAAAATTATCTTTTAAATGCTACGTTACATTGAAAGCTTCATGTTGACACCACTTAGGGGGAAAAGGGAAATAAGCTTAACATTTAGAAGATAAAAGATGCTAGGTGGTCTGCAAGGCAGCAATTATAACGTTATGTGAATGCTGACAGTCGAAACAGCAAACAGTGCTGAGGTCCTTTACACACTTCCTAGGCACGTTGCTTATTGTTTTTTGTTGTTGTTTTTAATGAGCTCTGAATAAGAATCTGAGCTTTTCAGAAACATGTGTCACTTATTCAAATTAGAGTCATAAAAAAGCCCTGTTTGAAGAATTGGGCTCTACCAAAAACATTTTGAAAAAGAAAATGAAGGTCATACTGGCTCTTGTTTTACCTTAGAGAAGTATCCAACCAGATGACAGCCCTTTTCATCATTTTTTGTAAGGACATAAAAAAGGAATGGCTCGACATCATAATACAACGTTTTGTGGTCCAGGAAGAGCTTGGCTAACAAGCAAAGGTTTTGGCAATAAATTTTGCTCATATTCCCATCAACCTAGCAAAGAGAAACAGACAACATTATTTAACATAAAAATACCACTCAAAATAAAATTGTTTCTTTTATACGGTATTTTGGAAAGTATATAATTTTATTTCCAAATCCCAAACTGAGCGATTAAAACACTCCATTAACCAAGTATAAAGTTTACCAGAAAATAGCTGTCATTTGGCAAATCAGAATTCTACCTTTTCTCTTAAATTGGGGTAAATTTTAGGTAGCTTAAATTTCTCTTTACACTACCTGAAGAAAGGCCACACTGCTAACAAAGAAGTAATTTTTATTTGCAATTTATTACGAGTAAAAAATGATTAGGCAGGTCCTCTCTGTTTGAACCAAGTAAATTGGAATTAAAGAAATGTAAAACGATCAAAATACTGCTCGAGGAAGTTAAACTTTATGTTGCTTTCAAAAGGGCTTCACATAAAAATAAAATAAATAAACTCTATTATCCTGATTCCTTAGAAGTGTGGATTAACAAAAGAGGCTTCCATTTTGGTTTTATTCCAAGCATCATTTTAAATATAATTGGAAAAGATAAAATTTCTGTGTTGGGAATACAGAGAAAGTGAGATGAATTTCAACCTACAATAAGTACCATGATTACAGTCTACTTCTCTTCAAAATAAAAGAATCAAGCTGTGATACTGACGGCTAGAGACAGAAGGCTAGGCACAAATGTCAATTTCTTTGATCAAATGTAGTTACCTGTTGAAAACAGAAAGCACAGCAGATTCTAGAATTTCCCTAGCACTTTTCTTAGGGGAAATGGATGTTTGCTAACCAGAGCTCTTTAACAATGAACTTGACCGTTCTCAAGTCTCCTGTGGACCATACAGGTTCTCATACTGCAAATTATTTTTAGACTTCGTATAACTATTTCCCTTGGATGAGACCTAGGTCCCACACATGGCAACATAATCAAATATGGGCAAGGGGCACAGAGGATACAATTCTCTCTTTAATTAAAGGAAGTTTTTATGTATTTGGGAGGATGGTCCTTTTGGAAATGGTAGCATATTACAAAAAGACAGATAGATGTAGGTATCCCTGAACCAGAAAAACAGAGAGATGACAATGCTGAAGCAAAATTCTTGTCAGTTGTGAAAGGTCTAAAATGGCATGCTTTCAAGAGGGATAAATAAAAGATAGGAAAGTAGTAATCTGTGATTATTATTCATTTATTTTATAAGTTACTTAGGACACTGCTAAGAGAAAATCTCCTACATGCTGTACTCTTAGTATTAACTCAGATTCTAGAATAGGGACCTTGGCACTTATCCAACCCAACTCCTTCAATAATTTTTATGCATAAATTTTACAGATCTGCTTCTGATTTTTCCCCTTTCATCTCTGTATGGTCCCAAAACACCTACCCTGAAATAGACCATTCTTATCAGGCTAACAAGACTGAGTCTCTCTTACCCCTGAGAAGACTCTCTCTGGATTTATGAGAGTTTCACCCCCTCAGGCAGAGTTATACTCATTTATTTAACAATTACTTAAAGCCAACAATGTGTTTCACCCTTTGAGAAACAATGAGACAATGATTTTCATTTTCTTTTGGTTAGAAGAAAGCTTCCAAGGCATTAAGAAAGGTGCCAAAAGTTAAGTGGAACTTGTGACATTCATTAATTAAGGTTCAACTGAGAGCAGCTCTGTTGTCTAAACCTGTTGGGGCTGGCCAAGTAGCATCCCAACAACAGGATGACAGCGACTTGCATTCGGCTTTCTCGTTAGCCCAGTGGCCCTCACTGGGGGTGACTTTTGTCCCCCAAGGGACATTGGCTATGTCTGGAGATGTTTTTCGTTGTTCTGACTGGAGGAGGTGTGGTGCTACTGGCATCTAGTGGGCAGAGGCCAGGGAAGCTGCTAAACGTCCCACAATGCACGGGATGCCCCCTACACCAAAGAATCATCCAGCCTGAAATGTGAACAGTCCCCTGGTTGAGAAACCCTGTGGCTCCTGTTTAGTAAAAACGAACATATTACCAAATCTTCCTAGCAACAATACCCTTCTTCCTTCAAGCTTGCTGAAAGAGCCTGATATAACCAGGAAGAGGAGCTTTAAAAAATCATAAGATGGGCTTTCCTGGTGGCGCAGTGGTTGAGAGTCCACCTGCCGATGCAGGGGACACGGGTTCGTGCCCCGGTCCGGGAAGATCCCACATGCCGCGGAGCGGTTGGGCCCATGAGCCATGGCCACTGAGCCTGCGCGTCCAGAGCCTGTGCTCCGCAATGGGAGAGGCCACAACAGTGAGAGGCCCATGTACCAAAAAAAAAAAAAAAAAAAAAATCATAAGATACAGTTGGAGTTACATGCGTTCTCTGATGAGTCTTGGGAAAAAAGTAATGGGCGCAAGACTGTCTGAGAGAGGAAGCCTGGTCCATGAGAGAAACCTATGTATGACCCTCCCCCACGTTAAATTTAATGCAAGACATTACAGACAAGAATTAAAGAGAAATGTGGGGCAGAATAATAAATTTCCAATCTGAACAACTCAGAAAAAGAGAATCTTAAAGTAAAATTGTATTTCAGAGAAAGAAGATATCATATCTGCTGTGCAAGGAAGGCTTGCTCTGAGCAACCAGGAATGAAAGCAATGTACCAAGATGGGTAACAGAGAAGAAAATAAGTCAGGGCAATGGAAGTGCTCAACCAGAGTGAGAGAATTAAGAAGGCCTGTGACCAGGCAATAACAGGAAAAAAGGCATGGCCTCCTCAAGGTACAACTGACTCAGCTAAGCTGGATCCCTGAAACTGACAATAGAACATGATGAAACAATGAAATGATATAGCAGCAAAGACCTTCTGCTACTAAATCATTTCTGAAAACACAAAATGTCTTCAAGAACACACAATGACAGACACATGGCCACAAGGGGTTCGTGTGAAGAGCAGAGCTCTCCAGGGGTGGCCATCTACCCAGATGGGGGTCGGGGGAGTCCCAACATCTGCTGGGGTCTCACCAAAAGATTATCTACCCTGCCAAGAAATGGATGGAAACACAGGTGGTTGTGTATTGAGGAGATATGTACAGCTGCTCAATTCCCCGGAAGAGTGAGCACCTGCCAGACATTGGCTGGAGCTGCTGAACAAAGCTAATTTCTCCTGCCAAAGAAAGTAGAATTTACGAAGAGCTGAGGAGACCATAAATTCACTGGCGAATATATCTGGTGCAGACAGGGATTTGGGAGAAGACAAAAAAGTTAATGTGATGGAGTAGGAATTCATCATCAATCTCAACGGTTGCTTAATATGGTTAGAAAAACATTCCAAAACATGGAGATATTTGAAAAAGCAGTCTGAATTTCAGTGCCAAAACTGAATATACTTTGTACCTTCTACGAACAAATCAGTACATAGTCAACAATTAGAAACACTAGGTTTCAAATGCTGAGTTTTTTATTTATACATGCTTACCTCAAATACTGAAAGGTCTTTCCTTCGGTAAATTTCATTTGCTGGAGGATGAAACCATCCACATTTCCTTGAGTGTCTTAACAAAATATTTTTACTTTTCATATATTTAAGACAGAATTCACACAGGTAAAGCTTTGGTAATCTGTTGAAATTTTAAAATCAAAGAATATAATCAGATTGACTATACTCCTGGGGAAAAATATTAAATACTGTTCTATTTTCTCTAAGCCATAAAAAGGCTGTATAATAGTATTTGAAAGAAGTAGTTTCAACAAAAGAAAAAGGAAAAAGAAAGCCAGTAGTAGAGTGTACAAACCTTATAGTATTTTTCAATCTAATAATACTTGCTGCCTTTACTTTGTGAACAAATAATTTGTTTCCTTAGAAATGTCCTATAGACAGCAAGGTTTTCAGACTTGGAACTATGACTCTAAAAACAATGGCGTCCGGTCATCCATGCATATTTTTTAAATTTCAGACTTAATGTCATAATTTCAACAGTACGTGTAATCAGTGGTGTAACTATAACAATCTTTTACTCAGAGAGAAGTGAATTCATTATTTTTAAAATGATCTGTGTACTGATAAGGCAGAGAAGTCCCAGAATTTAGTTGTTTCCATTTCTTATGGATGAGGTAACTTTAAAGTTATCATCAGTTGTACATGGTCTAAAGGAGTAAATATAGTCAAGTCAAAAGACCTTATTTGTTCCTACCAATTCCACCGACTCTTTGAATAAAATTAGACAAACAGCTTTCTCTCCTCTGCTGACTTTTTCTCCACCTTAAAAATTATACCATTTTTTACTTGTGCCCTATCATGCTTGAGTGGATATTGCTAATATTTACAAGAGAATGTTTAAAAGCACTTTCAACGTCTTTGGGGTATAAAAATGGGGAGAAGTGTTTTGGGAAGAATTAGATACAGACTCATCACAGTAATTTCAAATCTTGGATTCATATGCAAAATTATTCAAAGCTCTTAGAACACATGATTTACAATTACCCATACAAGTAAAAGCTCATAGGTGTTTTTCAAACGTTTTTAAGGAACATACAGCTAAGTGATATGAGCTGGGAAGAGAAACCAAGACTCCTGACTCTTAGTTTGTCACTTAACTTCTAGAACACCCTCCCCGTTTTCTCTGATGATTGGGCAGCCACCCAAGAGAAAGAGAAAAGGATGATATCTATTCTAGAAGAAAAGCAAATTTGTGATTACCAGAAACTTTGCAGGCTAAAGCATTTGAGAAGATACTAATAAACTGTGCCCTGACATACCTGAAGGAAGAAATCTGTTCACAAGATACCCATTTTTAGATACATTAGTTCAAGACAATTTCACAGCTAATCTTAGTTCAAGACAAAAGAAAATTCTAGTACCATTATTTTCTCTTCAGTTTTAACAAGTTAGTCACAAATGGCTCTAAAAGTCAAGATTTGGGGAAGGGTCTCTTAAGGCTACCCACGCCCACCTACTTTCTCCCATTTTTCCTTCTTTTGCTATAATTTCTCTAAAAAACCTTGACAATAAAATGCCAGAAATCAGAGATAAAAGTAACAGGCCTAATTAGGAAAACGAAAAAGGCAACTGAGAAGAAACCACCAAATGTTTTACAACGGCTAATTTTTTTTCTTGATTTGGTTTCTTACACAAACAATACTTCCCCAATTAACCAAAGAGAGAAAAAAACGATCTAAAAGTTAAAAGGCAAAATTTACAACACCTGTGTAACTAAGGAGTATAAGGCATTTACATACAACAATGAATACTATAAGAAGGTACTGGCAAAAGTAATAGTTTTGCAAGCACTTAGACTTGACTATCAGGACAGCCCTGGTGGCACACTGGTTAAGAATCCGCCTGCCAATGCAGGGGACGTGGGTTAGATCCCTGGTCTGGGAAGATCCCACATGCCTCAGGGTGACTAAGCCCGAGAGCCACAACTACTGAGCCTATGTGCCGCAACTATTGAAGTCCACGCGCCTAGAGGCCGTGCTCCGCAACAAGAGAAACCACCGCAATGAGGAGCCCATGTACCGCAACAAAAAGTAGCCCCCCGCTTGCTGCCACTACATAAAGCCCACACGCAGAAACAAAGAACCACTGCAGCCGAAAGAAAAAAAGAATTGACTATTAAAATTTATGTCCTAAAAATCACCTAATTCCAGCTTTAGAATGTTCCTTCCTCACATACGAGACATTAAGGTTGTATACCTGCCTGGCTTATTCCATTACCTTGCATATTCCTGTGGGTAAGGCGAGGAGTACCAGGTTTGGATTTCATATTTCCCAAATTCTATTACAGAAGGGTACCGGCCACAGTCTTCTACTCCACTTTCACACTCTATTTTCTGTCAGACAGAAAGAAAACAAAATATGAGGATTTCTTCACTTACATTTTGGTTCTTTCACCAGTGGATATGAAAATCTATCAAGACCAGAATCGTAATTGTGAATTTTCATGTTGTTGAAAAAAAACATTATAGGCCCTTGTGAAATAATAATCAACTTTGTATAAGATTCATATATAAATACCCTAAGAAACAGTATTACCAAGATAGGAAATGAATACCTGTTAATACATACAAATGTCTATTGAACTAAATTTAATGATCTGCCACAATGTATTAAAACTGAGGAAATTATAAGATGATGTGGCTGTTACACACTGTCACACGGTTACAGTCCCCTGTTCCCCCACCAAGTAATATTTAACCGGACTGTAGATAAATAATCAATTGCTAAGTTTGCAGTTTGATTCCCATCTCCTTTTACTCCCATGCAGGAGGTTAAGAACTCTGCTGGCCTGATTCACTGTGGCATTCCCTGGGTCTAGCCCAGTGCCTGACACAGACAAGAAATGTTCTTGAATGAAAATGCCAGTGTTGCCAGTTTGGAAAGAAAGGGCCTTGGATTTAGCAGTAACTTTCAGGTAATTGCCTGCTGTTCATCACGTCTATATACGAACGCCAGATACGGTCCCCCCAAATGGTCATATTTAAGGACTTCAAATCTCAGTGATGGCAGGGCGGGGTGGGGGGAATTTAACATTTTATCTTAGCCAAAGGAAACACTACAAAGAATGCAGAATGAGGAATGGAAATATCCAAGGGCCCCACAAGTAAAAATAAGCACAAGTATTTAGCCCAAGTGGCTGCTACAAAAAATAAAGCTTAAGAGCCTATAGATAGCCCCTACTCCCCCAAAAAGGAAGTGAGGTGGGGGTGGGAATCTATCCATGAATATGGTGCCCTGGAAACAGAATGTGGTCTACTGACAGAAGAATTCACAATCCATAATAAATTTGTCTTTCAGAAGTCCAACAGCCTTTCCTTTCAATGTTTTGCTGACAATAAGCTATGTAGAGTTAACATGTTAAGGGGAATCATTTAAAGAAATTACTAGACGATGAAAATAAAAGTGATTACAACTGATCATGCAACACAATATTGCCTTCGCCAATGCCCAACAGTTAAAATCAGGAGACATTTTTCATATGGCTGGCCACCTGTGCTGGAAGAAACATCGGTCAATTTAAAAGTGATGTTCTTCTTTTTGTGAATGATTTAAAAGGACTATTTTCTTAATTTGACCAAAAATAATCAGAAATCTATTCCTTCACCCCTAGAAGCGTTTTCCAAAATCTGCCTCAATAACTGCTCCTCTGGCCTATTCTGTGAGACTAGCTGAGCCATTACCAACTTTTAAGAGTGGAGACAACACTATATAAAGTGATAACTTTCGAATGTACAGTCAACAAAAATGATGGTAACAGTTAAAGAACCACAAAAGATTTTGAGGGGGATTCTTTATAAAATCAAGGCAGTTAATTTCATAGTACTCATATATAAAGGTGACGTATTTTCCTCATTACTAGAATGCAGTATCCTGGCCTTACCTCCCAAGACAGTTCCTGGGCCTGCTTAAAAACATCCAAATCCTCTTCAGTAACGGTATCCTTGTTTCCAATCACATTTATATCTGTACTTTCTTGTTTGATGCTTATTTTGATTTCTGTATCTGTCATTTAAAACCAGCAGAAAGTGTATTCACTGACTTGCATCATGAATAACCACCATATAATTACCAAAATGGCACCAAATTACCAAAGTGGGCAAATATGGATTTTTTTTAAGCTTTATTAGCTTTTACATCTAAGCACTGCTCACAGATCCAGCAGTACCTTTTCCCTGCTGTACCCAAATTGTTATTTGAATCATCGCTGTTGTCATCTTTTTATAGCTTCAACAAATAAATGACGGAAAGAGCGAGCAATACAAAGCAAAATCATAGTTTTCAACCAAGATTAGAAGGCATATCAATGTCTAGGTATAGAATTCCCATGATCACGTTTGTGATAATAAAATCTACCACTTTGTCCAAATGACACATTTTTGGCTTTTGTTTCATAAAGGGTAGCAAATGTAACGGGCCAATTTGTTAAATGAATTCATGAAATCAGTTTTCTCCCTGAGGTGAGTACACACACAGACACACTCACATCCAAAAGCACACTTCACAGAGTCACAGATCAGGCTTTGTTGAGAAGGAAGCAGGATGAACTTTGCCATGAGAAAGCAATGGACAGAGGGAGACGAGGAGCTGATGTCCCCGCTGCCGGAAGCACGGACAGCACATGGCCACGCAGTGCTGTGGCTGAAGAGGTAGCACGGGGAGGAACATGGCAGAGGCGTTAACAGTGGCTACTCATGCGGGACTACAAAGCCATAAGCAATGCTACGGACGCATCTGGGGGGGTCCTAGTGTCACTACAAATGGAAATAAGTCATAAAAAGTGGGAGAGTATTAGTTGGAAAAACAACATTTTGGAAGTTTAGTCAGCATTAGAAAAAGGTCAAAGTTTCACTGCTTCTGTATGAAAGTGAAGTGAGAACAAGAGAAATAGCTAAGACCTATGTGACAAATAGGAATTGACTGATTCTTTTTTTGGGGGGGTTGGGGAGAAAGGGACGGGACGCAGGTTTGGTTGGAGCTTTGACCTTTTGCTTACCATCATCCTGATCAGGTTTAATCCTTCCGTCTGTCAAGCTCCCCTTCCCTGGTGAGGGGGTCCCCATCTGAGGGGTCACTTTATATTTTAACCTGCCTAGCATCCTGTGCTTTTTAAGGAAAGTTGTTCGCTTGAAGTGAGCAATTGCTTTAAAAATACGTCCTCTAGCCATCCCCCAGCTAGAGGAGGAGGGGTGAGAAATAAATCTACTTCTAATATCTCTTTTTCCAAAGAAATGGGCTTTTGATTTTGCCGTGGAAGGGAATTCGATTTTACGACGCATACGTTTAGGTGGTGCATAACTTGGGTGTCCCTTTTGGCGAGACTGTCCCTGAGTGGTATAGATATGAGAGAGCCCATCAAAGAGTGCCTTCAGCTGGCTGTTATTAGTGAGACTGCTAAAGGAGGGCACACTGGACTGGCTGGAAGAACTCTGGGGAGAGGTAGAAGAAACAGAAGTGCTGGACTTTTGTGAACTGGGGCTCTGACCAGAGAGGGGGGTTGCGGGTGGGAGTGAAGAAGGTGGAGGTTTTAGCTTTTGTGTGGTACCTGGAGCCAACACATGAGAAGTGCATGACTGTTTCTGAGAGACCTTTTTCCTTGGACGATAGTGCTTTGAAAAGTCTATTATTTCACCTCGTGATCTGCGACCATCAGGTGATGGTGTAAAAAACTTAGTAAGGCCATCAATGAGCCCTTTGGTTTTCTTGTTAACTTTAAGTGTAGAGGCAGAAATGTAGGTGGAGGTGGTGGTGATTTTGGTGGTGGCACCAGGCCGAGGGGGGTCTGTAACAGCCAATCTGCTGCTTGAGTCCTTCCCAGATGCAGCATGACCAGATGAAGGTGTGGTACAGACTTTAGTCTTTTGACCCCTACCAGGTGACCCCCTTCCTGTGAATGCATTCATGGATCCTTCATCACTGGTTACAGACCTAGGCAAAAATTTAGAGAATAGTATCAGCATTTAATAATAGAATTATAAAGGTATCTAACACAAGTTTATAGCAACTAGATGCATTCAATGTGCTTAAACTTAAGAAACTGAATTGCAACCTTAAGCGCTGCTTGTGTGTGTGTGCCTCCACCTAGGTGTTTCTCTGTTGAAACAGGTTGTAGCCCCTACACTGGCATGTCATGACTCTCCCAGGGCCCATCCAACAGGTACTGGAAGAATCATGTGGAACCAAGGGCAATATGGATTAGAAAATTTTTGAAGAGACTAAAAGATCACCCAGTGCTTTTAAATAAAAATGTGACCCCTTGTGTCGTCACAAGTAATTATGATTTCCTGAAATGTCTTTTTTAAAGTATTAAAGGAAATAAGTCATAAGTATTATCTAGAAGCAAAAGAAGAAGCTTATCTAATCTCTAGTTAGAAGTAATTTTAACTCAAATGGAAAATTTATATAAATAGAATTTGGTTACATCTATAAATTAGTACATCTTTTTTTTTTTTAAAGAAAACATTAAAAGATTTCCACTTAGCACTTTATGCTTAGGATGATAAGATAACCAATAATACTCTCTAAGTAGAGGAGACAATTAATTACAGCATAAAATACTGCTGAAAAAAGGACAACAATAGCAAAAAACTGAAGAAATGATTAAAGAAAAGCTACAGCGGGTCAGACATGACATGGAAAGTCTGGTGAAGAAGCAGCACATTTACCATGGTCATTATCAGACACTTGGCATCAGAATCTTTATACACTGGTTCTGACTGCTGTTTCAGTTCATTTGATGCTGGTTCTGCCCATACAGCTGTGTGGTCAATGGAGACCGGAGGTCACTCCCCTAGCACAGCTGCTTACAGGAATGGCAGCTGCCTGCCCTCACCTCAGGCTAGGGCTTGGAAAGCTACCCATTTTGCAGCAGAATTTTATTCAACAGAAACATTTGCATGTGAATTATGGCAGTGCTGGGGCCCAAGAATGGAGCTTAAAAATTATCAACTGAGCTGAAGGCTAGTAATGATGAAATGGAAGCCTGAAAATGATATGATCTTGAATTATAAAAATATCTTCAATAATTACAAATAGAAGAGCATAGCTTAGTGGTCATCATATACACAGAGATTTAATGAATAATTCTGGCAGTCAGCTAAAGGGGAGGCTGGCGCAGATCAACAGAGTGAGCTACTAGGCTCATCCGAAGCAGCTCAACCGCCAGGAGCTTCACCCAATGCCACCGAGTCAGCCAAATCAGGTTAGAGCTAGAGATCTCTAGTGTCACAGTGAGAGTTACCAATAAACTACTCAACCAGGCTAAAATGTTTCACATCAGAATGCTACATTTGGACTGTATCTGGAATCAATTGCCCAGAAAGGATAATACGTTTATAAAGCATGTAAAAAGGAAAACTACCTAGACTGTCTTAAACATTCCTAAGCTCAAAGGACAATTTTGGACAAACAAAAAGTTAGGATTGGTGCCAGATGCAATTTTCAGCTGTGTCCTTTGTTTAGAAAGTTATATCCTAATTTGGTTTTCTTAATTGGGCCCTGAGGATACAGTCCCATTTCGGGAAAAATGCTTACACTGGACGAATGCAAAAACATATAATTTCTACTTCAAGAGATGCTAATATGAAAGATTTTATTCATCAATAGGTTTCATGTTTGCCTCTAGAAATTAACACAAATTCCATATTAAGATGTCCACCAGTTAGAAGGTTTTCATAACGTTTCATAGAACACTTTAGAAAGGAGCATGCATTTTTCTATTTCTCCTTTGGGAGATAAAGGTGCGGGAGAATACTGTTTTTCTGAGAGCAGGTAATAAAGTGAATTGCTTCAGATAAAATTAGGGGGGGAAGAGTAAGTAAGTGAATTAGACACCTGGTGTTTCTTCACTGTGTGTGCAGAGCTCTATTCATTTCTACATCACAGTGACCCTTTCACTAAGCCTAAAGAGAAGGGCAACGGTCTTATTGATAGAGCTGCTTCAGATATGCAAGTCTACTGATTTCATTTCTAAACATCTTAGCTAATGCTGATTGTCAGTCAGTTCTATACTCTATATAGGTTAAAAAAAAATACATCCATTTCTCCTCTTATCTTTTCTCTACTTCTCCAAGTAACTCCTGCTAAATGTTCTACTTGGCTTTAAAGGCATCTATGTGGCAACAGGCTAGAGGAAATGGGGCTATCATAGTAGAACTGCAGGCTACTGCAAATATATTATTTTGTCCTTATGTTTGCACACATGTGCACATACCAAATGGTCTTGTCTAACTCTCTGGAGGCAAATTAGGACAGTAATTTGCAGGTTTCTTAGAAGCTCCTATTTCAGAAAAGGGATCTTAAAAAGTTGTAATACTAAATTAGCCCAGAAAAGAGAAGTATTTTTCTAAAACGTTATCTGGGGTAACAAAAGAGAGTCACTAGAGATGTGAACAAATCCCTCTCTTGTTTTAAAAACCCCCAGAAAAAATATTCATATAAGTAAGTTCTTCTAATGTTCAGCCAATAATAAAGTAGACAGAATAACTGTTTCCAATTCTTACATTCTGCTTCTATCCTGCTGCTTGAAAAATGTCACTTAGCATCACAGATACTGCCAACAGAAGACCCCGAAATGCCAACTGTAATTTAAAATGTTATTTTCAAAAAAATTTCCACAGCTTATGCAAAAGGAGAAATACTCCTCATCCCTTGAGTTTGTAAAAATGATACTAAAAAGATAATGGAATCTAAGGGGGTTACAGTCAACTATATCTTAAAGCACAACATTAAAGATTTCTTTTGATAAGATCTCAACCTACAACAATCGTTGCTTTAATTTATTTTTCGGTCGTCCAATGGGTTTTGCATATCGTCGTTTTATTTGTGCAGCTTTCTCATGAAGTAGTTTTCTTCCCTTTTTCTTTGGTCTGCAGACTTGGCAAATCCACATCCCTGAATTAATATATATATGAGAAAAATATTTTAATGTTTGATTTTAGGAGAGAGATTAAATATAAACTGCAGCTGTAATAAGCTGCCCAAGGATGCCTGTATGCAGAAATTGACCCTAAAAGATGGATCACTCCCTTCTGTCATTCTCCTCAGGAAGCTGTCATTAAAGGTCAATTTCCCCAGGGTCAAGGTGCTGAGAGCAGAGGGCTGACCCATCTCAGAACTCTTCCGATAAGGCTTTTCCCAACATGTCACCAAGCTTCCCTAGACCATGTAAACACACATGAAAACCCAATCTTGTCATATTATATATCTTTTGATTGGAGGGAGACATTTTCAAGTCAATTTTTTTTGAAATTTCTGGGGAAAAAGTATTTGTCTCTTTTTGAAAATTTTCTAACTAAATTATAAGATATAGTTTTTAAAATTAAAACTTAAAATGTTTAAGTACTATGGAGCTACAATAATTAAAACTATGCACCTGGCATATGGAAGCAGGTCAATGGATAAGAACTGAAAGGCCAGAACAACTGAAAAGTTTAGCATATCATGAAGGCTGTATTTCAAATCAGTGGGGAAAGGATGAAACGATTCAGTAAAGGGTGATAGAACATACAGCTGTCTATCTGGAAGGAAAATAATTATTTCCTATCTTTTATAAATACAAATTCTAGGCAGATGAATATTATATGGCAAAATTAAATGTTACAGGCACCAGGAAAACTATGTGGATATTAATATAATCTAAGCATGACTGACATGTAAGACTGAAGCCATAAAGAAAGAGATTCATGGATTTGACTACATAAAAATATAAAGAGCTTCTGCAAATCAGTAAGAAAAAAGTGAAAACCCCAATGAAAAATGATTAATGAATAAAAACAGGTAGTTTACAAGATGATATACAAACAGCCAATAATCAAACACAAAAAAAGTTCAATTTCACTATTTAAAGAAAAAAATCATCAGACATCTTTCTTCTGTTACCTAATTGGTAAAAAATTTTAATAATAACACTGTATTACATTGAATCTAAGATACCACTGACTATAAGATGCATCTGATTTCAAAGATGTTAAAATGTTTTTTTAAAAAGTGTGTCTTAGATTCAACGAAATATAGTAATAGTGAGTGCTGGTCATTTATACAGGGAAACAGGTATTCTCATACACTGGTGGTTGGTCTGAAAACTGATACAACCTTTCATGTACACAGTCTTTGATCCAGCAATTCCTCCCGGAGGAATTTACCTTAAGGCAATAATTGTGGATGGAAAAAATTGGAAACATTTGTAATATCCACAATAGGGGATTGGTTAAATAAGTTATTCTTTTCTTTACATGGGGTTGCAAAATCAATTATGTTCAGGAACCACCCAGGTATAATATATGTGACTGAAGCAAGCTGGAATGTAAGGCAACAGGTTGCAGTGAGACTGAGGCAGAATGGGGCACTGACAATTCAAATGCAAAATTTAAAAAATATTGCACCAGCTCTTCTGTAACGCAGTTAAGAGAAGTCTTTAAAAAATATATAGAGAGATACAGATAGATGGATGATAGATAGATAACCAACAAAACATTTCTGTGGCCCACGGTCACCAGGTTTGTAACCCCTGCTCTATGTACTATGGAGTTCTACACACTTATTAAAAAGTATGTTTAGAACATTTAATGATGTGGGAATGTGAGAAGCTATTGTTAAGAGGGAAAAACCATAAACACGTACAGACTGTTCCATTTCTTTTTAAAGGGGTGGGTGGGGGCAGGGAAGGAATTTCTAACTGATTGTTCTTATTCCTTTTTGTCAATCTATATTTCCTACATCTTTCACAATGAAAATGTATAAATTTTGTAATAAGAACGCAAAGTTATTTTTAATGTTTAATATATTATCATATGAGAAAAAGAAGGCTGAGCTTGGCTGACTACCCGATAAACAGAAAAGAAAATCCATATTCTATATGGATATATCCATGTAAGATAGTTCAGATCCTCATGTTCAAAATTATCAACTAATGGTCAAGAAAATGGTGATGGCTCCTGTCATAGGACTTTTCTGGAGTCATCATTATCACCATCATTGAAAATAGGTAATTTCTTACCTCTGAACACTGTACTGAATAACATGGAGAGTACTCTAAACTTTTGACCTACCTAATCTAAACTTATTCTAATAGGGGAGTGGTTTCAGGAGAGGAATGGTCTTTTTAGTCCTGTGGATGAATTAGAGTATTTATCATATACATTACCCCCAAACTCAATGCTTTTACACTTCTCTGCTCATAACCTGTACCAAACCCACAAGTATAGGGAAGGTAGGAGGGATGAAAAAAATGCTTAAGGAACCTGTATACTTCTGAGCTGTCAGACATTAGGACAAGGCTAATGTGTACATAATAAAACACATTTTTAAATATGGTTTAAAAGTTCACCTTTTGGCATTCTGGAGAGTGGGGGATCACAGCACTCCATATGGAATCCTCTATCGCAGGAGTCACAGAAAAGCATATTATCCTGCAATATAAAATATTAGAGACTAACTGAGACTGAAACCAACTGTAAAAGGCCACAAATTCTTATGTTATCCAATTAACAAAAATAAAATATAAGGAAGGAGCACCACGATCCCTGTTGAAATGTATTTAAACATTTAAAAATAGCAACAGTCTATAAAAATGAAAAACCTTAACACTGAAAACTAACAATTTACCTGGAGACAGACTACTGAGAGCCATACTTACTGCATTTTTGCCTTGGATTCTACATGCACTGCATGTCTTGCATTCGATGCACTGCCACCTTAAGGCCTTTACGTTTGTTGTTAATTCAGGACAAAATTTCAAACAGGATGGGTGTCCTATAAGAATAAAAAGCAAATTGCTTTATGGGACTGGTGCCTTCAATTTTTTAAACTCCCGTTCCCTAATATTTAATAGATGGTGATGATGCCAGCCAAAGAACCTTAGGAACTTGAAAGTACAAAAAGATCAAAGAGGGAATTCCCTGGCAGTCTAACGGTTAGAACTCCGAGCTTCCACTGCAGGGGGCATGGGTTCGATCCCTGGTTGGGGAACTAAGATCCCCCGCAAGCTGCATAGTGAGGCCAGAAAACAAACAAAAAACCATATCAAAAAAATATATATATATCAAAGAATCCAAATTACACTTTCCTTTCTGTCTTCCCCGCCCCACCCCCATATGTGAGAGAGTGACTGTACAAATGTTTTCCCTAAGAGAAATTTGGAAAATTTATGCCAATTCTAATCACAAGTCTTGGAGAACCTGAAGATAACGTATGCTCAAGATCATGTTCTCATGCCTGTGCTTTCTGTTAAATCTCTTGACCTCGCCCTCTTCATTGATCACCATCTACTCCGAAGTTTTCTGGCTTGCCAGCCTGCGAGGAGAGTGCCGAAGTGCAAACAATTCCTGCTCTCAGTATAATGAAATCTTAAAACAACAGTTAACTAACTAAAAATCTGCGGCTGCTTAACATAATACAACAAACAAATGGAAAAAAGAAAAAAAAATCCAATAGCATACAAAGAATGTCCCATTGCTGGGATACACAAAGAAGAAACTATTGCCATCTTGCCCCTGGGACGCTGAACTTAAAATCTGTAAGTAGGAGTAGAAACAGTGAATTTGGAAGTTGCAAGATCCAGGCTAAATGGAATATGCCAAGAAACATACCCTTAGCAAGCGTTCCCCCATTTTTCTGAGTGTTCAGCTTTTCTGCACTGTTTTGGACACACTTTTCATCTAGCAGCTCTCACCTCACAGAGGAAAACTGGAGACCCCGAGGGGCAACACCATTCAAGGAAGCCGGCCAGGCTACACTGAATAATAGATTGCTCCAAAAGGTTTGGGGAGTGTGAGCCTAGACTCTTCGGAAGGCAGTTCAGTTTAAAATTTGATGGTCTTTTATCACATAAACCCAAGATCTCCAAATTTGATTTTACTTTTCTAAATCTGGTCTTAAAACAGTAAGAACGTTAGTAAATCCCATGTGAAAGAACTTATTACCAAGCTGCAAAAGAAACCTGAGGGGTAATAAAAAAAAAAAAAAAAAAAAAAAAAAAAACGGAAAGTTGGGAAAAAAAAAAAAAAAAAAAAAAAAAAAAAAAATTTTTGGAAAAATTAATT
>NW_020171830.1:1639607-1679702 GCF_003031525.2 Neophocaena asiaeorientalis asiaeorientalis
GAAACCTGGGGGAAAAAAAAAAAAAAAAAAAAAAAAGCAGATCCTGAAATTTCAAAACTGTTTTATAATTTCCTGACTTTGGCAGGCTCATTGTTTAAATATGTAGTTTGGTTTGCTGCCAAAAAGGTCCTCCTCCCTAAAGCTTAACAGGTGCTTCATGAAATTCCACCCACCAGGAGACTTGGCTTTTTGAAGTAAAAACATTCAAAATCAATCATCAATACTGTTAATAAAAGCACACTATTCCTGAGTTTAAAAAAAAATCTAAACATCTGTATTTAAGATGTTGAGCAAATAAAATGTTGTCATAGGATTATGACCTCAGGCAGGAGAGACACCCAGGCAGATGCATTTAACCTATGACACTATTCTTTTACAAGGGCTTCTCTCATTCAAATGAATGTGGGGGGGAAGAGTTTAAATATATAAAAATGGTTATCAATCACCTCTGTCTGCTCAGGAACAGCAAAGACAGCTTGCTTTTCGACTTTAAGAAGTACACTCTGAAGGGGGAGGGGAAGTTCTACTTTGATCAGGTTTTTCCCCCCCCTTAGGTAGTAAGGGGGGTAAAAACTCAAGTTTTAAAGAACAGCAATTTAAATTCCACCCTTAAAATGGGTCCCCCATCAGCTTAAAAGTATACCATTTACTTCTCTTTTTTTCTCCCTTTTTATTACTTCCTGTAAGTCATACATCACTAGCACATATGACCTCAATTTCATGCACTAAATTTTTCTCTACATCAAAATCTGCTTTTGTACTTTATAGCTCAATATCCAGCAACTAAGGTAATTCACATCATATTATATAGCTTAGTATTTATTCTCGCAGATATCCTATGAAAAATACTTTTTAATAATTAATTGTACATTTTGAAAGTTAATGGATTTCAGCCACTTTTAATCAAGAGCAAGGAATATGTTTCCTCTTATTGCTTTCTCTCAAAGTAATATTATATCTCAACTACTACCACTTAAGCTACCCTATCAAATTCTAAAATCTTCAGCCTATCTTTTCTTTAGGCAGCAATCTTACCTTTATTTAGCTCAAGAGAATTGGCCATAGATCCCTTCCAGCTCTAAATTTCTATGATTCTGTAAAGGATGCTGAGAGATGAAGAAACATTTCCTCTTTACTTTCTCACGGCCAACTTTAAAATAACACAAAAGACTGTAACTGAATCTTGACATACTACTACACAATCTATAATAATTAGATAAAGGACAACAATACTATTGATAATGCAAGTCCTTACCTCCCATTTAGCCATTCCATAAATTCAACAGTTCCCCCTAAAATTTGGGTTCTCTCTGATGACACAATTCAGGGCGGTTTACCCTTCTGGAGTTTGTTTTATTTTTGTGGTTTGCAATTTATCTGATTTGAGAACATAATATATATATTCATTCACTCATTCATTCCTATTACCAGCACATACTAAGCACTGGTAGCTTATAACAGTTTTATCTAGCAAAACCAGAGGAGTAGTGTTTAAAATTAAACAAGTACCAGTGAGACCACAAACCAGTAGAAATGATTTTTGGAGTAAGTACTGTGGGAGAAAAAAAAACATGGGCTCTGTAGTAGACAGAATAATGCCCCCCAAAGATATCTAGACTGTAATCCCTATAACTTGCCAATATAGTACCTGACATGGCAAAAGGGGCTTTGCAGACGTGACTAAGGGTACAGGCCTTGAGATGGGGAGACTATCCTGAATTATCTGGGTAGGCCCAATCTAATCACGAGTACTTAAAAGCAGAGAATCTTCCAGCTGGGTTAGTAAGATGAGATGAAACGAGGAGGAGGAGAGGTTCAAATTAGCAGAAGGACTCCACCCAGTGTGGGGGAAGCCACACACAAGCCAAGGAATATGGGTGTCCATTAGAAGCAGGGAATGCCGTTCACCTGACAGCAAGAAAATGGGGATCTCGGTTCTGCATACGCAAGGAACTGAATTCTGTCAACAATTTTGTGGCAACGTGTTATAGCAGCAACGGAAAACTATGAAAGATTCAACATACTCGGTCCCTCGGATTGGCTATCTGACCAACCATCTGTCCATCTGAGACACAGTGAGGAAAAAGACATTTCAGATCACACAGTCCACCAGGAAAGACAACCATTAGACAAGAATTAGGATGGGGTGGCTTGGAGATATGGGTAAATCTAGCAGGAGGTTAGAGGGAGGCCTTCCTAAAGAAGAGACCCAAAGGATGAGTGGGAACAGATGGGACCAGAGGGGGGAGCAGGGTGGGAGAAGATGGCATGTGCAGAGGGAGAGGAGAACACGGTGACATTCAAGAAGAGGAAAGAGGTTTGCTATAACTAGTGTGAAGGGGATGGTGATGTGCAAAGGGGTCAACAGGAGCCCAATCCAGAAGAGTGTTTTGGGCTTGGATTTTTCCTAAGGTTAACTGGTGGACACTAAAAAATTCTGTAATTAGATTTACAATTTTAAAAAGTAACTTAGGCTTAAGTATGGAAAATGGATAAGGGGAAAGAGGGTAAATATTAAAGTTAGGTTATTACAATAGCAGCTCTGAGCAGGTCTGGTGCGGGTTATGGATATACTGAGGATGTAGGATACATATAAGGACGTAAAACCAATGCATTTTTGGTAATTTCTTGCTATGAGAGAATAGGACAGAGGAGGGCTTGTAGAACTGAATGAGTAGCTGGTGGGATGTCATTTGCTGAAATGGGAAATCCCTGAGGAGAAGCAGGATGTTGTCTGTTTGCTAAGATTTCTGTCGTTTTTATTGTGGTGGTTGTTTTTCTGGGGGGAAGGAGCAGTGTAAGGTTCATCAGCTGCTTTGGATATTATCTCTGAGGAGCCTGCAGGGTGTCAAGTGGAGAAGTTCTGGAGGCATTTATATCTAACGGTCTGGAACTCAAGAGAAGCTATGAAGCACAGTGCAGAAACACAGGGCCAAGGACAGAATGCTCAAGAAACTATGAGGGGATGAAGAGAGGCCAAGGAGCTCACAAAAGATCTGAAAGAAATGGTAGAGAGAAAACACAGAGAATATGAAATCACGGAAGCCAAAGGATGAGAACATTTCAAGGAAAAATATTCTCAACAAGTCAAGTATGGCTGAGAGGAATATTTGGTGTGGACTGAAAGATGTCCATTAGATTGTGACCAAAACTTAGAAGGCACCTTTAGATTTTGCTACATGGAGGTCACTGTTAATCATACCAGCATAAGTTTAGTGAAGTAACAGGCCGGAACAAGGCTTCTGCTTCCTGTTACTCTGCTTGGATGGTCAATCCAGCTTTGGGCTTGTGGAGAGTGGGGCTCACCAACCCTTCCTCCTCCATCCCTGTCTATTCCTCTTTGGAGTCCATCTTGAGGTTTCTTTCTAGTCAAGGGTCTCCTTCCAAACCTAATTATTTCTGTATCTACTCAGTCTGAAACTGGATGACTAACCAACAAATCCCTGGGGCACTTTCTCACAGTAACCTTAAGAAACTAGTGATTTAAAAAATAAACACACACACACACACACACACACACACACACTATACACACACTGGTATACCCGTATATTACACCACCAACAAGCTCACTCTGGGAACAGAAGGCAGGCAAGTTTTGTTTAGGGTTAACATACAAATAAAGACCAGCCCAGGAGAGACTTCAGGTCTCCTGAGGGTGGGCTGACATTGGACCCTGTGGCTCTGGCTCCCTTTACTGTACAAAGGTGATAATCCATCTCTCCCAGCTGCATCACAGCAGCCTTGCTGTCTCCAGTGTCAATGAGCTTCCACTTAGAATGATGCTATAATTTTGAACTGTGCACTTATCTTAGATTTGCTAATTTGAAAACACACATGCACACAACTCATCTGTAAGTAAGATTTAACCACCCAGCAATCTGAGCAGCAGACACAAAATTTCATTTGGTATAATAGCTAATACTTATGTGAAGCTAATTAAAGATAATATAGTCTTAATGAGGCAAAAAGAATATAACAGTGTTAATTTCAAAGTAGGCTGATCCATGAAAGTCAAGTAAAATCACTTCCTAGTCCCAACATTTCCATAGACCTGAAGACTACATAATGAGTCCCACATTCATTTTAGTGCTTCGAATAATCTTTCATCTTTAGGTAATGTTTTATAGTTACTGATAATCTTCATAGCATTATCTCACTGGATCCTCACAACAGCCCTGTGGATGTGGGGTGCAGACGTCACCCTCTGAATTTCACAGATGTCTAAAGCTACAGTTCCACAGCCAGCAAGCAAAGAGGACTGGAACACCACATTTGGGTCTTCTATGTACCTCACTTCACATTTTAACTACCTGCAAACTTGAATTATTTTTTTCAAAAGAACTTCCAGCAGGAAAAACATAGTTAAAGAATATACTGCCCATTTGCAGCAATGAGCCATCTTTAAAAACACAGAAATTTCTAATTGGCTTTACTTTATGATGTAAGCAGAAGGAAACACTTATTACTCAGATCTATGAAATCTAAGCAGAGTCTAAATGTGATATCATACAAATGGTACTTCAGACAGAGGTGACTAAAAACCTACAGGAACATATGGGAAACACATTTAAGAGCGATTCTCCTTATGGGCTGCCATCTATATTTCCTTTTTTGGGTTTTATACTGCTATGGGTATTTTTTTCACAGAAACATCTTACATTAGGGATTCCTTTGATCATTACAAACAGTCTCAATGCAATCCCAGAACCAGTGGACTCTCTTGAATGTCAGACAGTGGCCACTTCCATGAGGCCAACCAGGGCTACCAGCCACTCTGTAATTCCCACTTCCGAAACTGAACTGGACCATGACAATGGGGATCTCACCATTACTGGAGGACACCATTGAGCCAGCGGTGTCCGGCCTATTTTATTCTTTTTCCCTTATAATCACCAACGTGTCACAACAGAGCATTATAACTACAAAATCCCTCCAAGCTCTCTAAGAAGAACCATATTTTATTTTGATCCTTCTATTTCAAGACTAGCAAATTGCAAAGTCCACTCATCTACCAGATGAAGTAAGTGTCTACAGTGCATCTCCCTGAGTTTGGAAAAAAATTTTTTTAGGGGGGAGAGACTAAACTAGCTAAATCCAGACTGGCACAGTACACTCAAGGGAAGATGAAGTGAACCTTAACACTAGAGCCAGATCACACTGTGGAGTCCAGAGAAGTACTCGGAGCCGTCCTCTACCCTAAACAAAGGGACATGATGACCCCAGGGCTTGAATTTCTGCCATGACCCATATCTCAACTCCAAAGCCTCTAGCTCATTCTACCTGAAGGGAGGAGGCTCACAAAATAACTCTGGATAGAAGCCTTCAAGATAGCATCCGAAATCCATTCTTCTCCATTTGTTAACACATTCTTGGCCGGAGACATATTATGGCCACAGGCGTTAGTTTCTGCAAAAATCCCCCAGTCAATAATGTGTTAAAAGAGAAAATAAGAGATCATTTTTGAAAAGAGAAAACATAACACTACACCTATACACCCTGGAAAAGTAAGAAACTTCAGGGGGAAAAATATTTCAGTGACCTCCAAGTATAAAGGAAATCAAACCTCTCCTTTGGCAGGTCTTCCATCTGGGAAAGACGAAGGGAGATTGATTACATCAGAAAATCTAAGATCTACCTGTTTAGAATTACAAGCCTTTATACCCTGTGAAAGAGGCCTTGAAGTTATGATCTAGGAGATAATGATCTCTTATCAACTCAAGTAAGTGTATCACCAGAGGTAAGGAAATATATGAAGGGAACTTTTCTTTCCAGATTTAAGTATGTCTTTAATCTGTCTAGGTGCCCAGACAAATAGATACTCAAGAAATGAAACAGTTAAGGGTGTTTTTAAAGTACCACCTTAAAAATCACAAAGGGTAAACCCTAGACAAGAGAACACCACTAAGTTTATCAGGCAGTTACACAAAACAGTAATTCATTCAGAATGAGCCTCGTGGGAAAACCCAAAAGATAACTACAGAGTCAGAACTGACGAGTGAGGCACTACCTCGCCAGGATAAAACAAGGAGATTGCAGGAGTGAAATTTATTAACCTGAACATACAGATAATGTTTCCATGCCCTTTTGTCACTAGCTATGATACCATGGGCAGGTGAAAGAGTTTTAATGAATCTGTAAAGCCCATCAAAAAGACTGTCAGAAAGCATTTCTCAAGCAGAGTTTGAAATGTCTTATTTCCAAGGCTCTCTCCTCTTAGTCAGGTTCTGAGAGCTGCAGAACCACTCAGGGCCTATCAAGTTAAACCTTCACAGGAGGAGGAAGAATCATCACACAACAGTGCCATTCGTCAGTGTGAAACATTTCCTCTATCCAACCAACAAGCAGCTGTCATAAATGATAAGATTTTAAATTACTTGCAGCAATCAAGAAAAATATCAAACATGCCAAACAACAACAAAAATCCCACAACTGCTGACATTTATAACACACTTACCAGAGCTGTTGTAGACCGTATGTTAGGCTATTTACTTGTGTTCTCTCCTTTAACTTCCATACAACCCAAGAGGTAGGTGCCACCATTATCTCTACTTTTCTAATAAGGAAACTGAGGCTCAGAATGGTTAAGTAACTCATTCAAGGTAGAGGAGCTGTGGCTGCCTTTCTACTTTGCTCTTAACCACTATACTAAACTGACTTCCTAAATGAGAGTATGCTATTGTGTTTTGCAGATTTGTTGATGTTTTTAAAGAATTAACTGTAACCAGATAAATACTTGGTAATTAATTTTAAAATAACATTTTGGGGAGAAAAGTTTCAGTAGGCTGGGAGAAGAAAATTTAAAGATTAACACAGAGATTAATTTTTAAAAACCCAGTAACTGCTACTCACTCTGTTGAGAGAGATACGTATAGAGATACACACACACACACGTGTATGTGTGTGTGTGTATACATACATATAACCATATATATCTCACCTGGGCAACTTATCACCTGCTTAACAGGAAGGAAGATTGGCTGGTAAGACAAATTCTTTTAGTGTAAGCACAATTTGAGTTTTTGGGGATTTTTGCAGTACGCGGGCCTCTCACTGCTGTGGCCTCTCCCGCTGCAGAGCACAGGCTCCGGACGTACAGGCTCAGCGGCCATGGTTCACGGGCCCAGCCGCTCCGCGGCACATGAGATATCTTCCCGGACCAGGGCACGAACCCGCGTCCCCTGCATCGGCAGGCGGACTCCCAACCACTGCGCCACCAGGGAAGCCCAATTTGAGTTTTCATTTCCATTATAAAAGTGGAGGTGCGGTCTTAAAATCCTATGCTGAGAAAAAGAGGTGACAGCAACCTTGAAAGCTCTTTGGGTATTGCAATTTGCCAACGGCCCAGTGTCCCTACCCAGAAATTCCTTGATTGCAACATCACCTTCTGCATAGACCACCCTTTTCCTTTCTTATCCTGGGCAATATAAATTTCTTTCATGCCTGATGACTTCTTGATTCTATCAATGTGGTTTCCAGAATACTGTCCATCCCTTTCCAGCTGTCACACAGAGCTGGGCTGTAATATTATATTTCACCAGTAGGTGTCAGGACCTGAAACACTATGCATTCCAACTGAAACGTCTTAAACTGAGACTTCAGGTTATAGAAAACTAGTGATTCTAGGTGCATTCAGCATGAAAGTTTAGAATTCTCTACCTTGCATTTACCTGCAATGTAGAATAGTCCAAGTTGAATTATTAATGCTGGTATGAAATCAAAGCTTAATTTAGAAGATGAATATATGGGCCTCCCTCGTGGCGCAGTGGTTAAGAATCTGCCTGCCAATGCAAGGGATATGGGTTCAAGCCCTGGTCCGGGAAGATCCCCCATGCTGCGGAGCAACTAAGCCTGTGAGCCACGACTACTGAGCCTGCACTCTAGAGCCCTCAAGCCACAACTACTGAGCCCGTGTGCTCAGAGCCCATGCTCCACAAGAGAAGCCACTGCAATGAGAAGCTCACGTACCACAAAAAAACTAGAGAAAGACCCAACGCAGCCAGAAATAAATAAATAAATAAAAATTTAAAGCTTTTAAAAAAATTTTTATTTATTTTATTTTATGACATATGGTTTATGTCAGTGTTAATATACTCACACTTCCCCCACTTCCCCCCCACCTGCATTTACTTTTTGAATTTAAAACTTACTCTATTATCAAATATTGCTTTAAATAACAAACTTTTTTTCGATAGAGAGAAATCGCATGTAGCTATAATGGGGAGTCATTGTACACACATACACAAAATACCAACTTACCACTACTGCCACAATCTGCACAGGAGAGGAGCTCTTCTGGTTTCTTTTCACGATTAGATTCTTTTGTCCCCAGACAGAAGCTGCATATTGGAATGGGATCGGCACGGGGCTACGAAAAAAATTAAAATGAAAAAATACTGTTAGTTTTCCATTTCAAAATTTAAAACAAAACATTAAAATCAAAAGCTTCTTACATATTTCTTTACCAAAGAAAAACTGCTGAAATAAGGTATTCATATCAACATTTTCTGCTAATAAAAAACCCCTCAAATTATTTGACACTGAAGTATTGCCAGAATAATGCATTTATGTGTAATGTATAAGACTCAGAAGTAATTTTCATTAAGCCAATGAAATCTAAAACCTTTATATATTACACTACCTTCCTGAAATGAACATTAAGAATTCATTTGAAGTCTCAATTGTTCCCGTAATCTATATGCGTACTATAAATTGATTCACCTATTCAGTATTACAGTCTATGAGTATCTTCTAGTCAGACCAGATTGTTTAATTAAACTTTATCAAATGTTTTAGTACAGGTTACTATTATGCATCAATTAAATATTTGACATAAAATACTGGTATGTTAAAAGGTGACATAGTAACAGCATTAGAACTAAGCGAGAACTTTAAAATTCTATGGGATCACTTGAGATGATCAAAAGACCATTAACAAGGCCTTTCTGGCACCAAGGTCTTCAAAAGTAAACCACACCATGCCACACAAAGGAGACACACTCTCAATCTCTGACATTCCCACTTTCAATAAAAGAAAGAACAAAACATTTGTCTAACCCCCAGCACCCCTTTAACTCTCACTACGGAAATCGCTTCTAACAATGTATAAATCTGCATACATTTTAGTGCCTCCATTGTTATTTATGAGTACCAGCAACACTAGTATTCCCATCCAAATGAAGAGTTGACTGTGTCTACAGATCTGGTCACATTATTTTGAACAGCCAAACTGTATGAAAACTAAAATTTTATTTCATATTCCAAGCTTCACACATGTTGTCTGCTAGCCATCTGAATGTAACTATAATGTATTTATATTTGAATCTCATGAATCAAAAATTTAGGGCAAGAAAGCTTAGTATAATCACAAATTTTTTTAATGTAAATTAAAAACAAGATTTTGCTAGGCCTAACTTTCTAAATATACATCAGCGTAAAATAAACCTCATTTGTTCAGCCACTCTGTTCCAAACGCCTGATACATTGCCTGATGCACAGCAGGCACTCAAAATGTATTTGCTAACTATATAAAAATATATTTGAATATAAATGAAAGAAACATATGCTAGTTTAAAAACACTTATCTCTAAAATAATATTTCAAATAGTAATAATGATTCCAACAAACGTTCAGTGTGACGTATCATCAAAAACCAGAATTCACCTTATGACCAAGCATTTGCAAAATTGTTCGTTATGACTGTTAATTTCATCTTACAATATAAGTGTTCATTATCTTGCCCTATTTTTCGGTTTAATTTGTTCTTTTAATATGCACAGGTTTCACTTTCTCAGGTAACTATGCAAATGCGTGTTTGTAGCCCCAGTTAAAAAGCAGAGTATAAAACACTGTATTAGAAAAACCAAAGAAGACAAGCTACAACAAACTGGTCACTGACTCCTACCACCATTTTTTAAATGCCAGATAATCAGCACTGCATAATTATGGATCCATAGTTATTACTCACAACTGCTCAACTGCAGCACCTTGGGAACACTTTTGTTCCTTTAAATAGGAATTAAAGGAACAATCTGGTTTTCAAGTGACAACATTCCCCTGATAGATTCTAGCTAAAACCCAGTCCTTATACTAATGGGATTCCTGCTTTCATTTGATATAACAATGCTCAAGCCATTGCTGCCATCCTTGCACTGATAAATAATTTACAAAATGTCACATATCACTCATACAATGAAACAAATCCAAATCTGCAATCCCATTTTTCTTTCCCAGATGAATTTTTAGCTGTAAGAAAGACATGGCCATCAGCCAGCATTCATGCTCATTTTTCGTTTTTAACTAAAGGTAACACAAAGGACAAAGGTTGCTAGTAGTTCATGGCCAGAAAGACCGATGTCCCACACTCTGCTCAATAATAGAAAGCATAGATGATATCACTTCACGCCACACGCAAGCAAGCCCCACCATGCTGATGTATGCTCACAACCATTTATTTTAGGGATAACTGTCTCACAATACTCTATAAAACCACTACATTGTACAGAAATGTCTGCCCTGCTGAATTATTGATAATTCAAAGCACTTTTTGCTAACCTCAGTAGAGCCGAGTCTAATTAACTTTAAAAAGCTGTCACTTGTCTGAAATGAAACTTTTACAGTAATGCACGTAAATGGGTCACAGACTTATTATGATTCACTATTCTCGATCAGACTACACATAAACTGTTTCAAAAAAATAATCCCTGGTAATAGATTAAAATGGATTGCAGTCAGAAAGAGGTCTGAATCAATGGCAACTCAATTCTATATAAATCCACTACTGACAAATCATATTTAAGAGGTCTGAAAATGGAACCAAACATCTCCCAGTTCTGAATTCCTTTCTTTGAAATTTCACACCACCACCTAACCTGTTGATCACATTTTCTTATCAACATGCCTGAATATTTCAGTCTGATCTTGAGAACGAACACTCACGGACAGGTTTAAACTCTGTAAACTGCTCGGGAAGCATTTCTTCCTCACCTCCCATGTGATGGTCCTGGGGCAGCTGCTAGGCTAGAGGCCACTCATACACTAGCTCATTTAATCATCTTAACAACCCTGCCAGGAATGTATATTATTATGCCCATTATAGGAAAGAAATTGAGGCTCCGAGAAGTGAGGTAATTTTTCTAAAGTTGCAGAGGTTCAAGTGTGGAGCTGGGATTCAAACACAAGTGTGTCTTCGGTAAAGCCCATTTCTTACCTCTACTACCTCCCCTCCTTATCTCTCAAGAAAAACCAATGTTTAAAAATTATTTTCCATCAGCAGTAATAACTCTAATGTGCTCATAATCTCTGTCATCCAATTTCTCCCATGACCAATGGCATACGTTTTGTAAACTATTAAAAAAGCAACCTTTAATATGCTATAGATTATTTATTGATTACAATGGGGAAATGGTACCTTTACAATGGAAAAGTCTGGTAGACAACCCCTTAACTGAGCAATCGAACCTATCAGCCATTATGGGATGCCTCCCAAGCGTGGCGCTGAAGGACTCAGCACTGCCTATGCAGTGTTCTTACTGGAAACATTTAGCCTCAATCTAATCATAAGGAGACAATCAGGCAAATCCAAATTTAGGGACATGCTGTCCTGGACTCTTCAAAAAATGTTGATGCCATGTAAGACCCAAAAAAGAGCAGAACCAATTTAGGCGATTAAAGTGGTGGGAAAACTAAATACAATTTGCAATCTTTGCCTGGATTTCGAATTTTTAAAAAATAACTCACGGCTGTAAAGAACACTATTTGGATAATTAGGGTAACATGCACTAAATAGCAGACAACACATAAACTAGACTGTGATTACATAAGAATTGTCTTAGGAGTTATGTGCTGAAATATTTTGGAGTAAAGTGTCATGATGTCTATAACTTGAGCACAAATGATGCAGGGGGAAAAACCTATGTGTATTACTAGTGTATGTGTGTGCAGAGAGGAAGAGAGAAAGCAAATGTGGCAAATGTTAACGGCTGGTAAATCTATATAAAGGTACTTGGATGTTCATGACATTATTCGTTCAATTGTCTAATTATTTGTTTCAATGTTTACAAGTTTCCAAGCAAAAAGCTGGGGGCACTTTCAAAAAAAAGATACAGAATGAGTTATTATATAGTTGGATTACAACATTTCTAAAGTAAAGTATCTCAATCCAATTACTGCTTCACAGGAAATACAGAGGACTGAGGAACATGTCAATCTACACAGCAGAGGGATGCAAGTACCAAAACTCTTGAAGACAAATGACCCAGTTTCTTCAACAAGTAAATTAAAAGGGTGAAAGAATGAGTGAGGCAGACAGAAACAGATATGGAAGAAGAACCAACAGATTAAGAGATTTAAAAGGCTTATCAGCCAATTACAACATATAGTCCTTATCTTGATTATGATTCAAATAAACTGTAAAACAAAACAAAATGACCTACTGAAGCAACTTGGAGCTGGTTGGCCGGGAAGAGACGGTTGGGAGGGGACAAGCAGGGTGTTTTCATCCAGGGGTAGGGGTTAGATTTGTTCTCCATGCCTCCATGCCCCAATGAGTCATCTTAGACTCCAACTTTCCAACAGAACTGTCCAGCAACGGAATGAATTTTTTTCTTGCTTCTTTATTTTACTTTTTACACTGTGGTAAAATGTGTGTGTGTACATGTGTGTGTGTGTGTATGCATGTGTGTGTATGTATGTATGTGTATATATAAATATATCATAAAATTCACCATGTTAATCATTTTTAAGTACACAGTTCAGTGGCGTTAAGTATGTTCACAATGTTGTACAACCACCCAAACTGATACTCTGTCCCCATTAAATACTAACTTCCCATTCCCCAAAGCCCCAGGCAACCGCCGTTCTGCTTTCTGCTCCATGAGTTTGAGTAATCTAGGTACCTCATATAAGTGAACTCACACAGTCTTTGTAATCAGAAGCCATGGAGATACTGCATGGACCCTATCAGGATGGTGAGGATGCCACGGTGGACAAAGGAGCCTCCCGTGAGTTGGGATCTGGGACCTTTTCAAAGGTCCTTTCCAGATCAAATAGTTTAATGGTTCCATGGCTGGATAATTTCTAAGGTCCTTCCCAATTCAGCTCTAATTTTTCATTGCTTCTATTATACTTTTTTTTAAAAGAGATTTTAAAAGTCTTCAGGACGCTTGATATCAAAATAAGACAGCCTTTTCTGAGGAAACATTCTTAAATCCAAGACAACAGATCTTTGATAAGTTTTATATTTGCATACGGTTACTTTTATTTCTACCCTGAAGGAAAAAAACATGCTTGTTAGTCTGAGAAACAGGAAAAAAAAGGAACAGAGGGAGGGAGGGAGGGAGGAAGGGAGGAAGTTCATGCACAGATCAGAGCCATGGGCATCCAGGCTCACATCCTCTTCCTGACAAAGACACCAAAAGGGGTTTTGCCTCCACGGTCTCCACTCACAATGATCAGAGACACAGCCCTCTCTTTCCATAATCCCTTAAGGATTCTTCTCCTGGAGTCATCTACAAAATTTCCTGAATCTACTTATAAAACATACCATTTTAGTAATTCCAAGTGTTGGAAACAATTCAGCATTTTTCATTCATATATTCACACTTGTATCATGGAAAGACCTGAATTTAAATTCTGTTCTCTGAGCCTTGGGTTCCCTCTTTTGTGAAAGGGCACAATAGCGTCCACCTTGTCTTGCTCCAGGGTTGCTAAAGTTCCCATGTGAGTGAGTGTGTGAAGCACTTTGTAAATTATAAGGTTCTATTCAAACATTGTTAACAATTATTGCAAAATTCACTCTGGCTATAAAAACAAACAGGGCAAACAAACAACTTCAAGTCCTTAATAAACATCAGTGCAAATAATTTGTTCTGGAGTTTAGAATTACTCTATAAAAGATGGATGTTGTGAGCCCCCATGAAAAGTATTCATCTTAGAGGATTTTTTTGTTTTTTGTTTTTAATGAATTAATCAGGGAGTACAGGAACAGCGTAGAAAATGCTCAACTGAGAGTCAAGAGGCCTGTAACTAATTTAATAAAAGGAAAACTTCAAAGGAAAAGAAAAGAAAAAGATGTCAAAGGAAGAAAAGCACAAAGAAATATAAAATCTTAAACTAATAATACCACAAAAGCAAACAAAGATGAATATAAATCCTGTACACCCCAGTATCAAACAGTTCATCTTTGGAGAATGTTCTCTACACTTTAGCTCAGACAACTCAATTCAATAACTCCACAACAAGCTGTATGGAAGGGCTGTTTTAAGACTGCTGTATTTATCTCTTTAATTTACACCCTCTTATCATTTCACACTGAAATTTGAAGTCGAGGTACTACTTTCCTTTACCAAAATGCTTTTCTCAAGTGTCTCACTTGTGCCGAACACAAACCCTGTGAAATAGGATTGGTGGCTCTTTCTGTCTCCGTGTCACAGGTAAGTTAAATGCCTCCCTACGGTCATAAAGCTATTAAGACAGAGGGAGCCCAGCCTGCTGACTCTAAGCTCTTAGCTGTTTCGCTTCCCATGGCTGCTCCCTCATTTCCTTTGGAGCTGGATTCACGTTATCACCTATCAGAAAGGCTATCCCTGACCACTCTCTCTAAAACTGCACTCCACCAGCACCTCTGGATCCTCCATGCCTTGCTTTATTTTTCTGCATAGCACTCATCACTATCTGACATATGATGTATCATTCATCTATTTTGTTTCACTTACTAAACATTAAGAGAGCAGAGATTAGTTGTTGTAGCTCCAGTCTCAAAGTACATTCATGGAATAAATGAATGAACAAATGAACAGACTGCTTTCAGGTTTGGAACTGGCTCCTCCGGTTCAACAGGTCCCAAAATACTGACTACTATTCTTTATTTTAATGTATATTTTTAATGACTACAATATGAAGCAACCATGGCAAGGTGGGTCCCATCACTGTCTAATCTGAATGCTTTTTTCCTACTCTGACCATTTATAATGAATGGCACTTATGTTTGGACATAATTGTACTTCCATGGGTCTAATCTGACAAGATAGAACCAAAATTTTAAAATCAGCTGGGAGGAAAATTGCCTCACCACTCCCACAAGTATTAACTATTGGGGCTCACTCACTAATAGCCACTATAGGTTGTACGCAAGATAGCTTTAGGGCCACGCCCAGCTGCCAGTACCTAACTGTGACCACCGCCCCCTTTGCCTCTCAAGAAATAACACAATAAAAATTTTAAAAAAGAAATCAAGAAAGATGAATACACTGCAGTGAGAGTAACAAAATTATAAAAAAGCATCTATCTGTTCAATCTATTTAACAAATATTTTATAAACTTTGGTGTTTTATTATTGGTAATGAATTATTTTCCAGACTGTACAACAGATAGCACTGGGACGACAGAGGTTGAAACTGTTCATGTTGTTTTAGGTAACATATTAACTTTTTTTTTTTTTTTTTTAGCCACCTCAGCACTATACTTGACACTTATCTAATAAAGAGCTAGACTTCATTTCTTGCCACTTAACCCACTTATTCAACTGATATATGTCTGAACAGATGAAGCCCACTCCTAATTAGGATATGGATCATGCACACTCAGGCTTTTCCTTTACAGCAATCTGCTTAAGCTGTGGTCTTGGGAAATATACTAACTCTGAAAGTAGAGTATATTCCTGTGATAATCTAAACCATTTTGTATTTTAAGAGCATTATCTTGTCCCCATCAGCATGTGCTGTAACAGTGGTCAGTGCAGCCATCCCTCTGCAGGTTTGGTGAGCAGCACGCCCTCACAGCAGTCCCGGGGCTACTTCAGATCCTTCAGGCACAACAGAACTCTGTTCACAGCATGTCCACTGCCATTTTCTCTACACTCATGTACCCTTTTGCTTTATTCTAAGGCAATTCTTGCACTTCTGTCATGAATCTTGACCTGAATAGATGCCTAAATAATTTCTTCTGGAAGATAATTGGAGATATACTTATTACAAGACTTTTCACAGGCGACAATTTTACCATAATTTTCCTCTGGCCATATAGGTTTTATTGTATCACCTCCCCTGCTCATTATACTTCTCTGTGGGTGATTGGTTCTGTGAGGGAGCACTATATCATCCCCACTGGCTCTAAATTGAGTTTCTGTTATTACTCAGGGCAAAAGGATTTATTATCGCTAATGTATGGAGATCTTGAATGTGACTGCTGTATTTTACCTCCTTGTCACAGTCAAGGGAGTTTTCTGTATTTTAAGAGTGATAACGAGTAAATTAAATCTAATAAAAATATTTAAAAGCATCCCTACACATATCCATAAACACATCACTTCTTTTTTCATTTAAGGAATCACTTAGAAACAAAACCAATATCAAGGACCACATACGGATAAATTCCCACAATCAAAGGCTGATTCAGAAGTATAAAATTATAAAAAGCTTAGCCACAGAGGAATAAGAAGAGGAGAGGAGGGAAGACTTTCTAAGAACATCAGTCACAATAGTTATCAAATGTGTGGAGTTAACTGAAATGCTCACACTGTATCCTGTTGTCTAGAACTTGTTCTAATTAGGCAGGTGTGCCATTTATAAGAGTGCTGATTAAGGAAAGGGATTCTATTGGAAGGAAACAAATCTAATCCTGCACACTGCATTTAACAATAGCATCTCATTTGTTCTTTTTTTGGGGGGGGGGTAAATAAATGAGGCCTACAAGTTGGTGGGAGGGGGGAGAAGGTAGGACAATGAAACAACTGCCTTCCCCAGGGTCTTTACTTTCTTATCTGGGCAGAGACTTGGCTTTGAAGATTTCGTCTGAAAGTCTCTCCTACACCCCTACCATTAGAAACTGCAGATATTGCATTTATCTTCTTAAGGGGGATCAAAGTCTGATTCAACACCGCTGGAAATTCAACACATGGTTATAGGAAGTCAGCTTAGGATTTACAAATTATTCTCTTCAGCAAGTATGTCATAATATTAGCAATATAATATAAACCCTACCCTAGATTTTGAAAAATGGAATTTTAAAATCAATTCATATTCAAGTATCACAAATCTTTAATAGTTTCTTTTTTTTTTTAATTTTTTTTTGCGGTACGCGGGCCTCTCACTGTTGCGGCCTCTCCCATTGTGGAGCACAGGCTCCGGACGCGCAGGCTCAGCGGCTCACGGGCCCAGCCGCTCCGCCGCATGTGTGATCTTCCCAGAGCAGGGCACGAACCCATGTCTCCTGCAACGGCAGGCGGACTCTCAACCACTGCGCCACCAGGGAAGCCCTAGACTTCTTTTTTAAGAGCAATTTTAAGTTAACAGGAAAACTGAGAGGAAGGTACAGAAATTTCCCACATGCCCCCCGCCCCCACAGGTGCACAGCCTCCCTCATTAACAACATTCCCCCACCAGACTCATACATTTGTTACAACTGATGACCCTACACTGACACATCATTATCACCCAAAGTCCACCCAAAGATTACATTAGGGTTCCCTCTTTGTGTTGTACATTCTATGGGTTTGGACAAATTTATGATGACATGTATCTACCACTGTAGTATCATACAGAGTATTTTACTGCCCCCCAAAATCCTTGCGCTCTGCCTATTCGTCTCTCCTTCCCTCCTCTAATCCCTGTTAACCGCTAATCTTTTTTTACTATATCCATAGTTTTGCTCTTTCCAGAGTGTCATATTTAGTTGGAATCATACAGCGGCTTGCTCAGTTGCCCCAAGGCATCCGTTTTAATCTAGATGGTGCCTACATACAACTCCACCTAGGCATGATGTGAACATAAACATTCTCATTACCAGTTCAACCAAGAGAAACCTGAATTAACTGCTCAGAGACACAGGCAACTGAATTGATTGTAATTAGATACAAACAGGGAAGTAGAATGAAAAGATGAGGCATAGGTAGATGGATATTAACAAGCTAGAAAAGTCACATGGTAGTCACTTTCTCAATACGATTACCATCACCACCACCATTCCCTCCAACAATGTCCTGTCTTCACAGAGATTTACATGGCAGTTGAGATGCTAGGCACTATTCAACAAGTTACTAATATTTACTCAGCACCCAAGTATGCCAATAGAATACAACTGGTACTCCAATCGCTTGTCCTCACAGAACCAATAAAAGTAGCATGATTCCATTATCACACTTAATTTGCGATTGCCCGGTGGGCACATTAAACCCACTGGTGGGTAGAATTTCCATGCCCCTGGCTTTTCTGCTTTTGTTTTCTTCACTTTCAGAGTACCTTTGACCCTTTCAATTACAGTAGTCCTAAGAAGTAGGAAAGGAGGATGGTAATTACTACCTGAATGTCAAGAGCTCTGACCTTGTTTTTTGGACTCTGCCCTAAACCTCTTTGTGGTGGAGATTCTAGATCCACTAATGCTTTAGGCCAGGCACCAACCCAGCCCTTACAGGTATATTATCAGTGAAAGTCTGCTCTCTGGTCCTTTAGCATCACTGCAGGCTATGTAGGGAGGGCACAAAACATAAACCCCTCCCCTGTCAATGCAAACTACAGCAAGGCCAGGAAGAGAAACACCAGAGTGACAGGCTTTACCCCAGGGCAAGGATTTTTAAGCTCGATTCCCTATAACTTCAAGAGTCTACAGAAACCTACTAAAGGGTATACAGTAGGTTGAAGAAAGCTCTTTATTTTTCTGAAATCAAATTTTTTTTGCATATTTTAAGTCAAAGCTTAGTACACTATGAGCTCTTTGAAGGAGATCCTTGTTTGCTTTATCTTAACAAGAACTATACACACTGTAGCTATTTGATATTTATTGAATATATAAATGTAACATTATTTCTCATACATGGTTCTTTCTCATTTTCTAAATTACATTCTTATTTTAGTATATAAATGGTAAATAAAGAAATAATAATAAAACAGCACATTATATGAGGAAAAATAAACACTTTAAATGTTTGTCCATTTAGAACCTTCATATCACATTCACCCACTTACATTTTTTAAACTGTAAGATACACATAACATAAAATGTACCATTTTAACTGTTTTTAAATGTATGGTTCAATGTAAAGTATATTCGCAACATTGTACAACTAAGTTTAGATATATTTTTATATACAATGATACAGTTCAGAGAGTTCTGAAAACACCCCTTCACTCATGTAACCCATATTGCTATCAAGATATAGAGCACTCCATAACCCCAGAAAGTTCTCTCCTGTTCCTTCCCAGTCAACCCCTTCCCAAGCAACCACTATTCTTTTTTTTTTTTTTTTTGCGGTACGCGGGCCTCTCACTGTTTTGGCCTCTCCCGTTGCGGAGCACAGGCTCCAGACGCGCGGGCTCAGCGGCCATGGCTCATCGGCCTAGCCGCTCCGCGGCATGTGGGATCCTCCCGAACCAGGGCACGAACCCGTGTTCCCTGCATTGGCAGGCAGACTCTTAACCACTGCGCAACCAGGGAAGCCCCCTCAACCACTGTACTTGATTTCTACCTCCACAGTTTGGATTGGCCTGTTCTAAAACTTCATATGAATGGAAGCTGACACTGAGTTCTTTTGTGTAGGGTTTCTTTTACTCACCGTATTATCATATTCATTCATACTGTTGCATATATCAGCAATTCATTTCTTTTTATTACTGAGTAGTATTTTATTGTAAAATATACAAAAATTTACTTATTTTCTCTATAGTTGATCAACATTTAAGTCTTCTTCAGTTTAGAGCTAAAATGAATAAAACTGTTCTAAACATTCTTGTTTAAGTATTTTTGTGGATAGGTGTTTTCATCTCTTTTGAGTAAATACCTAGGAGTGGAAATGCAGGGTCATAAGGTAGGTAGATGGTTAATTTTATTATTAGAAACCTCTAGTTTGAATAATTAAGAAAAACGCTAATTAGCAATACCAGGAAGTAAGCAGGGGATACTACTACAAATCTTGAAGACATTAAAATGATGGGAAATACTATGAACAGCTTTATGCCAATAAATTAGACAACTTAGTAAAATGGACTTCGCTGATAGACTAAACCAACAAAACTAACACCAGAAGAAATAGAAAATGTGAATAACTTTAAATCCATTAAAGAAAATGATTCATAACTTAAAACCTCCACACAACAAACCCCAGCTTTGCTGGTGAATTCTTTCAAAGATTAAGAAGACTACGATACCAATCTTTTTTTTTTTCCGATACCAATCTTAAATGATCAACTTCAAAAAACAAAGGAAGAAATATTTCTCTGCTCATTTTATGAGGCCAGCATAATTCCGATATCAAAATCGGATAAAAGCATTACAAAAAAAGTAAGTTAAAAGAACAACCAATACCCCACATGAACATAAACCCTCATTTGTTTTTCTTCTTCTTAAATCTTACTTTTAAAAAAAAACTTGGGCTTCCCTGGTGGCGCAGTGGTTGAGAGTCCGCCTGCCGATGAAGGCGACACGGGTTCGTGCCCCGGTCCGGGAAGATCCCACATGCCGTGGAGTGGCTGGGCCCGTGAGCCGTGGCCGCTGAGCCTGCGCGTCCGGAGCCTGTGCTCCGCAACGGGAGAGGCCACAACAGTGAGAGGCCCGCATACCGCAAAAAAAAAAAAAAAAAAAAAAAAACAAAAAAAAAACCAAAAAAAACCCCCAACTTTACTGAGGTGCAATTTACAATAATAATATGTACCCTTTTAAAGTTTGGACAAATATACATATCCGCATAATTATCACAACAATTAAGAAACAGAACCCTCAAAAAGTTCCCTCAAGCCCTTTTGCAGTTCCATTTCCTTTGCAGACCGGGCAACTATTGATCGGCTTTCTATCATTACAGATTATTTTGCCTGCTCTAGAATTTCACATATGAAATCACACAGTATGTACTCTTTTGTGACTTCCTTATGCTTAGCATGTTTGTGAGATTCATCCATGGTGTTGCATGTATAAACAGTTTATTCTTTTTTTTTTTTTTTTTTTTTTTTTTTTTTGTTACTCAGCGGCCATGGCCCACGGGCCCAGCCGCTCCGCAGCATGCGGGATCCTCCCGGTCCGGGGCACGAACCCGTGTCCCCTGTATCGGCAGGTGGACTCCCAACCACTGCGCCACCAGGGAAGCCCAGTTTATTCTTTTTAATGCTACATAGTATCTCATTATATCAATATACCCAAATTCATTTATCCATGCACCTGCTGATGGACATCTGTGCTATTTACAGTTTTCAGCTGTATGAATAAAGCTAATACGAATATTTGTGTTAAAGTCTTTTTGTATACATGTTTTCATTTCTCTTTGGTAAATACCTAGGAGTGGAACTGCTGGGTCATATGTTAAGCATATGTTTAACTTTATAAGAAACTGTCAGAGTGGGGACTTCCCTGGTGGCACAATGGTTAAGAATTCGCCTGCCATTGCAGGGGACACAGGTTTGATCCCTGGTCTGGGAGGATCCCACGAGCCGCAGAGCAACTAAGCCCGCGTGCCACAACTGCTGAGCCTGCGCTCTAGAGCTCAGGAGCCACAACTGCTGAGCCTGTGTGCCACAACTACTGAAGCCCACACGCCTAGAGCCAGTGCTCCACAACAGGAGAGGCCACCATAATGAGAAGCACGTGCACCGCAACGAAGACCCAATGCAGCCAAACATAAATTAAAAAAAAAATAAATTCATTAAAAAGAAAAAGAAACTGTCAGAGTGGTTTCTCAAGTGATTATACCATTTAACACTCCTGGTTGCACTTGGTTTTGCCAGTCTTTTTAATTTTAACCATTCTAGAAAGTGTGTAGGAGTATCTCATATATCCTTGATGGCTAGTGACGTTGCCTGTTTTCATGTGCTCAGTGGCCATTCATATATCTTCTTTTGTACAGTTTCTGTTAGGCTCTTCTGCCTGTCATCATGGTCTAATGCAATACATTGCCAAACCCTCTTCCAATGAAAAACCTTTGGCCCCAGCTATTGAAAATGCTACCAGCAGGCAGTTTTCAGTTGTCACTCCCTTCAGGGATTGCTTCAGTTGTAGAGTCATGTCACCCAAGGACATGCCCCTTCCAGCAGTGGCCCACATACAAGTGGTAGAGGTCCTCATCTCTGAGTGATACAGAAATATAAAGGCTTGGTCATCTTGGCCCAACTCTTGTACCAACTCTGTCCCAACTCTGAAGGACCAACCTAGCTCTAGAGCTACATATAAAGTCAGCCAAGGCTGTTATTGAGCTGCATCACTGCTCAACCCCTTCCTCTGCCCAATAATGCTTCATTGCCATTCCTTCCACAAGAGTTGATACTCCTAAGGGCTTCCCTTAGTAAATACTCCACCATAAAACTTTATCTCAGTGCCTGCTTCCTAATGAACACAAACTATAACACCTATTTTTTAAATTGGGTTGCTTGTCTTACTGAGTTGCAAGACCTTCATATATATATGTTCTAGCTACAAGTCCTTTGTATACATATATACATAACATATAAAATATATGTACTGTGGGACATCTCTGGTGGCCCAGTGGTTGAGAATCCGCCTGCCAATGCAGGGGACACGGGTTCGATCTCTGGTCTGGGAAGATCCCACATGCCGCGGAGCAACTAAGCCGGTGTGCCGCAACTACTGAGCCTGTGCTCTAGAGCCCGCGAGCCACAACTACTGAGCCCGCGTGCCACAACTACTGAAGCCCGCGCGCCTAGAGCCCATGCTCCACAATGAGAGAAGCCACCGCAGTGAGAAGCCTGCACCACAAAGAAGAGTAGCCCCCATTAGCTGCAACTAGAGGAAGCCCGTGCGTAGCAACAAAGACCCAACACAGCCAAAAATAAATAAATGTATTAAATATATATATATATATATATATATGTACTGTGAATATTTTCTCTCATTCTGTGGCTTGTCTCTTCATTTTCCTAATAATTTCTTTTGAGAAACACCAGTTTTTAATTTTTATGAAGTCCCATTTACTTATTTTTCTACTTTTTATGTCCAATCTAAGAAATCTTTGTGTATTCCAAAGTTGCAAAGGCTTTATCCTATATTTTCTTTTAGTTTCCTGGTTTTAGTTTATAAATTAAGTTCATGATGCATTTTTAGTTAATTTTTATGTACGGAATGAGGTATGGGTCAAGATTCACTTTTTTTCCATATGCATATCCAGTTATTCCAGGACAATTAGCTGAGATTTTCTTCTTCCCGTTGAATTAGTCCTTCAACTTCGGTCTTCCTTCTCAAAATTTGTTTTAGCTATTCTAGATCCTTTGTATTACCATATCAATTTTTTAATCAGTTTGTCAATTTCTAGAACAAAGCCTGCTGGGATCTTTATTGTGACTGTATTGACTGTATAGATCAGTCTGGGGAGTGTTGACTTGGTAACATTATTGAGTCTTCCAACCCATGAAATGTACATTTCTCCATTTACTTAGGTCTTCTTTACTTTCTTTCAGTAACAGTTATAGTTTTCAGGGTACATACTTTGCTAAATTCATCCCTATATATTTCATACTGTTTGATGCTATTGTAAATGGTATTCAATTTCTGAATGTTCGCTGCTACTATAGAAAATACAATTGTGTTACCTCCTTCTTTCTGAAAGAATTTATCTAACAGTTGTATTTGTTATATGTTTGAGACTTCACCATTAAAGTTGTGTGTTGTCTGAGCCTAGAGTTTTCTTTGTACCACAGTTTTAAATTTTGAACTCAATTTCAATAGATATAGAGCTATTCAGAATTTCTATTTTGAATGTATGTGTCAGCTGTGGTGATCTGGGCATTCAAGGAATTTTCCCATTTCATCTAAACTGCCCAATTTATTGGCATAAAATTGCCCATAATATTCCCTTATTATTCTTTTTATGTCTTCAGTGATATGCTCGCTCCCATGCCTATTACTGGTAATTTGTGTTTTCCCTTTATTTTTTCATTGGCCTACCTAGAGATTTCTGAATTTTATTGATGTTTTCAAAGAATCAGCTTTTGATTTCCCCTATTTACTTTCGATGTTCTTTATATGAGGAAAAATGTTGATTCTTATGCGGAAACCTGATTTGTTATTATCACTATCATTATCATTTTTATTCTAATACAACAGCTAGAGCCATGTGGTTATTCAAAATGCCATTCCCTCTTCTTTGGCTGTAGAGCAGAGGGTCCACGCATTCTACTCTGGTGCATCAACTCCTGGGAGGCTGGAGCAGGGAGGAGGTAACAGCTGGTGCCTTAGTGGAAGAGGAACCCTACCGAGAACTGCTCTCTAGACAGTGGTCCTTAAACAGGTATGAACATTAGGATGTACACGCCTAAGCAACATGCATGGATTTTGATTAAACAGGTCTGCAGCTGACTTAGGCATCTTGATTTTTTTTAAAAGCTTCGAGGAGGTTCTGGTGGTACCCCAGGTTGAGAATCACAGCTCTGAATGATTAGGACATCAGGCAGTTTATGCTCAGAAGAGTCTGAGAAGCACAAGAGTAAATACAGAGCTGAGAGGCTACTGAGAATTTGTTGCCTACTCCTAAAAACTGTGGGTCTGAGGGCCCCAGAGACATAATAAGTTTATGTCACATGAACATGCTTTAAAGGTAGGGGGAAATATACACATGCATCTAAAACATGGCTTAAATTTCTTCAATACAAGGGCTATTTTGTTGATTTTTAAAGTTACGTGTGTGTGTGTTTTAATTCAAATAGCACAAAGATATACAGAATGGAAAATAGGTTTCCCTCCTATAGTTAATCCCTGGACACGCAAATTCCCTTTCAAAAGGTTCACTTCCATCTCAAAAAAAATTAAGAGTTGAGGTGCACTAAACCAGTTTTATTCTAATAGATATTGAGGTTAATACCATTCTTTTGCTTCTACGGAAATGTACACATGTGCATTTGCATGTGCAAATACACCTGCAAAATAAATGCCTAGCTGTGAGATTGCTGGGTCACAGAACATAGGCATTTTTAACTGCATGAGGCTGTGTCACTCTATACTCCTAACACGTTTTATCAAATTTTTTCCTTGCCAATTTAACAGTTGAAAACCATACCATTTTTAAACTTAAATTTGTGTTTCAAATTAACTTTTAAAAACTGGATTCAAAGGTCATATTTTAAATTAAAAACTAGTAATTTTCTTTATCCCCTAGTATGTGATAATACAAATAAAGCTGTGCCTCCACAACCATCCATAGTTCAAGGTTAATCAAAGACCAGTGTTCTTATACATCCTCACAACCCCTTCATTGGAGTAAACAAACCAAACAAAGTGGAAGCACTAGCCATGGGACAGTGAGAAAAGTAAATGAAACTCTACTCTCCTATCCACTGATCTTTTAGGATCAGCACATTAAGAACATCATCTTCGCATCAAAAAGCTAAATGAAGCATGATTATAAGAGGACTGCACTATGTACGTGTGTGCTTAAGAAAATAAGGGGTGCATACTAATTTTTGAGACCGAGTTAAAAGGAAACTTTGCAAGGTAAGTTTGACAGATCACTGGAACTTACAGAGCCACAGAAATTTGCTAGCAGCCCATAAAATTTCAGTACTTCTTTCCACAGTCCGTGTTACAACAAAGAACAATCTGAAATCAGTGAGCACAGACCCACCTATAGAATTACAGTAACAGTACTGTCAGGCATAGTTTTTCTTCCTCCCTCCTTCCTTTTATCTTCCCTTCTTGCTAATTAACTGCCTGTCTGTTTTGAGGGCCTGGCTCACTCACGTGATACTGCTTGGTGGTCCACTGCTTGGTGGTCCACTGCCGGTAGTCATCTCTAAGTTATTCAGATGATTTTGAGTATAGGGGAGGGGCCAGGAAATGATAGAGATAAATACTTCTCAAACTTTAATATACAAACAAAACACCTGGAGATCTTGTTAAAATGCAGGTTCTGGTTCAGTAATGCTGGAATGGGGCCAGAGATTCTGCATTTCTAAGAAGCTCCCCCATGATACTAATGCTGATCTGTGGTCCACACCTTTGAGCAATAAGAATATAGATACTTTAAAAAAGTAACCCCCAGGGCTTCCCTGGTGGCGCAGTGGTTGAGAGTCCACCTGCCGATGCAGGGGACGCAGGTTCGTGCCCCGGTCCGGGAAGATCCCACATGCCACGGAGCGGCTGGGCCCGTGAGCCATGGCCACTGAGCCTGCGCGTCCGGAACCTGTGCTCCGCAGCGGGAGAGGCCACACCAGTGAGAGGCCCACGTACCGCAAAAAAAAAAGAAAAGGGGGGGGCCCTCTGTTGACAAAAAAAAAAAAAAAAAAAAAAAAAAAATTAACCCCCAAATTACTCATATTCAACTCTGGGATGTGTTTTACCATTTCAATATAAGGATTCACTGAAGAGCAGAACCCTGGAGTTAATGCCCTGCCGGAGGAACTATTTTATTAGTCACAGTAATGCAGTAGTTGGTGTGGTAGCAGTTGTAGTAGCAGCAGCAGCAGGAGTAACAGTAATTAGCAGCAGCAAATATTTGAAAAGCACTAAGAACAGATATTCAGGTTAGCACTTAATCAATCATTAAAATGCCAGAAGGTAGGTACTATTATCTCCACACTACACATGAGAAAACAGAAGTTAACTTTCCCCAAACAGTTAGGCTCCAGAACCACTGCAGTACCTCTCTGGTTATCAAGTTCACGATCACTGTGTTGTTAGTAATGAATGTCATCATTTCTCAAGTTGACACGTGGGAAGGGGCAATTGTTTAAAGGCCTTATTTTCTAGCTCCTGTAAAGTCCAGCTTAGATAAATAAATAGATCATTGTAACTGATCAGTCTGGGTCAAGGTCAGGTAGAATTTAAACCTATTATTTGACACTACAGACAATCTACTTTGGATAATCAAGAGTGGCTGTGAGTTCAGAGGCCCCAGAGATGATAATGTTGTTGTTTAAAATCTTCTGGCTTTATTTGTTAACTAAGGTGTGACAGAGTGGAATGGCTTGCTTTAGAAGTTATCCAAAGACTAACACTGGTTACAATATGAATTCCAGCATATTTGGCTTCGAAGCTACATTTTACGCTTCCTAAAAAGAGATCAAGCTAAATATACAGTTCTCAGTCAAAAAGCCCTGTAGAGTAACCTGATCTGAGCAGGGGCACTTTAACTCACTGCCAAATAGAAAAGCATGATTGCCTTATTCCACACACACAAATACCATTCTAGGAGAGGCCAATTAATCATGAATATAACTTTTCAGACATTACATAATTTCACATAGACTTGCTTCTAATGCCTGCCAAGGAAAACAGCAATTTGTATCACCAGGAATAAATCTACATTTGAAAAGAAACGAAAGTTACAAATATGAAACAGTGTAACTCTGGTCACCTCTTTCATGCCACCCTTCCTCATAAGTTCTCTAATTATTTTATTTTATAAAACTGGCATTAATAAAACAACCAAAAATGATTTAAGCTGTAAAATTACATAAATAAATGAAAATAGGGAAATCCAAGTAATTTTTATATCTACAAGAGTAGCAACCTCTAAGATATGATAAATAGCAATGCACACACACACACACACACACACATATATATATAAAATAAAGTCATATGCACACTGCATACTTCTGAGTCCTTCAATATTACACAAAAACACTGGTATATTAAATCATTTATTATAATTTTTAAGAGATTCAATTTTCATGTCTAAAATTATTTGTTTTCTACATAAATGTTTCACTGATATAACCCTGGTCAATCAGGAATAAGTGATTAATTTGAAAGCAATCCAATGATATCTACAGTCAACATTTTCAAATATAAATAATGAACATAAGCCTGGTAAGTATTCTATTTAGAAAATATACCCATCAGCCCAGGATTACCTTCAGTACGTTTATAAAATTCCTTAACAGAATATTTATAAGCAACAAAACTAGGAAAACAAAAGCAATTAATTATCCTCTTATTAAATAATGGCTGTACTGAAGAACATCAGACTTTAAAGGGGGATGCATAAACTCGTGACAGACTTATCTGAATAGTTCCCTTCTACAGTCATTTTTAAAAAGAATGCTCTCCTTCACACTATCCTTTTTTAAAAAATTAATTTCTCCTTCATTTACTTAAGGTTGGGTGGACTAGCTCCTGCTTTTGAAACTTCCCTAAGGAAAACCTGACACCCTAATCATTGTCACTCAAAAGCAAGCCAAGTACCCATACATGCATCTGAGGCTCTGGTGCTTTTAAACAAAGACCAAACCACTAATGCCAGACCTTTAGTAGATGTGCAGAAACAAATGGTACAGTGTACTTCCCCACCTCTGTTGAAACCCTTGCCTAGCCAGCCAAGACTTTGTTCTTTATGTGTTTTTCATTTTAAAATAAGTATTTTTCACTTTCTAAAAAAGAAATGATATTCTGAATGTTTCCCCAAAACTATGTAACTATGTATGTGAATGTAGATGTGTGCGCACATATGTATACATGTATGTATATGTGTGTATGTACGTGTATATGTGTGTAGATATGGGCATATTAAATAGGGGTGTGTTCTTCATTCTCTCCCCCAGTTAAAAATAATAATAATAACAGCTAATATTTACTGCATGTGACCATGTGCCAGATACTGTATGAGGTGCTTAAATTATTTCAACAATCTCAGCGAGGTGTTCTTATTGTTCCAGTCTTATTAAGGAGGAAACTGCGGCACAGAAAGGTTAAATAATGGGCCCAAAGGAGCACAGCTGCCACTTGCAGAGATCAGATTCCAAGTCAGGCAGCTGACCTCAGAACCTGCTTTCTTCACCCCCGTGTAAGCCTCTAAATTAGGAACAGTAACCAGAGCAGGAATGGGATACACACATAAGTCAAGGGCAAGGGTCATTTTGGAATTAGGAAGCAGAGGTGAGTTTATAACGGGTGTAGATATGAGAGGAAGAAGCCACAGGAGGTTTTTTATTGTCAGAGTGGATGAAGAGGAGACCATCAGCAATTCTCTACTTAATTCAAAATGACTTTTACAGAAGATTGGCTTTCAGGAGTTATTTAGAACAGAAGAAAAAAGCACAGTTTGTTGAGAAGAGAATCTAAGAAAATGACAGTGCTTGGGAGACAGCTCAGAAGACTGATGTAATGAGTTCACAAGGAAGGTGCTACCTAGAGGAACGGAGCCGAATGGAGAGAGAGAAGGCTGGGACCTGAGCAGCAGATGAGGGAAATGAGATAATCCAGAGCCTGCTGGAGGCTGGCTTTGATGCATGAGGCAAACAGCCAGAGGAGATGCAAAGGAAATGAGAAGCCCCTGTAAAGATTTAAGGAAGGGGTTGGCATGGTCAGGAAGTCCACCTGGCAGGAGGTAACAGCCCATTCTAGGAACTTGGAAGAGGAGGCAAGGAGAGGAGAATGACAGGCCTAGAAGCTACTGAGTTCAGTGGATTTCATAAAGACGTGTTATTCTGAACAAGTCTGTATGTTGAGGAAGAAAAGTCAGCCAGAAATTGCTCTAAATTTAATAAAGTCTTCAGAAAAAGTTGCCAAGGCAGAAAACTTCCTAGTGACTCTGCCAATACAGCTAATTGCTTAGCAATTACTGGCCATGAGCATCACGGAAATTGTAGACATTTTTAAACCCTTACAGTGTGAGGACCTATGTCTCAAAGCCCTTGAAATTTTTATCAGTATTTGGGTGTGCTCTGAGCCAAGTTCTCTACCCATGTCACCAGAAAAAAAGATGATAATTTTCCAGAGAAAACTGTTATGTTGTCTCCTCCATTGGGCCAGAGTCATCCTCAGCTAAGATGTACATGTGAATAATTTATATTCACCTGGAATGGTTAACATACGAGCATGCTGTTCCAAAGGTACAGTTGGTTTTCTTAACAGTCCAGATCACAGAAATTCCTCATGGTCCTTCTCATTTAGTTAAAGGGATAAAATACAAATATTTATGGGAGAAAAACAACTTTTGTAGCTTATGGATTTAGCTTTAGGAGTATTTCACAACTGAGTCCTTTTTAACAACATACAACCAGGGACATAGGTCTAATCAATACTGAACATCTACCTTGCAGTTGGGGCTTATGAATTAATCAGCATCTACTCTAACTCAAACCATCAGACAAAAATCAACAGTGACCTACATTTTTTTGAACACTGTAGAACCACCTACACAATGTTATCATTTACAATAATGACAACAATCTTGAACCCTGACCACAAACACCAAAACTAGTGTCTCTGCTCATGAGTTATTTATTTCTAGGCTATCTCTTTTTCCAGGGGACTAACAGCAGGAATTCAGGTTGTCACATGCAACACTTCCTATATACATTAGCCGCATCATGTTAACACTAACCAAAAGCTGGGAAAGAGCACCTGATGACCCCAAGGCCACACAGCAAACTTAGGCAGTATGGGGAATCTGGCTCTCTCCACTCAATTCAACGGTCTATTGTTAGGCCAAGTAACCTGTTTCCCGATTAGCATACGAAACAATAGAGGATAAAATAGTGTGTAAGCAGAAAGTCTTTCCTGGTGAGCTGCAAATTATCTAAAGAAGGTTTTATTTCTAATTACGGTCATATAATTACAGACACTTTAAGGAGAAGAGCCTGTTTGTTCTGCCTGGTGTGAGCAACTCACTGATTTAGGCTCTCTTGAAGCCAGCAGCCAAGTGGCAGTGGCACAGACCCAGGAGTTCCTGGAGGAGAACAGATGGACAGCTATCCTAAAAAAAAAGAGCTCCCCAATGTCGCCCAGCAATAAGATGTGAGAGCTTGATAACTCTACCATCCCCATTCAGGTGTTACATGTATAAAATGAAAGAGTTCACCGTTAAGTAGATATTTTTCTCATTGGGTAGCAGAGAGTACCATGCTTGGTCTCCCATTCTCTCATTTTCTAACAAGGCCTTCCCAAGGCTTCCTACTTAGCATAAATTGGCTTCACCTAAGGATTAGTTCTTATTTTTCCAATTGGTTTTTTGAAGAAAATATTCATATTTCATCAAATTTTCAGAACTTCTTACAGAAAGTTTCTGAAAGGCTGGTGACACACACTGTAGCAAAGGAATTGAGGGCCTAGAATCTGAAATCAGATTCTCTGGGTTTGAGTTCCAGCTCTACCACTTTCTAGTTGTGTGACCATAGCCAAGTATTTGACTCCTCGCTTAGTTTCTACATCTGTAAAATGGGAATAACAATAGTTGTGTGACTTATATGAGATCATATATATAAAGTGCTATGTGCTACAGCATGTGGGAACTGCTCAGAAGACGTCAGCATCTGTGAGTTATCACTGTATTTGATGTAGACATTTTGGCCAATCAACATTTTTTTCAGTACCTGCTACTTACTTCAACTGTGCAAGAGCACAGACTCTATCCACTGTGCCACAGAAGATTCAAAGAATGAGAACTTACGACCCATGCCTTTGCAGTTTACAAATCACAGGTGGAAAAAGCATACATATACAATTCAAGAACATGTTTCAGACAACACAATCCCACAGACACATGGGTTTCTTGCTTTCTTCAATAGTATATTCTGTGGAAAGTTGGCAAGCCACATTCTAAAAGGCCAGTTCCTCTACCTCCTTTAAAAGAAAGGTACGGTGAACACCTGAAAATTAAACATCTCAAAAACTGTCACAGGTCAATTATAACTCAATAAAACTGGGGGTGGGGTGCAGGGAAAGAACTGTCCTATTTTCTTTTATAGGTTCATATGGCTAAAGAAATATTTGAGCACTTACTATACATAAAGGACACTATATTTAATACTAAAATTCAACTGTTTGAAGTTTTATTTCATTAAAGCTATACAGATAGTACATAAATTATCAACAGAAGTATAAAAGTTGGGTAGAGTCAATCCATAGGGCTTCTATAAGGGGGTGAATTTTGATGCAAAATTTCAAATGGAGGATGGGAGGGATTTCAGGTAGAAACAAACAGCAGGGGCTAAGGGCAGCAGACTTGGGTGGAAAGGGGAGAGGTGGCAGCTATAATGATGAAAATACATAGACTTGAGCAAGGATTCATGTGGGGACAGGATAAAAAGGAGGTCCTTTAGATGGAGAGCCAAGTTAGCAAGAGCCTCAAATTTAAAAAAAAAAAGAAAGAAAGAAAGCTCTCCTCACTGACCACCATGTCACAGCTTCACCAGCCCAGAGCTCTTGACTTCCCCACAAAATGCTCAACACTGGTGGCTAATAAGCTACTGTCTAGGACACCCGTGCACTTCTGCTTCCACCTGTTGAGTTCTGTGCTTAATTGTGTTTGTTTTCAAATCTGTTTATGTCAGTTATGCCTGTTACTATAATTAAGTACCTTAATTAAACACTGTTATCCAACACCCAATAAACTATGTGTACAAAGAGAGTTGTAGTCTCTATGGACACTTTGTTGAATGTTTTTGGACAGATCTGACTAACAGTGAAAAAAATTATTACAAGACTTGGAGGAAATTACAACTAGAAGAATTGCTTCACAAGTGCATCTAAGGAAACTGAGATTGAAAGTTGTAGAGGAAAAAGATGGGAAACTCCAACCTATGCTCAAAGAAAAGGCTGGGACCTCCACCAAACAACTGGCAAATATATACACATGATACATATTTTATAAGATAAAATATTAATAAAATGTTGCCATATATATATATATATATATATATACAGATATAATTTTTTATTCCCTACTTTTAACCAGCTTTTTGGGTTAACCAACCAATTCTTAATCACATCAAATACAAAAGCTTCTACTATAATGAAATCAAGTGGACTGCACAGTCAAACTTGAAAGAAAACTATCAAAAAACTGCACCTGCAAATAGGTGGGGGAAATCCTATTCAAATACATAAATTTTTATATCTATACTCACTATATCTCGTTTCAGCTATGTGAGTCAAAAGAACACTTAAATGAAATACAAACTTTGTTAAATATTTTGCCCACAAAACTCCAATCTGAATACTGAATTTAAATAGGTATTTGTAGACCCAAACTTAATACATTGTCATTTTATCTAATGCACAATAAATACTTTATTTCTAATACAAAAGAAGTCAAAATGGATATTAAGTATTTTGAAGTACCTTAAAATGATCAAGCAACGATAAATAAAAGCAAGGATAATCAGTCTCTGAAAAGCAATCATTTTTCAAACAGTATAATTTGCTCTTGACTGATTTTAAGACCTAAATAATATTACTATAAAGAATGGTAGATACCTCCTACCTGTGCTCACTTTTTTCTTGAGTGGGTTAAAATACAGGTAAGAACCAACCTAGGATTATTAAAAAGAATTATTTTATTTACTGTGAATTATTTTGAATACACACTTACTGCTTATATATCTGAAACTAGCAGCCCAGTATGAACCACATATATTTTCCTGTTAATTACCCAGAGCAGGTTATTCATCAAGCAATTAATTGCAAACAGTTTGCCCAACTGATGGCTCCTTGTTTTTAGTTTGTTTTTTTTTTGACATCACCATTTCACAGATTAGACTATAAAACCACTAAATAGGGATTGTGTCTTGGACTATGTTCTGTACATGAATACACTGGTGGCGCTCAGTCAATGTATGACTAATGATAACACTGTCATTCGTTTATTTTTCAAATACTTTATGTTCACTGAAAAATATTTATCACAGGATTTCACTGTATGCAAGAGCATCTGTAACACAGGGTAGAAACGGAATGTTTTCAAAACAGAGAGCCTGGAAACATTAGCCAGAACTCAGGCGGCCAGTATTTTGGGATTTTTTGGCAGGCACATAAAATAGATCAGACATCCTGGTTGAAAACTAAATCTCCCAACAGTAAACAGAAGAAACCAATTTCATTCAAGATAAATGACTTTTCTTCAAATTCCATTAAGAGGAAAGAATCTCTGTTTTGCAGAGATAGGCATAAAATCGTGAAAGATGTATCCAGATATACGAGATGAGGCCCAAACCACCACCAGCACCTCGTACTATGTAGTGTTTCCCATTACAGAGCCTCACAAGATTTGCGAATTTTTTCTAATTAATTATAAATCACTAAACAAATCCTGACAATAGTGAGAATGCAGCTTGGACAGAAACAGTCTGAACATTTCTAACTCAAGTTCTACCACACAAGAAAAGAGAAATATATTCAGCAAGGGAAAACAAAGGTTCTTGGCTAAAAGCTCAACTCACCATCTTGTACTTATCAAAGTCATCTTAAGAGGCATTATTCTAGGGTTATACTCTGCTGTTGTTTAAAAATGAAAAAATGTACATGCACTGGTCCAAGGTCAGTGCTCGAAAAATACTTGTTGACTTGATGTCTTAATTTTTCAAGAAAAGGACTCTGAAAATTTCAACAACTATGTATAAAAACTAAAGATTTTTTTCTTCAAAAAGGTAAGTTCATATGTCAAATGACCTAAAAACTGTAAGGTACCAAATAAAACCCAGGCTCTCTGTCAGTGATTAAATCAGTGATTCAAGATGTTCTTCTTGACAGGAGAATAGAAAATATTACTAATATTTATTTCTTCTGTAGTAGTGGATTTTACTAAATAATATCTATTTTTTATCTCTCTTCCTGCACACATGGCACTTAAAGCTGAAATCAATCATACACTATTACACTTGATTACTACTCAAAATATCAAGTATTCTGTTTCACATGCATAATCTTATCCATTTAATCATACCACTAGTTTCTTGAGAGAGGGTCTTATACTTTCTATATCCTTTTCAGGGCCTAATGCCCCATTAGGATATAAGAGTTTTTAAAAATTACTTATCTATCAAGCAAGTGATAATCTAACCACGGCAAGAGAAGCAGACTCTTGCATCTGGCATAAACAATGGATACTTGAATAAATCAAGTATCCTGGTTCATAAAGTGGGATTAACAATTTCACAAATTTTGAGCAGAGTAAAAAATCTGGTATTACAGTCAAACAAAATACAATTACTTTTCCTTGAGTTTTGCATTGTACACTCTTGCATTATTACCCTTGACGAAATAAGAGGACTGCCAGCTAAAAGAAATGTACAAATAATAAATGCCAGGTAGACCATTTGTTTCTCCTAAGAGCATTCTTGAGTTCAGATGCCTGACTCATGACGCGGGTTAGCTTACGTAAGCCTGTGGAGTCCTCTGAGTTAAGGGTGGCTCAGAGGGTCTCTCTACCTCCCAGCATTAGAAAGCAGTACGTGACCACTGGTCTGCATACTTCCCAGGCTGGAGAGCACACGGTCCAAGGGCAAAGATCACTGTGGAAGCGACCCAATAGCCCCCCAGCAGCACTGCAGTGGTGCTGGATGCCTATAAACAGCAGAGGACACTAACAAAGGCGGCTGTGTGGGAAAAACAACATCCACTCCAAGCAAGCATGAGAAAGACACGTGAGGAAGGGCAAGGAGCTGGGGAGATGGGCTACTGAGAGAACCCAGAGCTCCCTGAGGCTTCCCCCTCCTCCCAACCCCATCAGTGAATAATCCAGCCTATCACTACTTGCTGACATTCTGAATCAGAAAGGATTTTAAATTATCTGTTTCTTAAAAAGGAGATTTTCAATTTCCCCAACAAGTCTGTGAGAGCCCCCATCCCCCCAAAAAAGGTTTCTTACAGCAGGCTCTAGTCAGCCAAGGAGGGGTGCCTCCTGCTGAGCCGCTGGCTCCCCACTTCAGATTTTCTGAATCATTCAGGCTCTCCTGGAGGTTTCTTTATACCCACAGAAACAGTGAGGTCTCACTCCACGGGGAACTGCTCTAGGCAGCCCCTTGCCAGTCAACAAATATGACTCCTAATTCATTAGCAGCCTGTACTATTGGAGCGAGGGGTTGAAGTGATATTACAGAAGCTTGAAAGGGGCCTTGTCAAGCACCTCTACTGGGCCAACACACTAATTGGTAGAGAATAGTTTATTATATTAACATCTAGGTCAAACCTAGAATGCTGGCGTCTTCAGAAGATTTTGTAATTACATTTCTGGAATGTGTATTGTAAGGAACAACAGCAGTGTAGTAATAATTAATGTTGATTATGATGATTCCACCGCCTTACATTTATTGAACATGCTTAACTCTGACTTCATTACTACATTTAATCCTCACAAGAAGAGCAAGATTAAATACCCCAAAATGAAGGAGTAGGACACACAGCTGACCAGACTAGAGGTCACTCCTTCCTGAGAGCCAAAACAAGAGGTCTCCGGTGTGCACTGAGGAAAGTATGGAAACAGAGTCATTCCTTAAACAAACCTCTGTCTGACACCTCCATGGGAAATGATGGACCAAACTCTAGAATTTCAGATACAATATAACATAGTCCTTGTTCTAAGGGAGTTGTGAGATGACACAGAAGGAACAAGGTGGCATTTAGGCTGGGTCTGGAAGGGTGAGTGGGTGTTGCTAGTGAAGAAGACTAGAATATGTATGTGAACATGTTCAGAGGCATGGACCCAAGAACGAACTTGGGTCAGGTTATCTTAAAAAATAAATAAATAGGGCTTCCCTGGTGGCGCAGTGGTTGAGAGTCCGTCTGCCGAGGCAGGGGACGCGGGTTCATGCCCCGGTCCGGGAAGATCCCACATGCTGCGGAGCGGCTGGGCCCGTGAGCCATGGCTGCTGAGCCTGCGCGTCCGGAGCCTGTGCTCCGCAACGGGAGAGGCCACAACAGTGAGGGGCCCACATACCGCAAAAAAAATAAATAAATAAATAGAATAAAATAAATAAGTAGTTTACATTTTCTCTTATAGGCAGTATACATACAATGGTGTTCCCCCCAACCATGGTGTATATTAATATGTATACACAGCATACATATTAATATACATATTAGGTACCGAGTTACACATTCACTGTGCCCCACACCTATCACCACTGTAACTGCCCAGGTTTACTGCCCCCCCTGCCCTCCACCCCACCATGGGCTGTGAGCTCCACGCGGCACAGACTGTGTCTGTTTTGCTTACTACTGTGCCTCCAGCACACACGCCATGTCCATGTCCGGCACATGAGGAGCACTCAGTACACTCTTCCAATGAATGAATGAATGAATGTATAGCGGGCACTATGTTATAAAAGAATTCCCACAGAATAGAGTGACACCTAAAAATTAATAATACTAGGTAATGAGTGTTATAAAAGTTATTGTTAAAGAGCTCTGAAAACACAAAGGAGCAAATAAACTAGTTCAGATATCCTCCTACACCATCACCCTGTATAGACAGTTTCCACCCTTAATAATTTGCTTTTATAACAAATACTCGTCCAACAGAAACTATGTTATTCTGTGAAGGAAATTTAAGCAGTAAAAGTGACTCAACTTCCAGGTATAAGTTTCACAGAATGCTTTATTCTCTGCCAACCACTGTGATTATCAGTGCCTTTGTGAGGATTATGAAAAAGAAATGTTACTATATAGAAACACTGGAACAAGACTAACCTCTAGACCTACTCAGGAAATCCTCTTCATTGAAAATTTTCAGTGGGGGAAAGGGGGTGGCTTAGGGGGAGAGGAAGTATAGAATGATTATCCCACCATATTAGACCTTTAGCTTTCAGATGTTAAAACACACTTTATGCCCCAAAGGCTCAATTAAAACAAAGTTGGAAAAAAAATTCAATAGAGCAAACTGACAGATTTCATCACAGAGCAGCGAGAAGTGTTTAACTGGCCTGTGGAGAGATCGAAGAGTGGTTCTCTTGGCTGGAAGGCACTACATCCAATGCTGTTTTTTGGCGAAAGGAGACATGTCCAAACATCATAGTAGAGAGCATGTCATAGACTTTCTAATTTTAAAAAGGCAATTTCATGGTTAAGAAGGATGTTTTGATGGTAATCAATACCTTTTAATTTTAAAAACCTGACCATGAGAACATCCAACTAAGATAGCTATTTCCAAGGATGTCTCTTCCTTTCAAAGTTAAAACTCTTCATATTTACTTGGCTTGGACCATGTTTTTTAGTCATTCCCATTCTTTGAATCTTTGCCTAATACAAGCTTTCATTTGGATACACCACTCCCTTTGATGTTTCTAAGAATGTCTTGCCATTAACCTCTAACCCAATTAGTCACCAAATTGGCAGAATACATTGCTATTTGGAAGCCAACAGCTTATGAAGGACGTTTTTAAAAATCTGCAAAATGAGCTATATTATGACTAATTTATTTATAGTTTTTAAAAAGTATTCCAGGAAATCTACAGTAACAAATTCGGAATAAAGGCAAGTACAGGTCCTTTGTGTGCAACGGGGTAGGGAGTTGTGGCTATTGTAAACAAAAATAAGTAAAAAACTTAAATGTACAGTCCACCTTCTCCTTTTGCCATTTCCCCCCTTTCCTCTCCTCTGTTCATCTCAGTAAAGGAAAACTTCATCCTTCTAGTTACTCAGGCCAATAACCTTGAAGCCTCCTCTTTTTCTAACACTGTACGTCGAAGCCTATCTACACATTCTGTTGGCTCTACTTCAAAATATATCCAGAATCTGTTCACGTATCACCACTCTCCACCATCACTCTAGCCTAAGCCATTACCTCCTGCTTGATTTACAGCCCTACCCTCCTAGCTGGCCTCCTTGGTGCCACCCTACAGTTTCTTCTCAACACAGCAGCCAGAACATCTGGTTAAAACTAAGTCAGTCAGATCATGGCCCTCATGGCTCAAAACCTTGCAAAGCCTCCCCATCTTAGTCCCAGAAAAGCCAGAGGCCTTACACTGGTTCCCAAAGCCTGGCATAAGCTGGGACCTTTCTTCCCCTCTGTGCTCATCTCTTACTACTCTCCTCCTCCATTCCAGCCACACTGGCCTTCCTTCTGTTTCTCAGACAGTTCACAACACACTCTCATCATCGGAGTCTTTGCACCTGCTATTCCCTTTGTCTAGAGCACTCCTTCCCCATGCACGGCATGCTCCCTCCTGCACTTCCTTCAGAATCAAATATCACTTTCTCAGGGAGGCCTTTCCCTAATCAAACTAATTAAAATCGCAATCCTGCCTCCCCAGTCCTGTCACTAACTCTGTTTTATTTATCTCCATAGTACTCATCACCAGGTGACATGCTATATATCTACTTGTTTATTATCTGTCTCTTCCCATTAGAATGTAAATGAATTTCATGAGGGCAGAGAAATGCCTGTTTTGTTCCTTGTGTATCCCCAATGACTACAACAGAGCCTGACATACAGCAGGTGCTCAGGAAATACCGGTTGATTTAATGAATAAATAAATGAGTAAATGCCAAACTTTTCCTTCTCCTTCCACTCCTTCTCCATACTACTTCCAGTAATATAATTATTTGCCCATGATTTGTCAATAAAATTGTCTTGAGTTCATTTCTCAAAGATCTGTTTTAAATATAACTCTCATTATCCTACCTGAGGGTACACCTAATAAATAACCAGGAAATTAAGAAACCAACTTATTCACCTTCTAGCTAAACATTAGGGACTTGAATCTTTCCAATAACCTCTGCCTGATTCTGAGGGCCTGCAGTTTCTTCTGTGGCAGTATACAATCCAGACAGTGTTTTCCAATCCTCAGTCACTCCCAGACCATCCTCAGCAATTTTGCTTCATCTACACATCACCAGTGCTATTATCTTCTTAACAATGTTTTAAACTTGGCTCACTTTTGCTCTTTTTTAAAAAATGTACGTAGTGCTTCTCTGGTGGCGCAGTGGTTAAAAATCTGCCTGTCAATGCAGGGGACACGGGTTCAAGCCCTGGTCCAGGAAGATCCCACATGCCGCGGAGCAACTAAGCCCGTGTGCCACAACTACTGAGCCTGCGCTCTAGAGCCCGTGATCCACAACAAGAGAAGCCACCACAATGAGAAACCTGCACACTGCAACGAAGAGTAGCCCCTGCTCGCTGCAGCTAGAGCATGCGCGGGTGCTGCAACGAAGACCCAACGCAGCCAAAAATAAATAAATAAATACATTTTAAAAATGTATGTAAGAAGAAACTCATCTTAAGCAGTAATATCTATGAAGTGATAGGTCTGAAGAAGGTTTTGCCCCCCTAAAACATAAAAATAAAAGTATGACCACAGGAATGAAGTGTTTGTCTATGGTCCACCACCAGTGTACAATACCATACTCCAGCATTCACTGATATGAGCCAAAAAGTTTATCTTGAGGCCTGCAATATCTTTAGGAAGTAACACACACACACACACACACACACACACACACACACACACACAC
>NW_020171830.1:1679930-1683128 GCF_003031525.2 Neophocaena asiaeorientalis asiaeorientalis
ACACACACACACACACACACACACACACACACACACACACACTCCCCTTTGCTTTACACCATGTAAGTTAAGAATTCAAGTCCCAAAAGAATCAGATCATCTATATACTCCAAACATATCATGAAAAAATGTCTAAATTCCCAGTCAGATTAATTCAGACCATCAAAGCTAAGCTCCTACAGGGAATATCTGTTCAATTACTCACGGGGTCCTTTTGCAAGATATTATCTGCTAAAATGCTCTAGTAAAGAGTAAACTTGTATGCTTTTCTAGATAAGTTCTTTTTTTGAGCATCTACCTATCTGTCTGTCTATCTTCTTTCCTTCTTCCCTCCTTTCTCTTCCTTCCTTCCTTCCTTGCTTTCTTCTAGGAGGGGGTCAGTTGGGGTAAAAAGACCTGGGAGACATTTCCTAAACTTGATGATTTCTTCCTAATAGCAATTTTACAGTTTATTTCTAGTGCTTTATCAAATTTGACTTCTAAAGATTACTTTTCTATTTTAGAGATTGATAGTAAGAAATCTCTTGATTGAGAATAATGATCTTTTACAAACTAAAAGGCCATTCTTATATTCAAACATGTTTCAAAATGTGAGCAGTATTCTAAACTTGCTTCAGACAGCCCATACAATCACAAGAGTTATTTTAAGAAAAAGACTCAGATGGACACATCCACGGAAGCTAATACTAATGTGCTGTTCTTCCAACGAAAAGGTTACTGACCTATCAGTAGGAGTTGTCTTTTCTGGCAGAGATGATAGATTTGCCTTGTCTTATCTACACCCCCTGCTCTGTCCCCATAATGAGCCATGGCATACATGTGCAAGACAGCTGGCAAAGGGGGAGTCAGAGTCTGTGGCCATGGGCCAGAGCAAAGATTACCAACCCACTCAGAGCCCGGACCTATGACCCATGTCTCATTAGCACCTTGCTCCAAGCAACTGAGCTGCCACAAAAATCAACAGTGGCTTAAGCCATTTTGTTTACAAGTGAAACAAAATCAGGTCAGTCTGACAACCAATAGTTCAAGCAGCCACTAGAGAACTGCCAAAAATACAGAAGAACCAGTGGTGAGGGGGAATTATAAGGGTCTTGCTGTCTTGCTTTGCCCTCCACCCACCAAAGTCAGGACGAATTTGGAAGGGAAGTGAGTATATAATAGGCAAGTCCATTTGTAATATACCAGGTATTCAGTGCATGTTAACAGAAGATAATAAAAGAAGAAAAGCATATCTACAACTTCCTAGGTGACACCCTTCTTACTCAGTGGTTAGAATATACTTGAAACATGCACAAAAAAGAACAAGAGACAGTTGTACTTGAGAACTGCAAGCTTACAAAAATCTACAGTCAAAAAATACTTGGATTACAGTAATCAATTTACATTAGGAAACCATTTGATCTTAAGGCAAAATGAAAGAAACAAAAATAAATCCACAGCAAATCAAGTTCAAGAGAAATCATTACATAATTTTTTTTTTTTTTTTTAACAGTACGCGGGCCTCTCACTGTTGTGGCCTCTCCTGTTGTGGAGCACAGGCTCCAGACGCACAGGCTCAGCAGCCATGGCCCACAGGCCCAGCCGCTCCGCAGCATGTGGAATCTTCCCGGACCGGGGCACGAACCCGTGTCCCCTGCATCGGCAGGCGGACTCTCAACCACTGTGCCACCAGGGAAGCCCTAAACCTAACTTTTATATGCACTAGGAAACCAAAAAATTTGTGACTCGTTTTATTTCAATATTCACTTTATTGCGGTGTTATGGAACTAAACCCGCAATATCTCTGAGGTCTGTCTGCCTGTATTGAAAATACAGGCAAACATTAAAAAACAATTACATTTACTATATTCAAAGAGATAAAAACCAAGTTTAAAGATTTGGCAGGGAACTGTCAACTATAAAATGTGACAAACTTGAAAAATAACTAAATAAAAATTCTATAACTGAAATAGACAATAACTGAAATTAGGAATTCAATAAATGAATTTAATAGCTTATTAGATACGGTTGAAGAATGACCTGGTAAACTGCAATTGAGAAGAAATCCTGAGTATGGCTCAGAGAAAAAGTTGAAAAATACAGAAGAGAGGGTACGAGGCACAGGGTATACAGTGAGAAATTGTAACATATCTTTTAATAGAAACCCAAAAAGAGAAAAGAAAGAGGATGAAGCAGGAACAGTATATAAAGAAATAATGGGGGCTTCCCAGGTGGCGCAGTGGTTGGGAGTCCGCCTGCCGATGCAGGGGACGCGGGTTTGTGCCCCGGTCTGGGAGGATCCCACATGCCACGGAGCGGCTAGGCCAGTGAGCCATGGCCGCTGAGCCTGCGCGTCCGGAGCTTGAGCTTAGGATTTTTCTAAACTAATGAAAGATACCAATCTTCAGATCCCTAGCAGAATACATAAAAAGATATTCATATCTAGACACATCACAGCAAAACTTCAAAGATAAAAACCAAAGAAAAGAGTTTAAAAATCAACAAGAGAAAAGGTATTTGCCTTAGTTTGACAAATGAAGTCATAAGACAATGGAATATCTGCAATGTGTTCAAAGAAAATAACCACCCAGAATTCCATACCTAGCAAAAATAATCTTCAAGAATGAATGTAAGATAAAATTATTTGTAGCATCAAAGTTATACTCAATAAAACTCTTTTTCTTCTTTAAGACCCAGTCATATATTTATTCATTTTTTTTTATCCCGTGTATTACATAAGGTAGGCAGGAAACAAATGCTTGGCAAACTGCCCTGCCATGTTAACTCAAATATATTACAACAAGAACCACTAGAATGTACTGGAACAAGAATAGGAATTTTTCTCTGTTTTCTTTGCTGCTATATCCCTCACTTAAAAAAGTGTACGCCATATAATAGGTGCTCAAAGATATTATAAAATAAATTCATATTATTAACAGAATTTTTAAAAGATTTTAGGTTCTACTACAAGAGCTGAACATAATTATTTGTTCCCTTTGTTTGTCCAGACAATAAAATCTCTATGTTATACATTCTAAAATTAGAAACACTAATTACAAATTAAATGCCCATAAGTATGGTTAACTTGAAATTTTTTTAAAAAGTCAAAACTTACCTCATAAGTATGAGAATATATCTACATTATTAAAAAGCAGTGGGACTTCCCTGGTGGCGCAGTGGTTAAGAGTCCGCCTGCCAATGCAGGGGAAACGGGTTCGA
>NW_020171830.1:1683368-1761739 GCF_003031525.2 Neophocaena asiaeorientalis asiaeorientalis
AAAAAAAAAAAAAAAAAAAAAAAAAAAGCAGTGAAAAAAGGTGGTTCCTAACTGTGTTACTAGTTTCATCTTTCACTATGGTCTCCACATACCCTATGCTCCATTTCTATTAAGTGATGTGCCAGTCTACACAGTCACCAGTGTCTGTCATGCATTCATGCCAAATACTGTTGTCTCTGTTCACAATGTCTTCTTCCATGCCAGTTCTCCAAGAAGAAAAGTTCTCTCATTTTTTAAGGCCCAGATCAAATGTCCTTTCTTCTGAAAAGGCCACCTCAACACTATCACCCCATGAGTTAGTATTAACTCTCTCCTCTTATTCAGATAGTACAAAGGCCTTTTATAGAAGGTACTACATTGTGTTCATCATTTGTATATGGTGTCTACCTCATGAGACCTAGAAGGTAAGGGCCATGTCTTTTCCATTCTTTTATCTCCCTACTGCCAAGCACCAATCTTAGTGTTTAAGACATAGTGAGTATCCAAAACTGTTTGCTAAGGTGATGAAAGAAAGAATGAGGAAGTGTAACAACCTGGAGGAGACAAAGAAGAAACAACTAAAGGCAATGTGGGATCCCAGATTGGATCCTGAGACAAAAAAATACAGTAGGTGAAAAACTGGTGAAACTCAAATAAGGACTGTAGTTTAGTTTAATAGTACTGTACCAATAAATTTCTGGTTTTGATAATCATACTACAGCTATGTAAGTGGTTAACATTAGGGGATGCTGGGTAAAGGGTATATACAAACTCTACTATTTTTGTAACTTTTCTGTATTACTTTCAAAATAATTTCTTTAAAGTGCTTGCTGGAGGGCTTCCCTGGTGGCGCAGTGGTTGAGAGTCCGCCTGCCGGTGCAGGGGACGCGGGTTCGTGCCCCGGTCTTGGAAGATCCCACATGCTGTGGAGCGGCTGGGCCTGTGAGCCATGGCCGCTGGGCCTGCGCGTCCGGAGCCTGTGCTCCACAACGGGAGAGGCCACAACAGTGAAAGGCCCGCGTACCGCAAAAAAAAAAAAAAAAAAAAAAAAAAAAAATCAGATAATTAAAGTGCTTGCTGGATTGAGTTGTTTTATCAAATTGTAGAAACATCACAAAGAAATGTTCAGTTTTATACAAAGTGTTCAGATATACAAAGTAAATAAATAATGGGATACTTCAAAGGAACCATTACCAGATCTACACTATCTGAATTTTTACCAAGAATGAATTCATATACACATGTATCAAGTATAATTAAAAAACAAAGCCAAGCAAATAAAGTATATGAAAACTACAAAGCAAATTTAATATAACTGCAAATATGTCTATGGCCAGCACAGTCAATAAAGATACAGGACTCTGAGGCACTTTTATAAGCATTCCCTGGATAACGTGGAACTTGGTGATATACAGAAAAATATGGAAATCAAAATACATGAAATCCAATACTACTGTGCAGATATTTCATTCTGACTCATCACTGCACATGAAACCAAGCTCTATATAAAAGCACTGTGCCATGCTAGAGAATACAATAGAAAACTATGTCCCTGATAAAACTGTTGAGATTGTAAAAATACAAATGTGAGAAGGTCAGTTTAACTTAGAGAAAAGTGAGAATTATCAAAGAAAGCACCAAATCAACAAAACATTTAGAACTACAGATATAAGGGAAAATGCAAACGGATCTACAAGACACATTACCATTAACGCATTATTATATCTCGCAGGGCCACTACAATGGCAACACCAGTATAAAAAAATTATACATTTTACATATCATCAAGCAATGTAAGTGAATTTTAAATCACCTTTGGAATACCGATAACAGTGGCAATGGGCAGCAATATTGGAGTGCGGTGTTATTTGAATTGATCTGCCAGCACATGTAACCTTTAAATTATTTCAATTTAAGACAAAGGTAACTAGATAATTCTTTATCTGAAAGACTGGTGACAAGAAAGGAAACAGTCTCTCATTCTACAGATATTCACTGCAATTTAGTATGTGCCAGGCACTGTGGTAGTATTGGGGACACAGAAAAATACAGTTCCAGCCTTATTGGGGTTTATAATGAGACAGCACTAATAAATGTGATGATGTTACGTGAGAGAGAAACAGGAGGCAATGGAAGCTCAGAGCCTGGTCAGGGAAGGCGCCTCCCAGATTCCAGTTACATTGACCCTGGGGTCTAAAGGATGAGTGAGAGTTGGCTAGACAAAGGGAGTGAAGGCGGGAAGTGGGGTTCTTGGCAGGTAAGGCACCTTACATGAAGGAAGATCTGGAAGCACATGGAGCATGGCAGATCAAGGAAGTGAGGAGAATTCAGAATGCCAGAATGTACAGTGGGATGCAGTAGTATATGCATTTATCAGCCCATAGCATGATTTTCAAAAACACAGAGAGACTTATAAGGATGTTTTTCTTAAGCTACATATAGTAATGGTTTATCATTATGATTATCACTACTTTTGCCAAAGTAAGAACAGGTTTTAATGAAAAGCTGTATTTCAAAGATGTTTTCTTTGCTTTTAAGGAAACTGCATAAACTAGACTTTGAAAATAAAGTAGAATATGTCAACAGGGGGAAAAAGATCAATTTGCACTAAGGGTACACTGGAATCACAACCTAACTATCCAGGCCTTTAAAATTGTTGAATTCAAAAAAAGATGGCTCATTATTAAAGAAATTCCTAATTTCTTCAGCCAGCTACTTTGAAAAAGTTACCAAGTCTGGCTGAAGTCCCTTACTCATAAGATCCTAAAATTTTCCAGAATAAATTAATTGCTCTAACCTTGGCAGTAAATAATAATTAAATGTGATAAATACTGAATTAACCAAATCCAAATTAGTTCTACGCATCTAATATCAAGAAAATTATGTTGAAAGCTACCCACATAACAATTCTTCAATTTAAAAGGAATTCATTTAAATAATAAACCTGATTAAATTTTATTTCTCATTTTTTGTGAGTTCAGCATCTGCTTTCTGTCACAGGTCTTTTAATTTCTGGGTTAACTAATTATATGTTGAGAAAGCACAGTGATACACTGTATGAAGAAAATGCTACAGACTTGCTAAATAAATAACACGTAAAGTTCATGCTGGTCTTGAGGACAGGTCTACTGGCCTAAGAGAACTGGGTAGCAGGAGACTCAGGCACTGGGCGCAGCTCTCTGGCAGGAAAGGCCTGGGTCCGATCTCCGCAGGTCAGCTTACTTCCTGTCTCTGAATGTATTGATAGATCTGTTAGCGGGACTGGGGCATACAAGTTTTCTTCCACCTTTGTGCACTCTCTGAAAGGGGTAAATTTCTAAAATACAAGTTGTTGCTTGACTAACATCAGGTAATGTGCTTCTGTAGCAAGACCAAAGTCTATTTCAATCCTTGTGAATTCTACAAGCATTTAACATTATGTGAATATTTTGAAATCTATTTCGAAGTTTATGTGGTGGGTGCCTGACTTCAGATTTCCCTAACAAAAGTTATCTGCAGAGTTCCCACTGAATAGCTTGTGACACCAAACTTCTCCTTCCAACCACCTACCTACCCCCTTCCCTCTCTTTACACCCTCAAATGCAAGTAACACTTCACATGACACTTATCTCCGGGATTATCATATAACTACCATTTATGGTTAGATCCATTTTTTTGGCACTTGACTGAACAACCCAATCAATAGCAACAAGGACACTCTGCTGTCAAAAACAGATGCTGCTCCAGCTGCTGGCTCCCCTGGGGCCGATGCTGGGGCACCATGTTGGAGAGTCCTGCCAGGCCGGCCCCTTGTGCCATGATCACTCTGCTCCATCACACACACACAGACATAGACATCAGGTAGAGCACTAACTCACATGGGTCATTAAAGAACTTGACTGTAATTAGGCAACGCTACAGGCCAATATATGATAGCCTCCTTTGTAATTCCGAAAGCCTAAAAATTAGACATGGCTGCCCATACTATAAACTGCATTCATATCTGTTATAACTGACAAAAAGAAGGAGAAATAAGAGAAAGCAAATGCTCATATAATAAATAACCTTTCTACAATATAGGCAGAGAGCTAAATACAAGATACAAGGCTGAGCTGCATTAACATACTCACAATATAGGAAATGATATACCTGAATGACTATTTAATAGAAAACCTACTGAAAGTTAGGATTCCTCCTCCAACCCTATCCTCTTCAACCTTTATCTATCACACATATATATGCGAAGTTGAGTAACACGCCCAAACAACCTAGAAATAAGGATATTTGAATGCTGAACTCAATAGCTACTGAAGACACGATTAGAAGGAAACCAGTTTAGAAATCCTTTGTAATATAAAAGGGAATATAATTTTACAAAATAGAATCTGCTTTTAAAAAAGTAATCATGGGACTTTCCTGGTGGCGCAGTGGTTAAGAATCCGCCTGCCAATGCAGGGGACATAGCTTCAAGCCCTGGTCCAGGAAGATCCCACATGTTGCGGAGCAACTAAGCCCGTGAGCCACAACTACTGAGCCTGTGTTCTAGAGCCCATGAGCCACAACTACTGAGCCCACATGCCACAACTACTGAAACCCGTGCGCCTAGATCCCGTTCTCCACAACTAGAGAAGCCACTGCAATGAAAAGCCCACGCACTGAAACGAAGAGTAGTCCCTGATCACCACAACCAGAGAAAGCCCGCGTGCAGCAACGAAGACCAATGCAGCCAAAATAAATAAATAAATTTTATTAAAAATTAAAAAAAATAATCATAAACACTTACTGTTTTTTCCCCAGATTACGGACATACATATTCTAGAAAATGTATCAAAATATTTTTAAAGGAAAGATAATTTGAAATGGATGTAAGAATCTCAAATACTATAAAATAATAATTTAAAAATCATGATGAGAAGAAAGGGAATTCATCAAGGGAAAATGACATGGTTCTATAAAAACGGCATGGAACAGCAGGTGGACTAAATTCTAAAGTAAGTGAAGACAGTTAAAAATTATGCTCAATCAACTTAAAAAAATATGTTCATACATGCACACAAGTCTCACACACATATATACTGTCATTTAACAGCATGAATCCCAGAGGAATGCAAACATTGTTTATCAAACATCTTCACACATATCATACTCCGCTAGGCTACCCACAGTAAAGAAAAATAAAGTTGTTTTGAAGATTTTAGAGGAAAGGTACTTTACATAATAAAGTACCAATCTCAAAATATATTTTAAAAACATATTCTTTCAGGAATGAAGAAAAATACCCAAGATCCTCTAACAAGAATCAAAGGAAAGGATCTTGAAAATGGCAAAGGGTAGGCCAGACAAGACAAACAGCTCAAGCCCAAGATCAGGGAAGAAATGGTAACAGAGGACCTAGCTTCTGTATGTATGTGTATTTACTCCCTGCATTCATCCATAAAAGATGAGTGTTGATATCTGTTTTATACAAGTTCAAGTTTCCAGGTCTCAGCAAACTTCCTCTTAAACCCAAGAGGACTTACCAGGGAGGTAGCAGACCTGCAGTCAATTAAGTTCTTAAAGTCAGGGAGAGTGGCTGAGATGCCAGAAGTCTGAATACGAGCAAATGCCAACAACAACAAAGTTAAGGACGAAAATTCAGAAAATAACAGGTAAGAAAATAATGCACTCACCCTCAGCAAAAAACTTTAGAAAAAATTAAACAGATTATTTCTGAGTACCCAGAAGTAAAGTATCAATATCTTTAGATGCCAGGATGGAGTTACTTAGGCACTAAACCTCAAAAACTAAGCTCATTTCTCCTCTTAATAAGGCAGGTGACAAATTATTTTCATGCTATAATTATGGAGAAGAGAGAAAAATAAGTGTAAGGCAGTTAGGTGAATTCACTAATTGACTTAAAGACTAAAATATAAATAACCAAAGTAGACTGATTAGTAAAGCAACAACAATGGGAGGGAGGTCTCCCTTTGCCCTATCCTACTCAATACATACATAACCTCAATAAAGCAGGAATAAAACAGTGAGAATGTTGGGAAAGATGAGATAGCTGAATGCAAAAGCATAATAACCTCCTCCCTCAAAGTAGTTTGGGATGTAAGTGCTTTGGGGTGGGGCTTGGAAGCTGGGCCCTCTGCTCATCCTGTAAGGACTACAACTGCTCCACGAAATTTCCTTTGAAATAAGAACAGGTAAAGAACACTAAGCACACATGAAATATGAACAAAAAACTTAAGAAATTTAAGCCTGCTGTAGAACTCAAGCTGGTCCAAACTTAAGTCAGAAAGTACCTTTGGCCATAGAACCCCCTCCTCATCAGAAGGGCACTATCCATGCAGAACCCTGAGAGCTAAGTGGAAGGTGTGCACAGCCACGAGGAGGAGGACATGAGCCGGGAGCTTTTTTTTTGCTGTACACGGGGCTCTCACTGTTGTGGCCTCTCCCACTGCGGAGCACAGGCTCCGGACACGCAGGCCCAGCAGCCATGGCTCACGGGCCCAGCCGCTCCGCGGCATGTGGGATCCTCCCGGACCGGGGCACGAACCCGCGTCCCCTGCATCGGCAGTTGGACTCTCAACCACTGCGCCACCAGGGAAGCCCAGAGCCGGGAGCTTTTGCACAAAGCGGGTGGGATTACCCAGAAGGATGTGGGAGTCCAGTTTTGGCGTAATGCTAACCCAAATCTGAGCAGTTCCACCTGGTATCTAACCAATAAAGAGCTAGACAGGGAACAATTCTCCTGCGCAATCAAGAGGATAAACTCTAAAACTGATTTTAGGGAACAGGCCTGGCCTCGTTTACGTATTAATAAGGCCAAGATGACGGCCTTTACTATTACTTTTCAGATGTCTCATGTCCCCACTACTGACTCCCTCTGCCAACCTTTTCATATATATATTGTGGATATTGTGATTAAGAAACATTGGTTCAGAGTGCAAAAAGGAGAGAAGTTGGGGAAGAATTTGCAGTTGTTCTGGGGAAGAGGAGCCCAGGCAGAATCTGAGCTGCCGAGGGTCAAGAGCCTGTGGTCTCCCAGAGTAAGGATAAACATAAATAATAAAAATATATAAAAGGAAAAAAAGAACTATGAACTTATAATTTAAGTGACAGGAGGTTATTTAAACTAGAAGAATATATAAACTGAAAAAAAAACCAGAGAATCAGGAGGAATATATTGGATTGACCCACGTAAAATTGCCATTTTCATAGATCCAAAAAAGTCCAGTATCAGCAATTTTATAAAGTTCAAATGAATAACTACACAGTGCTTTGCACTGAAAAATTCAGTGTAACTACACTGGAGAGCACCAGAATGAAGAGAAGTTTCAGACTCAGTGTGAAGGATGCACCTCTGACAAACAGCAAATGGAGTATGCAAACAAACAGAACAGGGTAACCCCCTCTCAAGAGATTTCTGTATTGGGTGGTCTCTAAAGTCCCTTCTGAATATTCTGAAAGTTCTTGCCCACTTAGTCTAAGCAATTTCTGGTGGGTTTAAGACAGGTGGATTTGAAAGGAATGTACCCTGAAAAAAGAGAATGGGACGAGAGAAATTCAGGAAGGCAAGAAAATGACCACTTCCACCACGTTCAGCCCACTCTCTGCAGAACCAAGTGATCATCCTGCCTTGATCACAGTGAAATCTCAACCAACATCTTGCAGGCAGGGGAAAGAAATGAGCCCTATAAACAAGTGCTTGCTATAAATTTAAAGGAAGGATTTAGCACCAGTAAAATGCAGAACAGGGTCTGGAAGGTAAGGCTTCACTGAGCTAAAGGGACTTAAACTGCAGAACTGTGCCTTAGGTAGTAGTTAGGGACACAGAATGGAGAGCATTCCAGGGGCTGAAGCCCAAGAAGCAGCCCAGCAGAGCCAGAGACAATGAATTTGAACAGTCTGGGGTGATGAGTCAGAACAAGTGGGTTGAGGCCAAGACTAGGGACAAGGACCATCTTGATTGCCAAGCTCAGGCTGACACTGTAAGTTTGTTCACTATAGTCTTTTAAGTATAGTTTATAGACAAAATGGAAGACTGAAATAATAAGTGAAGGGATAGTTCATGTCTTCATGCACATGCTTGAAGTATCACCATGTTTAGGACCCAGACAAAGAAAAAAGCAAAAACATGTTTTGATTAATCAGTTGCTGCTTCGTTTTTCTTTCAGGTCAGATTTTGCTACATTTTACTCTTTTTTTTTTTTTTGTGGTACGTGGGCCTCTCACTGCTGTGGCCTCTCCCATTGAGGAGCACAGGCTCCGGACGCGCCGGCCCAGCGGCCATGGCTCACGGGCCCAGCCGCTCCACGGCACGTGGGATCCTCCCGGACCGGGGCACGAACCCGCGTCCCCCGCATTGGCAGGCGGACTCCCAACCACTGCGCCACCAGGGAAGCCCGCTACATTTTACTCTTAATGGTTTACAAGCCATATTAAAAATGTCTTGTTGTTTTTATTACACCAATTTTTCTACACACTTCTACCACAAATGTTACTAGCCCATGTTTACCTTGCATTTCCTCTCTAATGAAAAAACCCACCTCAGCTCAAATGTGAGAAAAGCAATAACAGCAAACATTTTTGGGGCGTTTACCGGCAAGGCAGTGGCATTTCAAGGAGCTGAATGGAAGGAGTGGTCCACGTGGGGTACAGGCAACAGGGGGTACACCTTGTCTGTAGAGAATTTAAAATCAGTAATAAACTGACTACAGTCAGTCTGCTGCTTATTATCACTTTGCATAGGCAATTCTAAACAATTCTGACTCTTCCCTGCTGGGGCTGATGCCTCCCATCTCAGCCATCTCTCCTTGGTCTACCATCAGTACTAGTGCTCGGCATCATATGAAGTGTTTTACACGAACTCTCCTTTAACCCTCATTTTACAGACGGGAAAAGAGGCTCGGGAGACTGAGGTAAATGGGAGAATGAGGATTTACCCCAGGCAGCCTGATTACCAGGGCTGTATGTTTAACCTACAAGCTACTACCACTCAGGGAAAATGAGCAAAAGACAGGAGAAACCCCCAGTTTCTCCAGCATTCATTTTAATGAAGTCCAGCATTCATTTTAATGAACAATGACATCTATGTTTAGGTACTGTCAAAACTGCCATAATAGAATTTTTTTTCTTAATTGCTTTAATTTTAGACTGTGCCTTTTACTGGAAGTCATCACATTGAGAGAATGTAGAACGCAAATAAGCAAGAAACAATGTACTTGCATTTCTTCAATGGTTAATAATTTAACTATGTAAACAACTCATTTCCTCTCCTAAGTTTCTCCATCTATTAAGTAGAATGTTAAGTTACAGTCTTCAAAAGTTCAATGAGGGCAGAATTTCTCTAATAATATAAAATCTTTAGACCATAAAACTACAAAGAGGGACTTCCCTGGTGGCGCAGTGGTTAAGAATCCACCTGCCAATGCAGGCAGGGGACACGGGTTCGAGCCCTGGTCCAGGAAGACCCCACATGCCGCAGAGCAACTAAGCCCGTGCGCCACAACTACTGAGCCTGCGAGCCACAACTACTGAAGACTGCACCCCCTAGAGCCCGCGTGCCACAACTACTGAGCCCACGTGCTGCAACTACTGAAGCCCATGTGCCTAGAGACTGTACTCTGCAACAAGAGAAGCCACCGCAATGAGAGGCCTGCACACCGCAAAGAGTGGCCCCTGCTCACTGCAACTATAGAAAACCCCACGCGCAGCAACAAAGACCCAACACAGCCCCAAAACAAAACAAACAAAAACTACCAAGAGAGGTCACTGTTGTCAGGACCTTGGAAATTACAGTGGAGACATCTTCCCTCATGCCATCGCCCAAATACTGAAAGGGAAAAGATAAGAGAAATAAAATTGCCTTCACAAATTTAAACTTAAAAATCAATACATACTGAACATGAATAGAACCATGTAGTAGCTTTAGAGACGCAAAAACAGCTTCCAAACCCAGACTTCCAAACACTGGATGTATTAACACAACTAAAGAAGAAAGTGACAGACAGCAGGTAGTCAGCAATGTATGCAGAGACTAAGGCAGTGGTAGGCAAAATTCTAGGATGGCTTCCTAATGTATACATCCTCTATAATTCCCTTCCCTTGAGTGTGGGCAGGACCATGAATATTACGGGTTTCACCCTCTATAATTAGGTTAAGTTATATGACCAAGGTAAGGAAATTTTGCAGATGTAATTAAGGCCCCAAATCCATTGGTTCTCAAGTCCATCAAGACGGAGACCATCTAGGGTGAAACTGATAATCAGATGGAGGCTTTTCAAAGGATCAGAGATTGTAAGTCTGTAAAAGATTCTCAAAGTGACCTTGAAGAAGCAAAAAACTATGTTGTGGAGAAGGACACGTGGCAGGGCAGCCTCTAGGAGCAAAGGGCTTCAGTCCTACAACCACAAGGACCTGAACTCTGTCCACAGCCACTGAGCTTGGATGAGGAACCCAACTTTCGGAAAAGATCACAGCTCCAGCCACCATCATTCACACCAAACTGCACAGCTTTTTTTTTTTGGTACACGGGCCTTTCACTGTTGTGGCCTCTCCCGTCGCAGAGCACAGGCTCCGGACGCACAGGCCCAGTGGCCATAGCTTACGGGCCCAGCCGCTCCGCGGTATGTGGGATCTTCCCAGACCGGGGCACGAACCTGTGTCCCCTGCATCGGCAGGCGGACTCTCAACCACTGCGCCACCAGCGAAGCCCCTGCACAGCTTTTAATACAAGTTTCACAGCCTGAGTATTCCTACACATGTCATGTAGTACATATGAAGACCTTTAAAATATTACCAATATGATTCTGAATTGGGGGGGCTGTTTAATGTGTATTCAGTTTTTAATGTGTAAACAAGAAAAAATATGAGAGGATATATACCAAAGTGGTTATTAGCTATTTGAATAATGGGAATCACAAGAGATTTTAACTGCATTTGTATTAATTTTTAAATTTTCTCATTTTTTTCCCAATAAGCATGTAACAGCACTTTCATAACCAGAAAAAAATATATATGTATATTTATATGTGCATTTATATTGGGCAAGTCTTGGTATTTGGTCCAAACAAACTTTCTTTCAAGCTAAAACCGATCCTGTGGATACGCCTTGCTCTAGAAAACACAGTAGCTTTGACAGAGCACCTGACTATCTGGAATCTGAATAAGGAAACAAACTTGTTAACAGCAGGAACCAGAGCTGAAAGGATACAAGAGAGCTGAAATTAACAGGGGCCACAACAAATCTGTGGCGTGAGAGAAAAGAAATGCTGAGTAAAGAAGAAGCTATGGGGTGGAGGAAAAGATGGAAAGAGGGTGAGGAAACCAGCAGGTGAGAGTGGAGAGCAGAGCCCATGACATGCAGAGGAAGGCAACAACACAGAGACCAGAGGGGACTAAAGGAGAATGAATGGGTGGGCAGACAGACAGGAAGATGGAAGAATGGACAAACAGATGGACAGAGAGCCATAGCTAGCATCTGCGTCTCCTAGGGTTCCTTTGATTTCTGAGAATTTTCCAGCCCCCTTGGCTGGAATCTTTTGTTTGTTTTTTTGATGTGGACCAATTTTAAAGTCTTTATTGAATTTGTTTAAATACTGCTTCTGTTTTATTTTCCATTTTTTGGCTGTGAGGCATGTGGGATCTTAGCTCCCCAACCAGGGATTGAACCTGCACCCCCTGCATTGGAAGGCAAAGTCTTAGCCACTGGACCACCAGGAAAGTCCCTGGAATCTTTTTTTTTTTTTTTAACATCTTTATTGGGAGTATAATTGCGTTATATTGTCGTGTTACCTGGAATCATTTTTAATAAATGATTTTTCATTCCTTTCAACCAAAATGAGCCCAACTAAAATTACATTAAAAACATTACTTCCGGGGCTTCCCTGGTGGTGCAGTGATTGGGAGTCTGCCTGCTAATGCAGGGGACGTGGGTTCGTGCCCCGGTCCGGGAGGATCCCACATGCCGCGGAGCGGCTGGGCCCGTGGGCCATGGCCGCTGAGCCTGTGCGTCTGGAGAGACCACAGCAGTGAGAGGCCCGCGTACCGCCAAAAAACAAAAAAACAAAAAAACAAAAAAAAATTACTTCCGTAAGGCTAAAAATTAAAACAAAAGACCAGTTCTTAAAGGTCTTTTATTTATTTTTTGCGGTACACGGGCCTCTCACTGTTGTGGCCTCTCCCGTTGCACAGCACAGGCTCCGGAAGCGCAGGCTCAGCGGCCATGGCTCACGGGCACAGCCGCTCCGCGGTATGTGGGATCTTCCTGGACCGGGGCACGAACCCGTGTCCCCTGCATCGGCAGGTGGACTCTCAACCACTGCGCCACCAGGGAAGCCCTCTTAAAAGGTCTTTTAAAAGACAATTTCTTAATTTAGACTTTCGCTTCTTCAAATCTAGCTCCTCCCCAAAGCTGGTGAGAACGTGGGAATCTCTGGCCCTCCTCATCCACAGCACTCACAAACACAATAATCCCAGCCAGAAAAGGATTTGCCTATTAGCCACGCTATCTCCACCAAGACAGCAGCCTTATTAAATTACAACCGTTTGAACAAGGTCAAGAACTCAGAGTTTAATTCAAAGTGTTTCCAGGTATATTGCTGTCAGGTCAACTTAAACAAGCCAACAGAGGCTTGGAGCCTGATTAAATATTAAAACAGAATCTTTCACATCTGTTTTTACCCAAGGATGAAATTACTGTACATCACTTCCACCAGCTCATTAATACACTAAACACACATCTTGCCTCAAAGGTTACAGGAATATCAATGCTTCAGAGGCCTGCAGTGAAACCTGCCCACACAGCCAGAAGTGAGGTCACTGCATACTTCACAGGACGTCAATATTTCTTTATAAAATGTGAGAGATAATCAGTTAGACATAGACACATTTTAAATTAAAGGATGAAAATCTCCATGAAGTTAAGCCAGTTGCTTTTGATCTGAACCTTTTAATCATTCATTCAGTTGGCTTTGATAGGTAACTTGACGGCACACGTTGAGCAAAAATTTTGATTCAACAGTAATTATTTTATAAAATGGAGGGCTGTCACATCCAAATAGATGGCCATGATGATTACATTTTTTAACTTACAAAAGCACAAATATAAAAGATACATATAAATATTTCAAAGCACAAACACTTGGGACACTAAGAATATATACTTTCATGGTGTATTAAGTAGAAGAGTAGTTGAAGATCTGCTACTTTAAAAACTATAATAGGGCTTCCCTGGTGGCGCAGTGGTTGAGAGTCCGCCTGCCGATGCAGGGGACACGGGTTTGTGCCCTGGTCCGGGAAGATCCCACATGCCGCGGAGCGCCTGGGCCCGTGAGCCATGGATGCTGAGCCTGCGCGTCCGGAGCCTGTGCTCCGCAATGGGAGAGGCAACAACAGCGAGAGGCCCGCATTCCACAAAAAAAAAAAAAACTATGATAACAGGGAATGTCACCTGGACCAACTGTCTAGAATTACTCAGAGTATTCCCCTGTGTTCAACACCCCCATACCTGAACCCACTGGACAATTTAAAATCTGTTTTGCAGTCCTATGTCGTAGACTATGATAGCTATTATTTGTGCTGCTGTGCACATTTCCCACTCTCTCCTCTTCCTCTGGTACATCACTCTTTCTCCTGGGGAACCCATTTCCACTTCTGGTCCTGGAGAACTGTCAATCATAGTGTCCTCGCCCCTACTCACATGGATGGGGACATCCTCCAAACCACGGTCCCCCGGCCTCCAGTGACAGTAGCTAGTCTAAGGGGCGGGCACGTGCTTCAGGAAGGCTGTTTCTATATATGTGCTGGGAGAGAAAAGTCTTTGGGGGCTGGAACTGCTCACCTGGCAAGATGTATGAGTGGCCATTTTCCCAACTCCAAGGAGAGAGCCTATAGGCACAGCAAGCCCATATACAGAGGCAGCAGAGCTCGAGATGCAGAGAAACAGCCCTGAACACATCCTCTGAGCAACAGAAGCCAATTGAGCCTAATCCATCTCCACTTTCTGTTTTGAACATTAGATGTCTCCAGACAATATTAACGTTAGTTAATGCCAGATTTATCTGTGTTTAGATATTAGCAGTAAGATAATAGAAAAAAGCTATTCTGACCAAGATGCAGCTAAACTCACACTTCCTCTAGGAAATCCTACTGATCTTTTTCTTTTCTGAAGTTCTACAGAACTTCACCTTCTACAACATTACCTACAGATGTTTATCTTGCACTGTTTTCTTACTGTTTCATCTGTGTAATTAATTTAAAGTTTTAAATCTCGTTGCTATATATTAAAAAGAATATAAAGGCTGCTTAAATCTAAGATATTTTAAATTTGACTAGGATAAGGATGATAAATTCTAGCTATGTAATACACATCTGGCCAAAAATAACGATGCTGGTATTGATGTGTGACTTGTGGAGTCTGTTTCGTTACAACATTGCCATACCTCATATATTCAGGTTTGTTTTCAACAAAAGAGATGATCACTCATTTTCTCAAGAGTGGAGGTCAACTTCACACCCAAAGAACAGTGGTGACAGTGCAGAGACCCCAAGCGATAAAACATTTTCAATCCAACTTACACGCTTCAGGTGAAGATTTATTCAAGAACTATCCGTTGGATTATGGAGTTTTTAAAAATCCATTTAGAATGGTGATATATTATCTAACCTTTCATAGAAATAGTGGTTGCTTCCATAAATATATGAAAAACATTTCCTTTCTTTGGACTAATTGACTATAAATAAAATAATGATTTGGGAGATGAAAAATCAAAGATTCATTTTTCCCCCAAAGATATAATCACACTGGAAAATGAAAGTGACTATCAGCAGAGAACTGCTTTATGCTTCTTTCTTCTGCCACTGCACAATATTAAACAGCACGTCAGTGGGGAAAATGGGGAAACCATGGGACGTGGACCAGGAGACCCAAGCTGGAGTTCTTGCTCTGTCACCGACTGGCCATGAAAAAGATAGGACATACAAAGCACAAAACTTCTCTTGAACCTGTTTTCTTAGTTGTTCAAGGACAGTAATGCCTGCCTTACCCACCGTCTAAGTGGGCAGTAAAGAGCCAAAGAGATGAAGTTTAAAAAATAAATAAAATAGCATCACCTGAAAGCAATTCACAAATATAAGTTGCTGTCTAGAGAAAATAAATTAGTTCATATCATGTGCTATGTGCAAACATGATCTTAATCCTCTTCCAATTTACAAATGAGAAAATAAAGCTTTGTCAGAGGTTAAACCTAACTTGAGCAAAGTCACACAGCAGGTACAAGAAGCAGGTCAGACAACAGCCCCCATTCTTCCCAGCCCCCATTCTTCCTGTCACAACCCTGCCTCCAGTGACTTCAGAACAAGGAGGCTACATACCTTGACGAGAGGATCCAAATTCTAGGTGGCTTCACCTAGTTTACAAATGCATTTCATGTGTGTTGAGAGGATGAACGCTCTATAAGAAGCACTTTGCTGTTGTTCTTTTTTACTAAACAAACATACAGTTTATTATTAACAAAGAAAAGGACCGGCAAACACACATAAGGACCTACTGTGTTTAGTTAAACAAACTAATTTAAAAGTGTCTGTTTGTCTTCTGTGCTTGGTATGGTTAAAATTCTAATTTAATATGGCAAAAATATCTGCAACTGAATTACAGTTAATTTCCTATGGAGTTTTCAAGTTCTAAGAAACATAATAACTCCCAAATTTTCAATTTGCAAAGTCTAAAAAGCAACATAGATCCTTGCTTATAGGTTCACAGTGTTCATTTACCGAATGTAAACCATGAAGAATACATTTAAATTTTTAATAGAATGTATTTTTTATAGAAAAGCTGAAATTTCTTGACTAGTAATTTAAATCATGATGAAAGCTAAAATCATTTAAAAATCAAGACCATTTGGATGAAGTTCACTGCTAAGACACAAAACAGATGCTGGTCTCATCTCTTATATTCTATAGGATGCAAGCAGCACGCCTTGTGAGAAGGTAAAAGTCTCCGGCTAGTGGTGACTTACTGGATTTTCACTGCCCACAGGCTTAATGGAAGTCAAAGGAACTGACCAGCCTATTGGGACAGAAGATAAGAGGTCTGCCTGTGGGATACTACAGTGGGGAGGGGAGCTGCAGTACCACGGCCACTGGACTTGGGCCACCACTCTAGGCGCACTGCTCTCAGTGCTGTCAGGTGGGGGTGAGGAGCATGGGGGGGCGGGGGGGCGGATGGGCTCACCAGGTGAGCGCTGGAGCGAGTGCCTGTGCCTGCGCTTGTTTCAAGGGTGGGGAAGGATGCAGTGAAACCAGAAGGTTAGGCTGCAGGATTATAATAAAAACACTTGAAGACTTACGAAACAAGGCTTTTTGAAATCCTAAACCATTAAATTTAAACACCAGTCGTTAATAAACCATAAAGTAATTTTTTTAAGAGAAAATAGAATTTTAATACGGCACAATCTTACATCAAACTCACACTGGAACAATATAATCGAGCAGAGTAAACCACACTAAATGTAAAATCAATAAATTCTTTTTTGATTGTTGAACCCTCCCCCCAGTCATCGCCACCACCAAAGAAAAGACTATAAGGAATCTAACAGAAGGAAATTAATCATCATAATACTTTGGGTTCAATACTGATCTACAGTGCAATAATTTGGGCATTAGTTCAGTTTATTTGAAATAAGATTTAAAGCAGCACATTTAAAAGAAACAGAATTCATTAAGCAACCTCTCAAAAGAATCATTTCCTCTAATTATTGCTTTTACAACAGAAGACAAAAGCAACCCAATGTAAGTTCATAAAATCCACAATTAGCTGCCAAACTCTTACCAGATAAAATTAGAAGAGAAAGGATATTTCAGACATATAACTGGCAAAAAGTTCTGTTACTTCTAGAAAGGCATTTTCTGTTTCTTTCTATCCATAACCATTTAAAAAAGACAAATACTTTGGGCCAGATATTGTGGCAGGTCCACAGGAATGAAGGACTAAAAAGACAAGACAAAGCTGGGTGCGCTAAAAGTTTACAGTGCTGGGTTGGGGGGGGCGGGTAATAAAAATCCTCACAATATCTCCAGACAAATGTTCAAACCTGGGCTGTATGTAAGAAGCTATGGAAGAAGGAGGCTGCTGATTGACTGGTTGAGTCTTAAAGGAGCATGAGCCTGAAAAGGTAAAACAAGAAGGAAAGTAAGGCTCTCCATATTCCATAGACAAGAAACTACAGTGTGTGAAAGGGTACAGACAAAAGGATGAAACCGAATATTTTTAGGGAATCTTTGGACAGAGGAGGAGCGGGAAAGAATAAGGAGGAATGATGATGGAGTGCACAAAGCTGGAATGGTTGATGGGAACCAGATTATGCAAGAGGATTTTAGGCAAATGATGGGATTAATTCAAGCTTCATGCCCTAATTCAATAGGGCCTACTGGGAAAATGTTGAAGATCTGATCAAAATGTCATATTATTTCCTAAACTTTTCAGTATTTCAAAATACTTAAATCATTATAATTAGTGTTTTAACTGCAAAAAAATATATGATTAAAGGACAGAGTGAAAAGGCAACCTATGGAATGGGAGAAAATATTTTCAAATCATATATCTGATAAGAGGTTAACATCCAGAATATATAAAGAACTGCTACACTCAACCACCAAAAATGAATAATCTGATTAAAAAATGGGCAAAAGACTTGAACAGACATTTCTTCAAAGAAGATATACAAATGGCCAACAAGCATATGAAAAGATACTTGGGCTTCCCTGGTGGGCCAGTGGTTAAGGATCCTCCTGTCAATGCAGGGGACACGGGTTCGAGCCCTGGTCTGGGAAGATCCCATATGCCATGGAGCAACTAAGCCCGTGAGCCACAACTACCGAGCCCACGTGCCACAGCTACTGAAGTCCTAGCACCTAGAGCTCGTGCTCTGCAACAGGAGAAGCCCCTGCTCGCTGCAACTAGAAAAAAGCCCATGCACAGCAACCAAGACCCAATGTAGCCAAAAATGAATAAATAAAATTTAAAAAATTAAAAAAAAAGATACTCAACATCACTAATCATAAGAGAAATCCAAATCAAAACCACAATGGGGGGTTTCCCTGGTGGCGCAGTGGTTGAGAATCTGCCTGTTAATGCAGGGGACACAGGTTCGAGCCCTGGTCTGGGAGGATCCCACATGCCCTGGAACAACTAGACCCGAGAGCCACAACTACTGAGCCTGCGCGTCTGGAGCCTGTGCTCCGCAACAAGAGAGGGCACGATAGTGAGAGAGGCCTGCGCGCTGCGATGAAGAGTGAGAAAGCCCTCGCACAGAAACGAAGACCCAACACAGCAAAAATTAATTAATTAATAAACTCCTCCCCCCAACATCTTAAAAAAAAAAAAACCACAATGGGGAATCACCTCATATCCATCCAGATGGCCACTATCAAAACAACAGAAAATAACAAGTGTTGGTGAAGATGTGGATAAATTGGAACCCTAGTGCACTGTTGGTAGGAATGTAACGTGGCCACTATGGAAAATAGTATAAAGGTTCCTCAAAAAATTAAAAATAGAACTACCATATGATCTAGCAATCCCACTTCTGGGAACATATTCAAAAGAATTGAAAACAGGATCTCAAAGAGATACGTGCACATCCATGTTCATTGCAGCATTATTCACAATAGGTAAGAGGTGGAAGCAAGTGACCATCAATGGATGAATGAGTCAACAAAAGGTGGTATATACATAAAATGGAATATTATTGCCTTAAAAAAAGGAAGGAAACCTTGTCATATGCTACAATACAGATGAACCTTGAGGATATTATGCTAAGTGAAAAAAGCCAGTCACAAAAAGACCAATATTGCATGATACCACTTATATGAGGTATCTAAAATAAGCAGACTCTTAGAAGTAGAAAGCACAACGGTGGTTGCCATTGGTTTGGGGGAGGGGGGAACGGGCAGAGGAATAGTGTTTAATGGGTACAGATCTGCAGTTTTACAAGATGAAGTTCTAGAGATCTGTTACATGACAATGCACATAGTTAACACTACTGAGGGCTTCCCTGGTGGCGCAGTGGTTGAGAGTCCGCCTGCCAATGCAGGGGACACGGGTTTGTGCCCCGGTCCAGGAAGATCCCACATGCCGCAGAGCGGCTGGGCCCGTGAGCCATGGCCGCTGGGCCTGCGCGTCCGGAGCCTGTGCTCCGCAGCGGGAGAGGCCACAACAGTGAGAGGCCCGCGTACCGCAAAAAAAATATACTGTACTATGTACTTTACACTTTAAAAATGGTTGAGATGGTAAATTTTATTATGTTTTTCACCACACTTTAAATAAGGGGTTCCAAATGCCAATATAGGGACATGACTTGTACTAGCTATAAAATTAGTTAGCAAGTTTACAATGTTCAGCTTATAGTAAATTTCAACTTTCTCAGATGACAAAGTAATTGCTGGCAAGTTGTACACCTGAAATCTTCAGGGTACAAAATAAGTGAAACTGCACTTAATTGTAAAACCCAGCTCTAATCTGCTGGTGCTGAGAATGTTGACTGTGCCATCATGGAAGGCTTTTTCCAAATTCAGTAACAGAACTACTGATTTGTAGTTAGAGTTTAAAAAAGAAATTATCTTAAATAAATAAAGGCAAACTTTCAGGTATTAAAAAGTCCAATCTAATCTAAATCAAAACTAATTTCATCCAATGTGAAGCTTTTCCCCTAAGACCAACAGTGAGGAAAGTGTGGGGTGCCAGAGAGTGAAAAGAGGCAAATGTCAGAAAAAGGAAACGGAAATGTCCACCCATTTGTCTGTGGTCCTCCGGCCTGTAAAACATCTGCCAATTCCAAGAGTCCAAATGCCAGATCTCTCTGGTGAGACACCGTCTCTGGAACCTCCTGATGCCTGATGCAGGAAAGGGGGGCCTTTGGCTTGTCTCTCACAGCCTCCACTCAGCCCCTGCCCCTGTGGTTCACCCACAGCCTCTTTCCCCTGGGGTCTCACACCCAGCGACAGGCTGCACCTGCAGGTAAGGTCTTTCAAGGTGACTCAGTGGCTGCCTCCAGGCAGACTTCCTGACCAGCAGGAAGTGTCAGGCGTTTGTTGCCCCCTCTCTACACACTGCTCCCCCCACTCCCCACCCCGGGTAGCCCCAGCCACACAGCTGCTTCCAGGTGAGAGGAAGACACCAGGCTCTGTTTACAGACACCTCCAAACTTCAGGAGAGACATGCCACACTCCCTCAGTAACTCTTCCTCAGGATTCCATCCTAATCCCATAGCAGCACCTGGCTGGTGACTGCAGTTCAATAAAATGTCCATCTCCTTTTGCAATCAACCCCGACCTTTCCTTTTTCTCTTGGGGCCTCTCTCAAATGAGTGGGAGAAGGACAGAGAGGAAGAAACCTTCACTTCCCTTGGGAAGAGCAGTCTCTCCTACTAGGAGTTCCTTGCATGAAATCCATTTCTAGTCTTCCTGACACAGGCTGGGTTATAGGGTGGAGGGTATAATAGTCGCTAGACCCATTTAGCCACCTCTTGACAAGCCCCACAATGGATGCTTCTAGAATCCCTTGAGACTATGTGGGTACTTACTGCCTACTGGTTACAGCTTTGGGACCTTGGCCAGAATTTTAGGCAACGGAAAACTCACATTTAACATGCTAGCATATATATTTGTATAGTAATAGGACAGAAAAATGAGACGGACTATATCAAATTGAGGTACCCTGTTATCAGGTGTCTAAGGTACCTCCATGAAGTGGACAATCCCTCTAAGGACAGTGTGAAATTCAACTCTATTAAGTACTCAAATAACTGCACAAATAAGCACTGTTGCACAGAAAAAGCAGTCAACCCTGATGAACCCAAGCTGCTAGCTGGCAGACAGTGTCACCACGCAATTGCTTGAACTGTCTGTCACCAATGCTCAGGGTTCTGATTATGTGCACAAAAGCTGGTTAGAGGTATCAGTGCGAAATGTACAAAAGTAAAGGCTAAGCCCACCTGTATTAACACTCATGTGTGTGACAAGGACTATCCAGGGAAGAAGAATCCTGGCAATTTTAGTAACTCTACTGCCACTACTAACTGTCCCTGCATTTTATACCATTCTCTCCAGATTCAAACTCCAGGGTGAAAGCAGTCAGCAGGCTGAGCCTAAGTAGTGAGCACACCCCTGTAACTCCCAGGAAGTAAGGCTAGGAAATTTGACCTGCGCCAACTTCCGCAGCAGAAGGTCCACTCTACCATGGACCACCAGAGGGCAACCCATAGTGGATGCCAAATGTCTGTTATAGATGCTCCTATCTTCTTCCTTAAAGAACTCATAACTCAAAACAACCCTGGCAATGATAAACAATGTTATTTCTGCCAGTCTACATTACATGCTAATAGCATTCTGACTAAAAAAATAATTTATAAAAGCATATCACTACTACAGTCTGCCATCATCAGTCAGAGTCAACAAAAAATGAAAGCTCCCAGAAAGGCTAAAATCATTAATGCAACGCTAATGACAAAGGTGCCAGGAGATTATTTAATTTTTTATGTCAGATCATGTTAATTGTCATGTTTAAATTTGTAAATTGCTGCTTGTTAAACTATCCATTTACTAAAATAATAAACAATCCATGTTGTGACATATTAGTGAAATTATTATTTTTAAAAGCATCACAGACACAGATTAATAACCATTTCAGTGCAACCCCTTGTACCATTTAGGGGAAAAGAAGACCTGTTAAGTTATACTGTGGCAGAAAAAGCAAGAATTGCTATCACATTTCCCTACCCCAAACTAACCCTCCACATTTCAGATTCCTAAGGTCAGTTCAGCTCAGCAAGGCACCTGGGGAGCCAAAACCAGAATCCAGAAAGTTGACTGGAGGCTTCCTGCCAAAGACAGCCATCGAAGCAGCAGCTCCAGCTAACATAGAGGGTGAGCTGGCAACAGAAGGGTGGTCAGGTTTAAAAGAAAGCCTGTAAGGAACTGCCAGGACCAGAGAAGTTGTTCCAAATCATACCACAGCAAAGGTAATGAGGATCACAGCTTTCTCTAAACAATGCTCGCCCATTTTCATCTGCCACTAATCTTACTCAGTAAATCTTTCATGTTCAATTTCACCTCTTCATACAGGGCTCAGTTCCTCACTTTCATTGAATAGAGATAAAAACTAGGGTCTCCTATGATCTCCTGTGAAAGGAAAGTGGTTATTTGCAAATGCTGGCTGGCAGAGAGTAAAAACAAAGTTTGTAGAACAAATGTAATTTTGAAATTCCATCATTTGGTTGAAAACAAAAACAACCCTGTGCTCTACATACTTTTAACACAAGATTTGAACATATATCAAAAAACTCTCAGAAAAAATCTAAAGTGACCACATTTTTAAAAAATCAAACCAATGATGGTACAAAAATACTTGATAACCAAAAGATTCAATATAAAACATGTGCCTACTGAATCAAGGTCAAACTCCTAAACCGGCACCCTCAGCTCTTCATGGCCTGGCTGTAACCTACCTTTTAAAATCTTGGACTTTCCTGGTGGTGCAGTAGTTAAGAATCTGCCTGCCAAACAAATCAGGAGACACGGGTTCGAGCCCTGGTCCGGGAAGATCCCACATGCTGCGGAGCAACTAAGCCCGTGCGCCACAACTACTGAGCCTGTGTGCCACAACTACTGAAGCCCGTGAGCCTACAGCCCGTGCTCTACAAGAGAAGCCACCGCAATGAGAAGCCCGCACATCGCAACGAAGAGCAGCCCCTGCTCGATGCAATTAGAGAAAGCCTGCGCTCAGCAACTGAGACCCAACGCAGCCAAAAATAAATTTAAAATAAAATAAAATAAAATCTTACTTCCTACTGCTTCCCTTTTATAGACCTTTTCCATCTACCTGTTTATATGCCTGTACCAAGAAACTGTACTGCTCACACTTCCTCATATTCTCCTTTGTGCCCCTGTTCACAGTGATGAGCCATCCTTCCCTTCCTCCCACATCCTTCCTTAAAAAGCAACAGGTTCAAATTCTACTCTTCCTCCAATGACTACCTCAAATGACATCTTGGCCAAGAAGTCTTCCTGGGTTTCCCAGAGAGTGCTCTCTTCTTCCTCTGGCTCCCAAAGCCCTGGCTGACCTCTTACAATAAGCTACACTCTGTACTTTTTTAGTAGTCATCTCTGTTTATAGTGTTTGTACTAAACTCTTCATGTTTATCTTCAAAATGCAGCTCTTGCTTTATGGAGAGGCACCCACACTCTGCTCTGTGTACAAAGGTTCCTTGCTCAGGCCTCCAGAACAGAGCAGACCCTACCTCCAACCTATGGCTCCTGCCTGCCTTTTTACGCCCCTCAGATTTAAAAGTCCACTTAACTCCTTTGGCTCTTCACCACTAGGATTTAGTTCTCCACCCAGACAATGCACTTTGCTTTCCACAGCATTGAGTAACACTCTGTGGTCTGACCTATTTTCTGCCTCACCATACAATTACCTTATCCAGTGGATGGGACATCACCGACCAGGCTTGTCCCAGGGAACCCCCAGTTGGTAGATGAGTAACTCTACAGTAATTATCCCTAGCTAACCTGGCACCACCTTGCAGACTGACACCTTCAGTCTTTTCACACTGACAGTGAAGGTTATGATGGACCAACTGGCCCTGGGCTCAAGAATCCTGCTCCCTGCTTTTCTTGGACCTCATACTCAATTCTCTCCCACTGAACCTTCACAACTACTTAACTTCTTAATGGAGCTGAACAATCTCTCAGCCATGCAAGCCTTAAAGTCTCAGATGAAGCTGAGTATCAAGCAAAACGTAGAGACAGAAAAGTGACTCAAATGACACAGATAACCAGTCAGCTCTATCTATCTCCTCTGATATATATATATATATATATATATATACATATAATTTTTATTAAAGAGAAACCTCTGATATATATATATATATATATATATATATATAATTTTTAAGTACACAGTAAGTGAATACATTTTCACTATGAAAAAAATTCAAATGATACAGATGAAGTCTCTACTGACACCACCTCAATCTCATCCCATTGCTTCCTTACAGTCGCTGATCAATGCATTTACCTACCATCTTCCCTTAAGTCTAAGATCTTATCACATAGGATTTACATTATGCTTCACCAAAAAAAAAAAAGCTTAACTATTAAACTATGCCACCAATTGTTAGATACACTGATTTCAGAAATGTTAAAATGTGAAAAACACATTTCAAAATCCACAAAATACACTTAGAACCAAAATGAATTTATTTTATATATAGATTTCATATGCATAATACATAAAGAATGCATGAAATGCAATACATATAGAAATATATCTAGTTCCGAAGGGTTTTTTTACATAAATGTGATAATTTTGTAATTTATTTTTCTCACTAAGAATGTATCTGGGAGAGTTTCCCATACCAGTTGCATATAAATCTACCACACTCTTTTTAGGTGTGGCATAATATTCTACATGCTGGCTATACCACTGTGCATTTAGTTATTCCAATATTTCACCAGTGCTAACCATGATAGAATAAGGGTGTGCCCATGTATATTGTGCTAGACACAAAATTACTGAACCAAAGGTATGTAACTTTATTTTCATGGATACTGTCAAACTGCTTTCCAAAAAGGTCTGAACAATTTATATACTCACTATATATAAAGTATACCCATTTTTATCTCACTGTTGCCAAAAGAGAATATTATTAATCTTTTTAACTTCTGTTAATCTAACAGGAAAAAATTGTATCTGATTGTTTCACAGAATTTATAAAATAAATAAATATAAATATATCCTCTATATTTATCCTTTGTCTATTACACATGGTCTATTTTCTCCTAGTCGCCTATTTGTCTTTTAATTATACTTGTGATTTTGTCTTTGGTGATACAGAGATTTCAAATCTTTGGAAAGTCAAATTTGCTCATCATTTCCCATCTGTACCTGAGATTACTTACATGTAGGTAATATTTTCTTCTAAGAGGAAACTCACTCTTTGCAATTCCACTGGGTTCTGGCCTGGCAGTGCTTAGAGGGAGATGGGATACACTCCCACAACACAAACGCTAGAAAATTTCCACAGCTATCCTAAGCCCACCTCTGAAAGGGGCAGGTGCCAGTCAGTGCTCTGCCAGCCTGTGGGCACAGGAAGGACTAACCAGTTCCCTTCCTTAATGTCTGAGGCAGAAGCCTAACCCATTCCAGGCTATGTGTGCCAGCCTGGTCAGCCTGACATCATGGCCCGAGGCCAGAGACCAAGGACCAGACACACAAGAGAGGCGAGCATCCCACTCTCCATGGCTGAGTTCCCAAACCACGAGTGTCTGGACACCTTGTGTGAAGGTTGCCAACCCACCTCCCCACACACTACCACCACCACCTCAGCCTCAGATGTAACAGACCGTAACAGGGATGTGGCACTACATCCCTGGCCTGGCAAAAACAAACCCACAGTGACAGTATGTACCCACAGTGGGTAACTCTGGTGACTGGATCCTGACAGGCCCAGCTGCCAAGACACAGCCCATGTGACACGGTCTCCTTCCCCACGGGAAATGGCTGGCTCTTCTCCCTCCACATCTGCACCATGAGATCAGATCATTAACTCTAGCTCCCCACTGTTTATGCGGCCTCCCTCTCTCCGTCTTTAACCTACTGCTTCCCGCCTGCCTGAGCTTCACCCTTCAGGCCCTCATGACCCACCCAACTGCCACAAAGAGGGCCCAGGACAGTTATGTTCCGAGTTCCCTGCTTCCAAGCAGTGCCTAGTGAGTTCTGGTTAGTGGCTTGGTGGCAAGATGTGGGGCTGTAGATGGGTCACAGATTCGTGGGGACACACCCCGCTCTGCTCTAAATTCATGATTTATTTAGCTAAAATCACAGAACTTAATGGGCAAGTGAGATGGCTGCACAGAATAGGAGCAGATGCAGCCTGTTTTCCTGTGGCTTTTTCTTTGCCCCTAGGTTTCCAACTAACAGTACAGCCAACTGAACTCAGGTGGGATCTTGCCAGTTTGGAGGAAAAAAAGCTGAATTCTTGCTGCAGCTTTTTAAAAATCTGGCTTACCTAACACTTGCTATACTTTTGTTTAAGGGAATATTTATATATATTAGATAATCCTAGTCGTTGAGCCAAACTCAGCATTATCGAGAATTCCTCCTCACTTAGGTGCGGGTTGGGGGGGGTTCCTGTCCAATATCTCTGCCTCCAGCTTTCCAGAGTCTTGGGAAGGTCCATCTCCCAGAAGTGGTGAAGACCTAAGGGGCCTGCACAGACACATCTGGAACTCATCAGAGCTTCTCACAGTATACACCTGGAGAAATCCCAATCCCACCTCAACCCTCTCTCATCCCAAATTAATCTTCCATGTCGGGATCCTAATGTTCCCAGATGTAAACGGTTCCTCCTTGTGCTGTTATAGCCTCAGCCATGCTGCAAAGAACTAAAGCCAAATCCTGACTTTAACAGCCTGATGATGATACCCTACTTGGCATTCTGTGCTCTAGAAGAGACCCCCTTGGACAGGGCTGACCCTTTGGCCTATCAAAGCCTCCCAAGTAAGACTCAAATAGAAAGCTCTGTGAGGGGACCACTTAAGTTCCACTCACTCAGGCCTCCACATTTAGAGCAGTTCTTTACACACAGGAAATATTTTCTAAATATTTGTTCAATTAATTATATTGGAATTTTTTTTGGAATGATTTGCTTTCTCAGAGAAGTTCATTTCTAATACCTTTAAGTCTGATAAACTTACATCTTTGTTGAAGAAGTCTTTCCCTATGGCTAACAGCAACATTATTCATCATCAACTTCAAATTTAACTAGCCTCAAATATAACCAGCTTCAACTTCCCAACCCAAAACAAGAAACCTTGACAGCTCAGGATGTCATTACACTAAATAGTGATTTTCTACATGATCTAAATCTCTGTTGTCTAATATGGTAACCACTAACCACATGTGACTATTTAATTTTAAAGAAAACTTAAAATTTAACTCTTTGGTCTTGCTAGCCACATTTAAGTACCCAACAGCCACATGTGGTTACCACATTGGACAGTGTAGATATAGAACATTTCCATTATTCTTTTAGTCAGCACCACACTAGATGCAATATAAATCTTGAAAATCCAAAGAATTCTTAGCTTGCAGCCATTAAGTATCAGATCATCAAAGTGCCATAATTAAATTAAAAAATACCACCACTCCTTTAATTAAAGCAACAGAAGGAAACACTCTCACTGATGAGTAGAGCTTTTATAATAATAGATTTGTCTCATCACAATGAATAATTTAAACACAGCATAATTTTCATCTTTCTCTGGTTGCCAAAGTTAATATGCTAGGCAGAGGGCAATGCATACTTGAAGTTACAGGAATCCTCTCACTGGACAGATAAAATTTCTAGTTAATGGTCATTTAGGGAACTAATTTTTACATAACCCTTAATATCCTAGGCTGAGTAGAGTGTGCAAACATCTAGAAATTTTTTCAACCCAGGGATTCCAACACGTATGCATACAAAACCAAAATATCAAAGTCCTCTAAGAGCTCAGAATTTGAAGCTAGAAGAAAGCTTGCCAGGAATATGTTAAGTACGTAAATTAGAACAAAGAAAGCCTCTACTACATGGGTCATCTCCCCACCACCTCCCCACTAAATGCCAACATTCCTTAACAAATAAAATACCCACATAGGGAGTTAGAGAAAAGTGATCTTCTGTGTCTTCTGTAGACTTCTAGGAACATCAAGACTTCAAGGTAAAAGGCCCAGGCATCAAAGTTACATCACTTTGACAGAAAAGTTTTCCCCCACAGTGAATCAATAAGAGGGATAATAAGTGCACAATGGAAAAAAAAAAAAAATCAAAACCAAGGTGGATAATGATGGACAAAACAGGAGGCCTGAAGGTAAAAGACAAGATAACAACTTATCAAGAAGAGTCAAGGTATAAAACAGTATGTTAGAGTCTGAATTTTACACATTTTCAGTATGTATTTGTGACACTCTCACTGGGTCGTCCACCACCCTGTCTAAGAAACTGAGCTTTACTTACCACCCAAGGTCATTACCACTTCTTACTAAGATGTACTCTACCTTAAGGACCACTCAAACAACTCGACTCTTTTCAGGTCAGTTTTCTGCTGGATCCTAGGGCCAGTGATTTCCTATGAACAGAAGGTCAAAGGAAGTATATCCCTAAAATACTGCCAGAAGGGCAGCTGGAGATCTCACAGGCAGCCAACAATTGGGAGCTTTAACTTTCATCTCCCTTTTCCTGTCACAGCATGTCATAGTACTAAAACAGTGATCATCCTTTTATACCTGACTCCTTTGTCCTTAAAGAGCTATTTATCATCATGAAATAAAACTGTATTTTCTCCTTTGGGAATATACATGTTCTTCAACAAGACAGGAAATCCTTAGACCATGATGGGTAGAACCATACTGGGCTCACAATACTGACCCTGACTTCACTGGAAAATTTTAAGAGGTTAAAATTTCATCCAGGTAAGAGAGAAACAGATGAGAAACAGTGTTCTCTCCCATTTTACACATCCATTATTTCAATTCCATTGCCAAATGTTTGGAACCTTTTTATAAACTCTCAGAAACTCAAGCAAAAACACTGCATGAGTCACTCTCTCAAAAGTATATAAATGAGGAATACGTTACCATATGCACACTATCATTCACTGAATTTTTTAGTAGCTGTTTTTAATAAAGAAAATACATATGATATCAAAAGTACATTATAAGCATGTTACAGATTCTGGTACAGATTTCTTAAAATTTAGAAAAAAGTAGGTGGACCAAAAAAATCATTAACATATCAACCTTCAGAAAAGAGGTTTAAAAGGTTTAAAACATTAAAAAACAAAATGTTTTAACCTAGATTTATCAGATTTACTAAAAAATTTCTTTACTGGCACATTAGGGAAGAAATTAACTTTTTAAACAAAGACAATTTTTAAAACTAAGCAATCTTACAAAATGTTTATCTAACAGAATCCCGGCATGCTGGCTATAACATCTTTATTGACATACCTAAAAAACCACAAATTACTATGAAATCAGTCTGGAAACATGTGGCCCATGGAAAAAAAGTCTTTAACAAAGAAAGGTTTCTCTCTAAATTACATTAGTATTCACAGCGCGGAACAGCTTGTTATAGATGCACAGCACTAGCCTCACGTTCAGTAATACCTTTACTAATAAGAGAATATGTCTGAATATCACACTTCTTTTTTAAAAAACTTAATTATCAGAGGCTAGAATTGAGAGGCCCAGGGATGAGTTCCAGGCTATCAGATAAGAGGATGGCTGCAGAATGAAATTATCATTAAATATTAACTAAAAGTTAAACATGTAAGAAAATATAAAATATGAATCAGACAGTTTGAGGATGAGGTTAAGTAAACGAGGCGGTCAGCCAGATTACTTTAACCAGCAAGAGGAGAAATAAGAGGAATCTATGTTTGAACAGGGAAGGGAGGACGGTAGAGGAAATCTTGAAGATGGGGCAGAGCTCCAGGCTCTAAGTGAGGTGAAGAGGAGGATTCCAGCAGCCCCAGCAGACACATCCAATCTGGGTCTCAGCACAGATAAAGGAGTAGGGAAGGAAGAGAAGGTCTTTCCAATCCTACTCTCTCACCCCAGGTCACCCACCAAGGGTCTATCTACATTAAGACTACTTTCAAGGTCAACCTCAGCAGGAAGCCTGGGTGACAGGAGGACCTCTGGTGTCTAAAACTCCACCCCCACCCATGTGCTAGCTATAGCTGGCACATGCCTGCAACATAGGGTTTAACATGTAAATTATGCCTGAGATAACATACAATTGTTTTCAGTATCATCAGTCAATCAAGCAAAGGTATCAATAAATGATATCAGATTCCGGTGTTTTGACAGAAGGAAAGAAGACAGAAAACAGGTCTGGGGTGTCTGAAGGTGGCCAGAAGGCACAGGTGGGAAGCATAGGGCAATGGAAATGCCAGAACTGAGTGATGTGCAGCTATGGGCCAGCACCTCACTTTATACAGATTATCTCAGAAAAGCCTCACAATAACCCTATGGCTGAAGTGGAGTGAATCAATGAGGGTAATTCTGATGTAAATCTACCCCCAAATCTTGGAAAACTAATGCTGTCCAGTGAGAATCAAACTATAAGCTATACAAGAGTATCCTTAAAGAATCAGAGTAAGAGCTGCCTGAAGACCCAGCAATTCTACTTCTAGGTATATTCTGGGAGAATGCAGGTATATTTCAAGAGATTTGAAAACGTGTGTCCACCCAAAAACTTGTACACAAATGTTCAAAGCATTATTATTCAAAATAGCCACAAAGTAGAAACAACCTAAATGTCTACCAACTTATAAATGGATAAACAAAATATGGTATATCCATACAATGGAATGTTATTCAGCATTTAAAAGGAATGAACTACTGCTACATGCTAACTTGAATGAACTTGAAAACATTATGCTAAGTGAAGGAAGCCAGACACAAAAGAGGCCACATACCATATGACTGCATTTAAATGCAGTGTCCAGAAGAGGCAAATCCCATAGCGCCAGAACATAGACTAGTGGTTGCCAGAGGCTGAGGGAAGCAGGGAATGGACAGTGACTGTGAGTGAGTACAGAGTTTCATTTTGGGGGAATGAAAATGTTCTGGAATTAGGTAGTGGTGAAGGTTGCATAACTTTGTGAATATACTAATAAAACCAATGAACTTGTAAACTTTAAGGTGAATTTTAGGATATATGAATTATATCTCAACTTTTGAAAAAAGATTTGCCTGAAGACAATAACATATCCAAAGACTGTCCATCAGAAGGGGAAACTTGTCAGCAGCAGAAGCTCGGAAAGGGGGAAGAAACAAAAATGGCAGTGTCCAGAGAAGCTTCACCAGCAGAGAGACAAGGAACCCTGAGCTTGGTCCCATTGGAAAGGCTTTTCTGAGCAGCATTGGCGCTACAGAATTCTCCCCACTTATGAGCAGAGTCCCCTAGGGTTGAGTAATATTGCAGCCCTAAGACCCTTTGTCCAAACCTCACATGCACTAAACAGCTTCTGCTTCCAGTATACTCCACGGATCCAATATCACTTATTTCTCATTGTAAATTATTATTTAATAGTTTAATAATTATTTTATATAATTTATAATTAAATAACCATTTGATATTTTAAAATTATTATTATTAAATTATTAGCTTAATAATTAAATTATTAAGCTGCCTTTCAATCTTTGTAAGCCCAGGCAAGGCGGTTTCATCCTCAAGAGATAACTTACTTCCACATTTTTAGACCAAAGAGAATATGGTAAGACTAGGGTGACAACCACCCTGGCTTTCCTAGGACTGTCCAGGCTATAGTCCTGAAAGCCCTGCATTCCAAATTTCTCAGTCCCAGGCAAAAAAGGACAGTTGATCACCCTACATAAGACCCTGAAGTTTGTATCTACACCAAAATAATGTTGCCCTAATGAGGGCAGATACTGTGTAGATTGACTGATGCAAACTCATTCTCACCATCTTTTCCTTTGCCTTCTAACCAAAGAGGCTAGAAAGCTAAGTTCTTGATCTCCCAGAGTACCTGCAGCTAGTGACAGCCAGGTGACTCAGCTCAAGGCAATGAAATATAAGCAGAGGCCCCTGGTGGAGGACAGGGTGCCTCATTTCCTGAACAGAAAGGAAAAGCCTCACCAGGAGAAAGCTTTTGCTGCTACCTCTGGCCCTTTCCCTCTTTTCCTGGCTGGAACAAAGCAGTGATGTCTAGACATGAAGAAGCTGTGCTGTGAGAATGAGAAGAGCGTCAGGAAGGCCTCAATGCTAAGGATGGTGAAGCAGAAAGATGCAAAGACCCTGAGTCCTGGCGGCATCATAGCACCATGGCAGCCTTGGAGCGCCCACCCCTGGCTGCTGCAAGAGACAAAGAACCCCTGCCTGTTCAACCTCCACTGAAGGTCTCTACTATCCATTATCTACTACCCCTCACTTGAACTATTTGTGGAACTTTTTAAGAAAGAGCCAGCAGGCCGCTCCAGGCTTAAAGTAAGTCATTAGAAACAACTTTAAAAAGTGAATTGTTCTCATTTTTTATACCAGATATGTATATTTTATTTTTAAAAAAAAGCTCAGGGACTGAATTAGGCTTGGATCAGACCTGGGATGGGTGTGTTTGCTGGGTATACAACTAGGTAAATGTTTTAAAGCTGAAAGGTTAATAGTTTGTTTTGTGGTCAGGAAATAGACATCAAATACAACATCAAAATGGCCTCTTCAAAGGGTCATGTAGCTTTCTTGGAAATATTCCGTTTTGAATCAATAAATGCTTTTTCTTTTAAAGCTTCAACAGATACTAATCTTTCCACTTCACGGATGAGAAGACTAAGGCTCAGAGATTAAGTGAAAGGCCCAAAGTCACTCAGTTAGAAGGCAGAGGAGCCAGAATTGAGGCCTAGCACCAGCCCAAAGACTCTGCCTCTGCCCCAGGGATGTAAGGGATGGACTGGGTGCTTTGAAAACTGCACCAGTCTGTTGAAATGAAGGAGAGGACAAGATGAGGCTCCACACAGTGGCACATATAACTTCACCACAATTCCTTTTTAAAAAAAAAAAAAAAAAAAGGTTTAAACAAGTTTGATTTCATTATAAAGAAGCTCTACCCTTAAAGATTTATATATATATATATATATGTATATATTAGATAATAAGTTATCTTGTGGATAAAATAGTCTGTTGAGATATTTACTAATACAATTATTACTTACCAAGAAGAAAACGAAAAGTAAAATTGCTCAAAATACTCAATAAAATGAAGACCAGGCCCCCTTCCTGGGCTAATCCTTGAATGTTGGTATTCCCAGAAACCTGTCCTCTCCTCAGCAACCATCATCCCCCAGACTCCTCTCCCTCATCCCACACAACAGACTAGAAATGTCCTGACACTTTGGTGTGTCCTCTCCACCCACGGATACTGCTCCACACCCAACACCTCGCTTCTCCTTTACCTCAATTACACATCACTCCCTGCCTCCAATCTCTCTGCCCCACAGTCGCGTCTCACGCTTCCACCTGTTATGTATCTAAAATATAAATCTCTCCTCCTCTGCTTAAAAGCCTACTGACAGAATAAAGTCCAAATTTCTTCACTGGACACAGCTCTACCATCTTCGCGGCCTCATCTTCCCTCACACTTCCCCTACTCTGAGCCATACACTCTGTTCTGTTCGGCCATCTGCTTCTTATCTGTTGCCCAAACATGCATTCTGGATCACACCTCCAGGATCACACTCTGGGCTCGCTATTCCCTCTGCCTAGAATGCCATCCCCACTTTTGGGCTGTCGGGTGCACTCTGACACTAAATTTCAACCTAAAAGTTCCTCCCTCTGCAAAGCCTTCCCCAGCAAAACAAATTTCTCCTTCTTTGTGCTCTCAGGGTAACTTATTCATGCCAAGCCCAGTTACTTAGCACACAGCATTAGCATTAGTTGTATGGTTAGTTACTGATGCACCCCACTAGACTCTCCTTGGTTGACCACTACATACTATACCCATAATAGGTACTCAGCAAATGAATGGATATAACATATTTGATGGGTCATTGACTGAAAGAGTGAACCTCATTTAACCTTGAGCTTCTTAAGGGAAAGAGTGCTGTCTTAATCATTTCCGTATCCCTAACACTGGCAAATCTCAGATGCCCAATAAATGTTTGCTAAACTCAACATCATCACAGCTCCTTACAAAAATATCTCCATTGAGTTGTGATTTAATGCCATCCCTTTCTGTGAACTGAGAAATGTCTACTCGGACAGAGGTCTGGTGTCATTCAGGGAAGCTTCATTTCAGTACATGTATTTTTGATTTGTTTTAACTTTTTCTTTTTGTACAACCAACATGCATTAGTTTTACAATCAGATATTTCCCTTTGTGGGGAGAGGAGAGAAAAAAGTGGGAAGAAAGACTGTCAATGTTATTACTCATTGTTGATTATAAAGGATTAGAATCCGAAACAAATTACCCTTAAATTCAGAAAAAGCTGGAAAAACATTCTCTCTCCTCAAACTTCTATGCTTCCATATCAGACAATGAGAATGTTATAAACCACATCTCTCTTTCCCCTTAGTTTTTGGAATGTTTAGAACTAAATTATTCATTCTAGACATAGCATTTATCTAGTCTTTCATCTTAATTATTTTTGATGCTTTGGAAAAAAGATTTGTATATTAAATATATTTTAATCACCCAAGTCACCTAAAATCATTCTTGGATCCAAGCATGGTATAACCACCATGTATATAGGTGAAATTAGGCAAAGTCACTTTCTGCCTCATCAAAACCGTAGTAAAACCTTGGAAAAAAGTATATATGTCTCAAATCTTGGCAAAAGCACCCCCCCTTTTCTAAATTATTTCAATGCATTTTAATGAGCTTCTTCATTTCAACTGGGATCTTTAAACCACCACATATTTAAGCATCATTAAAAATCTTCTTCTGGGGGCTTCCCTGGTGGCGCAGTGGTTGAGAGTCCACCTGCCGATGCGGAGGACACGGGTTCGTGCCCCGGTCTGGTAAGATCCCACATGCCGCGGAGAGGCTAGGCCTGTGAGCCATGGCCGCTGAGCCTGCGCGTCCAGAGCCTGCGCTCCGCAACAGGAGAGGCCACAACAGTGAGAGGCCCGTGTACCACAAAAAAAAAAAGAAAAAAAAAAATCTTCTTATGTAAAGCATTAGACTGCCCACACTGACACAACACCTTAACACTACATTATTCTGCTCCCAGAAACCCTTGTGGTTGGCTTAATTTTGCCTTGGAATAAAAGGCCTACTTAAATTGAGAAATAATTCTGTACAAAAATTACCAAAGCAATAACTCCTCAAAATAAAATTTTGCCTTAGTACTTGGAGATGCCTAAGAAATAGTACCACGAAAAGCACACACACACATAAAAGCAAAGATTAGCTTTTAATAAAACAAATCTTTGCATGAAAAAAAATAATGTCAGTCACCAAGAAAGAACACTTCTATGTACCTTCCACATTCCATACATAACAGAGCAGACATGCTCCTGAGAAGTTGAAGCCTAATTTTCTACTGCCATAGTGAAAAAGCAGGAGATACACTTCCATTTTCAGAGCTCTTCAAATGGTGGGCAAAGCTGACGTGAAGTTGCAACTGTAAATATTTGTTCCCTTCTTGGTTTAAAATTTTCATGATCATAAAATCCTGTATATAGAACCCCTAATTAAAAAGGAATCTATTTGCCTTATAGGATGCTTGAATTTGTATGTGTGAGATGAATAAAATGGTGCATACTAGAAAGTGGCAGGAAGTAGAATTTTGAATTTTATTGGTTTAACAAGTTCCTCCTGAGATTTCATTTGTCAAATCTAAGAAAGTCCTTCAGATGATAATTTGTGTGACAACGTAGCAGTACAGTAAAAATTAATATCTCCCCTTGACCTTGAAAGTATGGAAAGATGATGATGTGTGATGAACAAACAACAAATTAAATGTCTGAGAAAAAGGAAGACAATTTTCCATTACTTTGATTTTAGAGTCACTTGATATCACCATTTACTGGTAATCCACTAACAGGGTCCCCTCATTGTTCAAGACTGCTTTAATATGCTACTCAGAGAACCAGCTAAACAAAATTGATTATCACACAGCATACACAGATGAACAGCCACTATTGCTACTATTTACCTCTATACTAATCTGGAATATAGACCTTAAGCCTGAATTGATTTCTTATAATAAGCACCACTGCAACAAGCACCTAAGAGTTATTGAGTTCTTATTATGTTCCAGGGATTGTTTGAAGCACTCTGTATTAACTAATTTAATTTACCGAACAGCTCTGTGAAATGAGTACTATTCTCCCCAATCTATCAAATAAAAAATTTTAAAGCACATATATCTCACACAGAGAAGGAAATTCACTTACTGCTAATAGGTCCAGAGCTCAAAAATGGGGAATCAACACTACATAAATCGATATTGGGCCCTCCCTTCCCTCTCCACAAAACTTCTCTAGGCACCCACCTAACTTTCCTCCTTCTTTCCCTTAATGGCGCCGAGGCTCTGGCCCCAGGGCCTCTGCTCTTCTGATCCACACTCCCAGCCCACTCTCCCTCAACCACCCCCCCCATTCAACCCTCCACCCCAGGAAGCTCATCCAGTCTCAGTCCTTTAAATACCAGCTATATACTGATGGCTCTCAAATTCTCCAGTTCAGACTCTTACCTAAGACTTTGATTATCCAACTGACCACCCTGGGTCTCCACTTGTATGTCCAATAGGCCTCTGAAACTCATGCCCAAAACTACTGATTTCTTTTTCTCTACAATCACATTTCTACATCAGCCTCCAGCCTTCCCTACCAGTAAATGGCTCCATCATCCACCTAGATTCATCCCTGCATCCCTTCCCTCTACATTCTACATCCAATCCATTATTTGGTCCTGTTAGCTTTTATTGTTTTTTAATTTTATTGAAGTATAGTTGATTTACAATGTTGTGTTAATTTTTGCTGTACACAAAGTGATTCAGTTATACATATATATATACTTTTTCATACTCTTTTCCATTATGGTTTATCACATGATATTGCATATAGTTCCCTGTGCTATATAGTGGGTAGGTCTTGTTAGCTTCATGTCCAAAAAAATGTCCTAAATCTCACCTCCTCTCCTTCCACTCTCCCTGGATTCCCTCATCACAGTCCCTCCAACTCAGGGCTTTTGCCTGGGCTGCTGCTTCTGCTTGGGACACTCTTCCCTGAAGCAAAGCTGCACCTTCAGTTTCACTCGGGTCTGAACTCAAATGTCACCTTCTCAGAGAGGCCTTCCCAGATCAGTCCTCCTAAATCTTTAGAGCACCTATCACTCCAAAACCTGAAGGAATCTTAAGGTTTCACTTGGTAACATGTTGAAAGGTAAGTTCCTTGAGGGTCAGGTCTGTTCTGCTCACTGCTGTTGCCTAAAACAGTGCCTGGCACACAGCAGGCACTCAGTATTTATTGACTGCAAGACTGGAAGGAGAGGATGACTATGAAGTCAACTGAGAAAACACTGACTTACAGCCCATTGATCATCAAGGAAATAAACAACACAGGACAGCCAACAGTAGCCACCCAAGTGAGTTTATCTTTTGCTCTCTTATTCTCATGGGGATTGCAAGACCTGTTTACAATAATCCTGTGCATGGCTTTCCAACTTTCAATGGTAATTCAAAGTAAATAACACATTTTATCTCGTGACCTAGAATATAACTATGTGCATATTTAACTAAGACAGAAGCTTCATGAAACATTACTTATCCTTTCCAAGTGGGACATGCTGTAATGTTTCTTTTCTCTTCTTTTTTAATGCTGCTAGCAGCTACTACATTCATTTCCCAACCAACTAATGGAACAGAATTCGGTATCAACTACTACATTGATTTCCCAACCAACTAATGGGGCAGAATTCAGTTTGAAGAACACTAAACTCATGCCTATTATTTTGGTCGTCCGGGTAAAGAGAGTAAGATCTCTGCCTATACCTGACAACTTCAAATGAGTCACTTCACATCCCTGAGCCTCACCTCACCCGTGGGGTGTGTTAAATCGCTGTGTTAACTATTCATAGAGTGGCTGCCTTGAGTAGAACGGACTGGGGGTGAGAGCACCTTGGGAAGGAGAAGATTCTTTTGGAATTCAGTCTGTAACCATAAGGGGGCAATTTCTACCTCCTGCTCTTCCCCCCGGCCACCACATCCACTCCATCAGCCAGTTCCATTAGTTCTACCTCCAAAACACATTTCAGATCTGTCCTCTTCTCTCCATTCCCACTGTCACACCCCAGACCATGCCTCCATTACCCCAACAGCCTCCTCCCAGGCCTGCCTACCCCTCCTCTGGCCCCCTGTAATTCCTCCCACACACAGCAGCCTCAGAGACCTTTAAAGTTTTATTTTTGGAAAAAAAACTCAAACCTACAGAAAAGTAGCAAGAATATTACAATAAACACCCATACGCCCTCAGACAATTTGCCGTCTAATATTTTTTTTCTGAACCATGTGAAAATAACCTGCAAAGATCACAACTCTTCCCCCCTCTTAAGAACAAGGACATTCTTTTCATCACCACAAGGCGTTATCAAATTCAGGAAATTTAACATTGATACAATACTATTATCTAATAGGCAGGCCATATCCAAATTCTGCCATTTATCCCAACACTGTCCTTTAGAGTAACATCCAGGGTCACACATCTCATTTAGTTGTCCTGTCTCTTGGTGATTTTAAAAACACAAACCAGATCCTGTTGTTCCCCAACTTTAAACTCTCTGCTGCTCTGGTTCTCTCTGCTACAGCTACAGGAGCTGCCTTTTTCTTCCTCAAACACAAGGGAGGACCCTTCCCTCCCTGAGCCCCTCAGCTCTTTCCACAGCTGACCCTTCCTCATCTTTTCATCCCTCCTCAGGGACTTTCCAGAGCACAATGTCTACAGGCACATCCTTGGCTTTTCTCTCTCTCACTTCACTCTTGATTTCTTTCCTGTCACTTAACACAGCCTGTAATTACCTTGCTGTTTTTTGGGGGGGGCTGCGTTAGGCCTTGGTTGCTGCATGCGGGCTTTCTCTAGTTGCAGTGAGCGGGGGCTACTCTTCATTGTGGTGCGCAGGCTTCTCATTGCAGTGGCTTCTCTTGTTGTGGAATACGGGCTATAGGCGCGCAGGCTTCAGTAGCTGTGGCATGTGGACTCAGTAGTTGTGGCTCTAGAGTGCTCTAGAGTGCAGGCTCAGTAGGTTTGGTGCACAGGCTTAGTTGCTCCGTGGCATGTGGGATCTTCCCGGACTAGGGCTCGAACCCGTGTCCCCAGCATTGGCAGGCAGATTCTTAACCACTGCACCACCAGGGAAGTCCCTACCTTGTTGGTTTATTTGCTTATCCTTACTTCTCCCACTAGAATATAAATTCCATGAAAGGAGGGGTGTCTCTGAGAACAGTGGTTGGCTCAGAGTAGACAATAAATTTTTTGAGTGAATAAATGAAAGAATAAATAAACTGCTTTAAAAAAAAAAGTGGGGGGTTTCCCTGGCAGTCCAGTGGTTAGGGCTCCGCGCTTCAATGCAGGGGCCATGGGTTCAACCCCTGGTCAGGGAACAAGGATCCCACGTGCAGTGCAGTGCAGCCAAAAAAAATGAAACATTAAAAAAAAATTTTTTTAACATAATAATAAAATTTTTTTTAAGTGGCCTTGTCAAGACTTTGCTGTGTAAGGCTGCACACTGAAAGGGACACATCAGTGAGACCCCTTCTCTTCCAAAGGACAACACAGCATGTGGGCACAGCCAGGGTGCTTCAACGTGAACGCTCATCCTCAGGTAAGCACTGTAAAGGTTACCAAGACCAAAGACGACAAGAGGGTTTAGCAGGCCAGAACGAGGTAGTTTCAAGTGCTAGAAAGACTCACGTCCTCAGCTTGAAAGAGGAAGCCCACAGCGTCCTAGAGAAAGGACTGGCTCTGAAGTCAGAAGACAGGGTTGGCCGCCCATCTGTGTGGCCCTAACTCTCTCTGGGCCTCAATTTCCTCATACGTCTAGTAATGGATAGTTACTAAAGTTAAGAATAACGCTTAACTTAGTCCATCTGAGAGGAGTGGATGCCGCAAGAAAGATACTGGGTGGCAGGTCCTTTAAAACTACAAAGAAAACAGCCTCCTGAATAGAGGTGAGGAGGCAGTGAATTATGGCACACAGCTGAGCAACAGTAAATGATCACTTCCTAACAACAGCCTAAGTGAGATGCCCGGCTTCATGTCTGGCACAGACCAGGCTCTCAACAGTTCCTGTCTCACTCTTGTTCAGCCCTATTTGGACCCAGAGCAGAGAGCAGCTCAAAATATGCGAGTAGATGCCAACAGAAAGCAGAGACAAAAGCTGCCTCTGGGCACAGGGGCTCCCATCCTAGAAGCGGTGGAAGCAGAGGCTGCACGACCACTTGGGAGGATTCTGCGGAAGCGATTCAAGCACAGGCTCAGCTCCACAACTCACAAGGTCTCTTTCAACCTTGAGACTCTATGATTTCTTAATTGAATTAAGTATGTCCCTGTGGTAGGCAGCATGGAGGATATCAATTTAAGCTCTAGTCTCAATCTCCAAGGAACTGACAGCCAGCCTAGAATGTCAGGGCCCACAGAACTGAAGAGTTACAGATAGTGCCAAGAAGCAAGATGGACAATAAAGATCACGGTGCTACAGCGGCTCAGAGGAGGCCAGGAGACTGTCCAAGAAGAGGTGAAAGGCCTGCTACGATGCAAAGGCCTGTATGTAACATAAGGCTATTTGAGGAGTGTATCCTCTGCTAATGAACATTAGTGGTAGTTTTCTTCTTGTGCTGCTGGCTCTGGCCTCGGCTTGACACATGTGGCCATGTATTGACATGTCCAGGACAGGAGGCATGTCTAATTGTTGGTTTAACATCCAGCACAGGTTCCAGAGCATGTGGTTATTTGGCAAACAGTCTGCTACGTGGAGTGAGATGGCATGGGATGGTGGGAAGGAGAGAGGAAGGACTGAAGAATCCTCTACGGGAGCTGGAGGGGCGGGGCGAGCCTGCAGGAGAAGCAACAGGGCTCCGGCAGCAGAGCGTGCCCAGAGCACAGCCCGCAGAACCAAAGAGGGTGGTGGCTGGGACACGGACTCCAGTTTCCACTTGTTCTCCGAAGACTCAAAGGGCAATCTTCTACCCTAAATTCAAAACTGGTTTTTAAAATGTCAGAGATTGAAAACGAACTCTGTTTTTATTTGACTCTTTTGACTTTTTTCCAGGTGCAGATGTCTACAGATGACCTTGTCAAGATTTTTATATCACCAGGCTGTTGGCTTGCTTACAGATCTAAAGTACCTAATTTATTTTTGACCTTCCTAATAATCACTATAGATCTCACAGGGTTATGTATAACACACAGAGTCTCTTATTTATTTTATTGAAGTATAGTTGATTTATGATGTGTTAATTTCTACTGTATAGCAAAGTGATTTAGTTATACATACATATTCTTTTTCATTATGGTTTATCATGGGATACTGAATATAGTTCCCTGTGCTGTACAGTATCAAAGTCTCTTCTTTTAACCAAATTCTAGCCTCAGACATTGATAGATCGTGTCTTTTGTACTATAAACACCTGTACTGTTTAATTTGTTTCATTAGCTCACAAGTGTTTCACAGAAGAGAAATGGCAATTAAAATCATCTCTTTCAATAGACAATGTATGTTTAAAGAAGGAAAGTGAAAAAAAAAAAAAAAAAAAGAAGGAAAGTGAAAATGAAAAGATCAAATGGATCTATTTGAAATTAGCCGATATGTGATTGTGAGATTCACACTGGTCATCAATAAATAAAGAGATTCTTGTTGCCTCTCATCCTAGATCAAGATATGGAGTAGCTCAAGTGAGAAGCTACTCAACTCTAAAATGCAAACCACAGGCTGCAATTCCAATAATCTGTCCTTAGGACTTTCGATTTAGTTCTCATTTCTTAAATCTCTGTATATTACCTCAGACACAGGATCAGAAAACATATGACACATGTCTCCTGATCATCCTAAACACACTCTCCCAAAACCCTCCAAGTTTGGTCAAAATCTGTCCAGCTGTTTCTGGACAGATTGTATGTTTCTGCAATAGAGTAACAGACAAATGGAAACTTAACTTTAGCTAAAAAATAACATAATTCCTTGCACTCACTCAACAGAGGTGATCAAAGAGACAAGGCCTCATCTTTATGGAGCTCTTCAATGAAGAGGGGACAAAGGAAGTTAAATAATAACCTGACAAATAAATATATAATTATAAACTGTAATAAGTGCTAATAAGAGAAAGCATAGGGCACTTTGTTGGAATTACTAAAGGGACTTCATTTGGACTGGGAGGTTCAAAGAGATTAGGAAAAGACTTTAAAGAATGACATTTACAATCAAAAATATTTATGAATTAATAGTATGTTTTTTAAAAAGCAGAATATATAGCTGTGGATATGCTTTGATTATAGTTATATAAAAGGACATGCACAGAGACTAATCTGGAAGAGAAAATACAAAACAAAATGGTTGTGTTAGGGTGGCAAGGTTATGGACAAGGTTCACACTTCAAAATTTTTCTTTAATGTTGTTATATTATTTTTACAATAATTAAGACAAGCATAGACATAGAATCTGAAGGCTTAAAGGAGAACTTTTTGTTTACTCTTAAGCTTGATGGAAAATCTGTGGCTTAGATCTTCATTAAAATAGCAGCACAGAAGAACAGAGCAGGAGCCTTGGAGGCTGAGAGCTCTGTACTGCAGTATGGCCCACACACTAATGAGCTGTGTGGCACTGGACGAGTTACTTACCCTCCCTGGGAGACTGTCTTATCATCTTTGAGAGGGAGCTAATGAGATCCACCTCATAAAGCTGTTGACAGGATAAAATGAAAGAGCATATGTAAAGAACCAAGCCCAAAGCCCAGCACAGAATATGTGCTTAATAAATGTTGATAGACATTATGATCATTACTAGCATATAAAACCAAATGAAAAAGTGGGCTTTGAATCAAAAGTCTCCCAGGCCCAACAGATGACCAAACTAGAGAAATCAGATGGCTCTTCATCAATCACTGTTAAATGACTTCTCTTTGATAATAAGGAAATCAACCGGTAGCCACAGTCATTTTCTCTGAGACCCCCCTACACTGTACTCTGAGTGAAGCCAAAAAGATGAGTCCAAGAAAAGTTTTCCTAAAGGAGAAATGAGCCACACAGTTTTGGCAATTTACTAAAAACAATTTAGAACCCCTTTATTAAAAATGAAGCCTCCTGAAACAGTTTCCAGAAACTGAGATAGAATCCATGTAAAAACACGGCAGATTCAAAACAAAATAGCCCTACAAAAATTATACAGCTGGAATTTGCTAAGAGATGATATCGCTAAGGCATGCTTTTAGTTTCCAGGATATCTGTGAAAATAAACTAAAAAGACAACAACTCCATTAGTCTATCATGCCTCTTCAAACACAGACTCTGCCATAAAACTAGTATGCTTCTAATATCAAATATTATGATAGTATATTTTCTTCAACTTAGAACATTAGGTTAAAAAATGCATTCATCCAAAAAAAAAAAAAAAAAAAAAAATGCATTCATCCAAACACTCAATAAACCACTGCTTTAAATCATTTAGTTAATTGAGCAAGAAGTAAAAATGTTCTTGTTCATTTGCTTCCGACAGAACAGAAACCAGTATCAAAGGAGGAAGAAGGCTTTCACTCTTGCTTTGTTGAATACCTGGATTAGACTGACCACCCTTTAAGATAGTCTTTGTGTGTTTCCAAACCCAAACCAAGCCACACAGAGCAGCTGCTCATTGACCAACTGGTCTGCAGAATTCAATGAATGACAAAAGGTTACCTTAATTCAATAAGATAATCGGCACACATTTACCCACCACCCAGAGCCTAACCATCTGCAAAGCGGCAGAGCCAAACGCCTGTAAAACAACTGGCAGTGTGCAGACACTTTCTCGTGTCCCTCATATCTATGACGTTTCTCTCATAGCAACAGCTACAAAGAAGCTGAACTTTCAGAAAAATTTCAAGATACCATGATCCAACAACTTGTTGGTAAGTTATTTTGAGTGCCACTGAGATTTCCAGGCCAGATGGGTAATATGTTTTATTCAACTGAGTCTTGTACTGGGATAACATAATGTGAGACAGACACGATCTGGATCCTTTCATTGTTCAAGACGCAAAGCGACCTACTGGCTTCCAAATAACAGCAGGAACAACGTAGCATGGAAGAAAAGAAAGAGAGAAAGAAAAACAAAGCAAAACAAAAAACCAGCGAAACCCCAACTACAAGAGCAACTTCAGAGCAAGAAACTAGTAATGACTTAGACTGCAAAATTTGACATCTGCCTTAGGCCAGGATGTCATTCAGCTAAACAAGCATCTGTAGCAATCAAAACTACCAAATAATGATGATGATGATAATTCAACACAGAAGGTTTAAAGACAAAGATATAATGGGCACTATAAACAATTCGGTATACAAGTTTATTTTCTTTCTGACACACCAACTAAAATCAATGGATGTAGTATTTCCCAAAGTGTGGGATTCAAGATGCTTTCAGGTGAGATGCAAGATAATCTGAAATGATCTAAATCACACGGAGTGAGAAAGCTGTTGTTCCCTTTTCAATTTTCTCTCATACCTTCTCATTAAGGAGAAAGTCTCAGTTGGTGCTAATATGCCTTTAACGCCTCTCTAATGTTTGCTAATCTTCCTTTCAGAGACCAAGGACTGAGCTGAGAGCCTCGGCACATAACAGTATCCAAACACATTTTAATTTTAATTTTTTTTTTTTTTGCGGTACACGGGCCTCTCACTGTTGTGGCCTCTCCCGTTGCGGAGCACAGGCTCCAGACGCGCAGGCTCAGCGGCCGTGGCTCACGGGCCGCTCTGCGGCATGTGGGATCTTCCCAGACCAGGGCACGAACCCGTGTCCCCTGCGTCGGCAGGTGGACTCTCAACCACTGTGCCACCAGGGAAGCCCCACATTTTAACTTTTAAAATTTTAATAATAATTTTACAACTATATACCTTCTGTTTATGAAGAGGAATACATATTTTCCACTTATGGTAATGATAAAGTTTCCTTTTCCAGTAGATTTATCAAATTAAAGAAAGTGAGGCAATTTAATTTTTTATTTATTTATTTATTTATGGCTGCGTTGGGTCTTCACTGCCACATGTGGGCTCTCTCTAGTTGCGGTGAGCAGGCTTCTCATTGCGGTGGCTTCTCTTGTTGTGGAGCACAGGCTCTAGGTGCGTGGGCTTCAGTAGTTCTGGCACGCAGGCTCAGTAGGTGCGGTGTGTGGGCTCTAGTGCACAGGCTCAGTAGTTGTGGTGCATGGGCTTAGTTGTTCCATGGCATGTGGGATCTTCCTGAACCAGGGCTCGAACCTGTGTCCCTTGCACTGGCAGGTGGATTCTTAACCACTGCGCCACCAGCAATTTAATTTTTAATGAGCATTCTGATTATATTTATTTTTCCAAATTTACATTTTTTTAAAATTTCAAGCCTACAGAAAAGTTTAAGAGGTATGATGAATGTTTGTATGCCCTTCACCTAGACTCACCAGTTGTTAAGATTTTTGCCTCAAAGCTCTATCTACACCTGTATCTATCTGAACTCACACATATATATTTATACACACATACTTTTGTTATGGTTGTTGATGAACCACTTGAAAGTAAGCTGCACCAGCATGACACTTCACCACAAAATAGTTCAGAAGGCATTTCCTAACTCATAAGGAGATCTTAGATGACCAAAATGCCATTATCACATAAAGAACATTAACATTAATGGCTTAATTTGCCCTAAGATCTGCTCCAAATTCAAATGTACCTAATTATCCCCCAGTTCTAGTACAGAATTTATGCATGGCACTTGGTTGTTATGCCTCTTTAGTGGAGCAATATGAAAGAAAATATTAAGAACATAACTAATAAACAGTATATGAAAGTGGCAAAAACTGTGATGAAGGCACACGTGGATCCAAAAAACACTGAACTAACCAAAAACTTGAGAGAAGTAGGGGAGAAGTAATCTAAATAATTAATAAAGAAAAAGTTAACCTCTGCTATTAAACTAAACTTACATTTATAGCACACAAAGCTATAAGGAAAATATTTAAGACCTTCTCTTTTTTGATTAGGCCTTGAAAGAGGACAGAGTAAGTCAAAAGATCACTGTCAGAACATAGAGGTATATGCCAAAACGTGCTTCATTAAAAATTCCAAAGCTAGGGGCTTCCCCGGTGGCGCAGTGGTTGAGAGTCCACCTGCCCATGCAGGGGACACGGGTTCGTGCCCCAGTCCGGGAAGATCCCACATGCCGCGGAGCGGCTGGTCCCGTGAGCCATGGCCGCTGAGCCTGCGTGTCTGGAGCCTGTGTTCCGCAACGGGAGAGGCCACAACAGTGAGAGGCCCGCGTACCACACACACACAAAAAAATTCCAAGGCTAAAAATAAAATAATTAATCTTCAAAAATTTTCCAGAGCTGATACATGTTCAAAATAACTAGCTCATCTCTTTTATTGAATAGGCACAGTGTCAGGTGCTCAAATGCATTATCTCATTAAATCCTAATTGACACCCCTATGAAAAATATTTTATTATTCCTATTTTACAGATGAGATGACTGAGACTCAGGGAGTTTGTACGGGGCTTGTTTTCTTTCTATTATTAGAACTTTTTCAAGAATACATGCTAATACATTTTTTATATATTCAAAAACAGGGCTTCCCTGGTGGCGCAGTGGTTGAGTCCGCCTGCCGATGCAGGGGACACGGGTTCGTGCCGCGGTCCGGGAAGATCCCACATGCCGCAGACCGGCTGGGCCCGTGAGCCATGGCCGCTGAGCCTGCGCGTCCAGAGCCTGTGCTCTGCAACAGGAGAGGCCACAACAGTGAGAGGCCCGCATACCGCAAAAAAAAAACATGTTTTTTCAAAAGAACAAAAATTACCAAAAGTATGAATTTATTTTTTGTTAAAATATGTATACAGATGTATGTATGATATTTATGTACAAGTGCTTTAAAAGGGCTTGGAAGAATACACACAAATCCACTAGCTGTGGTTGTCTTTCGAAAGCTATTTTAGGGGAAGATCAAGAAGGGCCAATGAGGAACAACTTTTACTTTTAACTTTATACATTTAAATTTTTGACATTAGGTATATATTACTTTTATAACTTCTTAAAAGTCAAAAAATGCAAATTTAAAATACCCATATTCTTTCAATCATACTACACTGTCACCAGTATGTTTCAAGTACTCTCATCAATTAGACATATTTGGTTTCAATTTAATGATAAAAATATTTAGTTTAAATTGTTTTAGTAAAAAATTATCATATTATAGGGCTTCCCTGGTGGCACAGTAGTTGAGAGTCCGCCTGCCGATGCAGGGGACACGGGTTCGTGCCCCGGTCCGGGAAGATCCCACATGTCGCAGAGAGGCTAGGCCCGTGAGCCATGGCCGCTGAGCCTGCACGTCCAGAGCCTGTGCTCCACAACGGGAGAGGCCACAACAGGGAGAGGCTCACGTACCGCAAAAAAAAAAAATTATTATATTATAGTTTGCTACAACAAAGATTTGGATATATCATGCATTACAGTTTATCATACGGTAGCTTTTAAAACCAACATTGTGTTGTATCTCTCTTCCTCTTTCCCCTCTCCCTCAAGTGCACTCGTGCACACTCTCTCTCTTTCTCCTGCTCTCTCTCTCTCACCTACACACACAAACACACACACACACACACACACAATCTAGCCCCCTAATATGAGCATAACAAAAGGATGAACAACAGAAAATAAGCTTACTAATAAGAACAATTCTTTACTGGATAGACATGTTTCTAAAATGTTGTGGGTGAATTTATTAAGACTGAAATTTTTAAATATGCCAGGAAAATTTACTATTCAAAGGAATGTCACTTATTAAACAAATAATACACCATGAACACCTGGGATTCATACTCAGAAAGCAAGGATGGTTAAATATTAGGAAATCAGTTATTATAATTAATCATATTAAAGATCAAAGGAAAAAAATCATTATCTCCATAAATGCTGAAAAAACATTTAATAAAATTAAAAATCTATACCTGATGGAATTTCTTTAACAACATGACAAATTCATAAGCCAGCAACATGTTTAATTGGGAGATACTGAGGTATTCCCCCAAAACATATCCACTATCACCAGTACTGTTTAACATCATTAAGGAAGTACTAAAGCCAATAAAAAGAGACAATAGAAAAATTTAAGATATGTAATAAGATATGCCAATAAAAAGAGACAATAGAAAAATTTAAGCTATGTAAATTAGAAAGGAGGAAATACAATTAAAATTATTATTTGCCAACACAGCATTGCTTGCCTGAAAAACCCAAGATAATAAGCTAAAAATTATTATAAATAAGAAAGAACTCAGTAAGGTGGCTAGGTACAAAACTAATATATAAAAATCAATAACTATCCTGTATTTTGAAAAGAACCAATTAGAAAGTGTAACAGAAGATTCCATTTACAAAGCAGCCCAAAAAGATCATATTGAGGAATTAATTTAACAGAAAGTTAAATCCTTCAGTATATGCTACTCTATACTCTATACTCATACTCTATATTCTACACACTTACATTCACATACAAAAGACTTTAAATGGATGATAATGGTCATATTACAAAAATATTTATAAACAAAATGATGTATGTCTGGGATTTGCTTCAAAATAATTCAGTAGTGGCAGGGGGTGGGACAATGTGTAGGGATATAAATAAACAGGAGTGGTCATGAGGCAATTATTGTCATAGCTGGTAATGAGTGAGCATTGTTTTTGATTTTTCATATGCTTAAAATTTTACACAATAAAAAATTTTAAGTAATAGAGTAATAGAAAATGGAAGGATTAAAAAAATGGAAAGATACACCTGTTCTTTGGTATGACTCAATATTAGAAGGCCCTAAAAACTCTAATAAAATTACAACAAGATCTTTTGAATAAACAGCTGATTCTAAAGTCTGTATGGGAAAACAAGCAAGCACAATTAGCCATGAAGAGTCTGAAAAGGAATATAATGGAGCATTAGCCTACCAAGAAAAAGAGAGGAAGAAAGAAAAAAAGAGAAAGAGAGGGAGAAAAACAAGTGATGATGAGAATGTGGAGAAACTGGAACCCTCATACACTGCTGGTAGGAATGTAAAATGGTGCAGCCACTGGTGAAAGCAACTAGGGAGTTCCTCAAAAAATTAAACATAGAATTATCTATGACCCAACAATTCCACTCCTAGGTATATACCCAAAAGAACTGAAAACACAGATACAAACAAATACTTTTACACAAGTGTTCATGGCAGCATTGTTTATGCTGTATACAAGAGATATACTTCAGATTCAAAAACATAAACTAGTTGAAAATAAAAGAATGGAAAAGATACGCCGTACAAATAATAACCAAAGAAGGGTGAAGTGGCTATATTACTATCAGAAAAAAGATTTTAACATAAAAATTGTTACTGAAAGAAAAAAAGGACATTGTATAATGACGAAAAGGTCAATGTATCAAGAAAACATAGCAATTATAAATACATATACACCTAACAACAGAGCCTCAAAAGACATGAAGAAAAAGTGACAATAATGAAAGAAGCAGACAATTCAACAATAACAGTTGAAGTCCTCAATATTACACTTTTAATAATAGAATAACCAAGCAGAAGATGAGCAAGGAAATAGAAGTATTGAACAGCACTACAAACCCAACTAGACCTAGCAGACATCTACAGATGTCTTCATCCAACAGTAGCAGAATACACATTCTTCTCAATTGCACTCAGAACATTTTTCAGGACAGACCATATATTAGGCATAAAGCAAGCCTCAATAAATATAAAAGGACTGAAATCATATAAACTGCATTCTCTGACCACAATGGAATGAAATTAGAAATCAATAACAGAGGTAGATTTAGGAAATTCACAGCCCAGTATAAACCTTTGGGCAATACTGAATGACAGTGAGATAGCTGGAAAGATCAGATCTTAGGGTAGGGAACAGAGTCTGTGGGCAACAGCTCAAGGCATGTCCAACAGGAAACCCACTCACTTCCAACTGTGTCAGGTTTAATACAGCAAGGATCTCTGACAAATGCACTTTTAGGTCATTAAAACCAATAGCTCGACCTCCCTGAAGCCACAGTGGTTAAGAATCTGCCTGCCAATTCAGGGGACACAGGTTCACTCCCTGGTCCAGGAAGATCCCACATGCCACGGAGCAACTAAGCCCGTGGGCTGCAACTGCTGAGCCTATGTTCTAGAGCCCATGAGCCACAACTACTGAAGCCCCCGCACCCTACAGCCTGCACGTCACAACTACTAAAGCCCACACGCTCTAGGGCCCGCGTGCCGCAACTACTGAGCCCGCGTGCAGCAAATACTGAAGCCGGCACACCTAGAGCCCGTGCTCTGCAACAAAGAGAAGCCACTGCAATGAGAAGCCCGTGCACCACAATGAAGAGTAGCCCCTGCTTGCTGCAACTAGAGAAAACCCGTGTGCAACAATGAAGACCCAACACGGCCAAAAAAGAAAAAAAACACCAACAGCTAATCAGCTAAAATAAACCCTTCCCTGAACCCTCAGTTTCACAAAATGGTCATAAGGAATTAGTGAAACACAGGCTGACATAATTAGGGCTAGCTAAGACTCTCTAGAGATCCACAGAATTTAGGGAGCAAATGATTTCAAGTGACATGTATTCCAGAAATCTTTGAAAATGGGAATACTGTACCATGAGGCCACTGCCTTTTGCCTCCTCCCTCCTCCCCTACATTCCAAAGCAAAACTGGAGACAGCTCCACAGGCTAAATGAGGTTAAGTGAAATAAAAGTTGCAAAGTTAATTTAATTAAAATTTTCAAAGGAAAAAAAAAATTTTTTTCAAAGGTAAAAGCGAAGCTGAGCATTAAGAGAGATCTAGCTTTCTGATAAAGTTATGTGATTTTTTTTTAAGGCATCATAAATTAGTGGGGAAAGTAAGAATTTTATTATATGATCCTGGAACAATCAGTCGGCTATTAAAAACACAACAAGAGGTTCTTACACCATTAACCAAAATTAAAACTGCAGACGACTTTAAGGATCTAAGTATCACACCACTAAAGACAAACAAAAAATTAGAAGGAAATATCAGTAAATGCTTCTCTGAGCTCAGGATGGTAGGATGGAGAAAAATTTTCTTAAAAAAAAAAAAAACAAGAAAAAAAATCACAAAAATTGATAACAGTATACTTCATAGCACAACTAAGTAATATTTGCATACTGGTAAAAATATAAACACTGAATACAAATACTTAAACAAAAATGAAGACTTAATTACATTGAGATGAGAAGGGCAATGGGAAAAAGGGAAGGGTATATGTGTATAAGAGACCTTTATCCTTATTTTCCCTGGCAAGAAGTCAATAGAAAAATGTCTAAAATTGAAATTCAAGAAATAGCATTATAAGAATGCTGTTTAAAAACACAGAACTCTAACTTCCAGAAGAAATGACTAAATATGGTTGAAGGGTTGAAGATGGTTGCCTCCGGGGCATAGGAATGAAGGATGGGGAACTAACTGCAACACTACAGCTATTGAGCAATGACCATTAAACAAAAAACAAGTCATCTGTAATCAAAGAAATACAAAGCAAAGTAAAAGGGAGCCACTCTTCCCTCTACCACATTACCAAGATAAAAAGTACAGGTGAGGAAGCAAGTAGATGCCCAAGGCCTCTCATACTCTGCCCAAGAGTATAAACTGGTACTACCTTTTGGAACACTTTTTACAATACATTCCGAAAGTCTTAGAAAAAGAATTCATGTTTATGTCCCAGTGTACCTCCTCTAATAATCTATCCTATAAGAAACAATTACCCACTTATACACAAAAATTTTTAGTAGCAGCATTATCTGTAATAACAAAAAAGTCAGGAACACCCTAAATGTTGAGCAACAAAGACATGAGAAATACTACCAGCCATTTAAAATCTTACTTCAAGGGACTTCCCTGGTGGCGCAGTGGTTAAGAATCCACCTGCCAATGCAGGGGACACGGGTTCAAGCCCTGGTCTGGGAAGATCCCACATGCTACAGAGCAACTAAGCCTGTGCCCCACAACTACTGAGCCTGTGCTCTAAAGCCCATGAGCCACAACTACTGAGCCTGCGCTCTAGAGCCTGTGAGCCACAACCACTGAGCCTGCACACCTAGAGCCCGTGCTCCGCAGCAAGAGAAGCCACCTCAATGAGAAGCCCGTGTACCGCAACGAAGAGTAGCCCCTGCTCACCACAACTAGAGAAAGCCCGCGCACAGCAATGAAGACCCAATGCAGCCAAAAATAAAGTAAAATAAAAGCACACGTCAAAGAATCAATAAGAATACGGGAAAAGGTTTACAACATGGTTTTTTTTGTTGTTGTTGTTGTTTGCAGTACGCAGGCCTCTCACTGTTGTGGCCTCTCCCGTTGCGGAGCACAGGCTCCAGACGCGCAGGCTCAGCAGCCATGGCTCACGGGCCCAGCCGCTCCACAACACGTAGGAATTTCCCGGACCGGGGCACGAACCCGTGTCCCCTGCATCAGCAGGCGGACTCTCAACCACTGCGCCACCAGGGAAGCCCTACAACATGTTTTAAATGTAGAAAGCAAGATACAAAATTATATAGCTAACATCTTTTTATTTAAATAGAACAAATGTACATGTAGGAGAAAAAAAGACTGGAAGAAAATACAAACTTTTAACAGTAGTTATCTTTAGAGTGAAATCTGCAGTCATAGTATATCACCTCTGAACTTTTCTGTATCCTTCGAAGTCTGTACAATAAGCAGGTGTTACTCTGAAAACATACTCTTTTCCTCATTATTTAAATAACAAGAAGTGGGGAAAACAACAAAGGAACACTAGTTTTAGCCATTAGTGGCCTATGTGACTAGAGCCAGTCTCCAATAGGAGAGGCAGCCTTCAGCAGAAGGGGACAAGGGTATCCATTTGCACTTCTCCTTCAAGTGCAGGAAGGCCAGGGAGGAAGTGCCGGGGCAACTACCCCTCCCACAGCGCTGGACTCTGCTCAGCTATCCTTTGTAGCCCGGCCCAGGAAAGGCTTGCTGCCTCGCTATCTCAAGGCCCCATGGCTGTAGCCAACTACCCCTATGCAGTCTGTGCTTTTATTATCTCCATTTTTCAGCTGAGGAAACCAAGACAAAGACCTTACTTGCCCAGCGGAAAAGTCAGGATTTGAACCTAAGCATTCTGCCCCCCAGCGCCTCTTCCTCCTAAGACTCCTTTCAAATGACCTCTAAGGTCTCTTTTAGCAACAACAAGGGCCCTGTCCAGTTAACGTATCTAGACTGTTTCCTCAACCACAAAAGTCCCTGTTTGCTGCACACTGGCATCTCCCAGAGATATGAAAAAGTTCTAATGCCTGCCTCCCACCCTGACATTCTGTATTAACAGGCGTCGTATGGTCTGGGCATCAGAATTTTTAAAAGCTCTTCAGATGATTCAAATGTGCAGCAAAGTCTGGGAACCACTGGCCTAAGTCAAATGACCTGCTGAAGGAGGGGAGAGGGGAGAGCCTCCAGAAAAATACTCATAAATATATAAGCCCAACATTCTGTATACAATTTCAGGGTTTACAACCACTGAAAGGAGTCCTTGGATGTCAGCTTAAAACCCTTGAACTTGGTGACCCTGAAGATCACCTGCCCCTCTAAAATGTTATCCTACAGTTGAAGAATTATGATACAACAGTTTTACTACATTAATTCATAATAGAGACAAGAAATGAATGTGATGATTTTTGGTTTTCTGTTCTGAAGCACAAACCCTAAGTCAATTAGTCAATGGTTTCCTTTGGGATGAGTATTTGGGAGAAAAGAGGAAAGGAATTAGCAGTATAAGCTGACATCAGCACTATCACATCAGCAATGTGTTTAACCAAATGTAAAGATTTCTAGATAAGTGGATGGCTACTGTGAGGAGTGAGGAGAAAGGGAGAGGAGAGGGTCCATTATCAAATCATCCTGGGAAACTGTGGGCTAAGCAAGCTAAATTCCAGAACTTCTCAGGGACATTAGAACTCAGAACGTTATTAGCATCCTTAACATCTTGAAGAGTACCATTTCCTTCTACCTCAGAGGTTGTTTGGGAAAAGCCACCTTAAATAAGGTCACACCATAAATTTTAAGTCTTTTCAGCGACTCCTATTACAAACACTAAAAAGGCACTTAGAGGTCCAGCATTATAAGAACCTAATGTGTAACTATTTTCAATACCTTTTCTTTAAAAGAAGTTTTTCTTCATGAGGGAAAATATGAGGTAGTGTAGCCTAATGGTTAAGCATACAGACTATGGAGCCAAGACGCCTGTGCCTGAATCCTGGCTCCACTCCCCATACAACAGCCATGTGACTTTGGGCAAGTCCTTCAACCTCATGTACCTCAGTCCCCTCCCGTGTAAGAACGAAAAGAAGTACTACCTCACAGGCAAGTTGCTATACTTAAAGCACTTTAAGTAGTGTCTGACTCACAGTAGGCAATATATAAAATGTTGGCTGTTGTTACTCATTCCTAAAGAAAATAAATTTTCAGTCACTGTGAAAATGAATGTCTTGGCATGTTTCAACTGGTAATTCTAACTACAATTTAAATATGGCTTGGGCTTCCCTGGTGGCGCAGTGGTTGAGAGTCCGCCTGCCGATGCAGGGGACTGTGCACCAGGCTGAAACACCAGCTCTGACACTTCCTGTGTACTCTTGGGCAAGGTACCATCTCTGGCCTGTCTCTTCATCTGTAAAATTCCATCAGTAACAGTACTTATCTCTCAGGGTTCATGTAAAATTATTTTGTATATGTTAAATATTTAGAACTTTACCTGGTACATAGTAAGCACTAAGTATTTAATACTAATATCTTCTTGCATATTTTCTGTATAGCCTTCAAATCTAATATGAACTGTTTATTATGCATACTTTACAAGGTATAAGTTTTTAACCATGTTCTTTTGCTCTTGTGTCTCACAGACAGAATTGAGAACTGAAATAGTCACAGACACAAATCGCACATTTCAGGAAAGTCAAGGCACTTACTGCAAGATACATGGTGATGTTTATTTCATTTTGCTCTGAAATTTTTAGAAACTGGAAAAATACATATAATTTGCCCCTGATCAAAACTGCCTGTAGGCTTTTGTTCCTACCCTAGCAAGATTTATTGCTAACCAATATACTATGTTAAACTGAAATCAAGATATTACACAATTTTCCAATGCAGAGATGATTTTATATAAGTTGGTATAAATGCTTTGTGAGGATGTAGTTGTTGGCATCTTATATTTCAGTAGCTGGTGGAAAAATGAGATAAGTTGGAAGGGAGGTTTATAGTGTCAGAGCTCATCAGATGAGAAGATCATCTTTTTTTATCAGCTCTAGAAAGCACATTTACAGGCTGATAACTAAACAGTTATTCTTTACCAACTGGAACAGTCAGTATTACCAAGGTATTCCAACTAACCGCAGCTACTGCGGAAAATTCTACTAAAACACCGTGGAATGAAAGGAAATGAAGAATTGTTAAGGTTAACTGCCTTTGTGAATTTTGATGTGATTTTTTTTTCTAAGTTTTTACCAAGAACTAAAAGAATATAATACACATCCAACTGCATGATATTTTTCTTTTTTTCCCAACTTTATTGAAGTATAACTGACATATAACATTGTGACAATGATATTATTCTTTTTTAAATAAGTCACTTTCTTTTTCGGCCTGTTCAGAGTTCTCTGAGGATTCAAATTTAAATAACAGACACAAAATTCTTCAGATGTTACTTAGTCTTCAAAACATCATCAAAGAGCCTCTCTTATTAAGTTGTTTTACATATCTTCATGCACTCTGTGGGCATTTAAATGAGAGATCCTTGTCTACAACTTTAAATGTACTTGTTAGAAAACGTTTTGGATATCCAAACTCCTATTGTTAAAAACTCTCAAGCTATTACTGCCAAATCCATTCTTCAGTTCTTTGACTCCAGAGTAAAGAAACACTAAGTGGAAATGGGAGGCAGCCCCTGTTTCTGCCCTCGTGGAAATGATTCAGGATGTACCACCAGACCTAGAACTCAGGCTGCCTGACTTCCAGCCTTCAGCTAGCATTATTCCCATAAATTGTGATTCATTCCTTTCCAAGCAGACTTAGACCGTGTGATTACACTATAGCTCCAAAGCCTTCAAAGATTTGCAACCTCTAGTGCAAAAACTGATTTAGGTGAGGATACTGAAACCACTGTGTGGCAGGCAGAATAATGCCACCCCCCACACCCAAATATCCACTCCCTAATGCCAAGAACCTGTCCACCTGTCACCTTACATGGCAAAATGACCTTTATAGCTGTGATTAAGTTAAAGACTTAGAGATGGAGAGATTATCCTGGATTATGTAAGTGGCCCCAATCTAACCACACGAATCCTTGAAAAGCTGCCCAGGTGGTTGGTCACAGAAAGAAGTAACTATGATAAAATGGTCAGAGATGGGATGTGCTGGCTTTGAAGGCAGAGGGAGGGGGCCATGAGCCAAGAAATGCAGACAGGCTGTAGAAGCTGCAAAAGGTGAAGAAACAGATTCTCCCCTAGAGCCTCCAGAAAGGAGCACAGTCCTACCGACACCTTGATATCAACCCTATGAGAACATGTTGGGCTTCCAACCTACAGAACTGGAAGACAATAAATCTGCGGTGTTTTAAGCCACTAAGTTTGTGGTAATTTCTCACAGCAAGTAATAGAAAACTAATATACAAAGGGTGAAAGGTTATTCACATGGTCTCAAAGTATCACTGTACAAATTACTTATTCACTGCAAAATGAAAAAGGTGCCTTTATAAAGAGAGATCTGGCAGACACCACCTTAACCAACTAATCAAATAAGCACTGCCAGTAACAAGACAACCTGAAAGAATGTGACAAAAAAGGAAATACACAACATGACCCATGCAGTATTCTCGCCGAAAATATTTACTCTGAACCTAATCATGAGGACCTAATCAGACAAACACTAATTGTGGGACATCCTACAAAACAACTGGCTTAGACTCTTCAAAACTGTCACTGACAGAAGAAGTAAAAAAAGAGTAAAAACGGTTCCCTATTAAAGGAGACATGACAACTAAATGTGATGCAAGATTCTTAACTGGATCCTAGCTGAAAAACAAAAGTTATAAACGACATTTTGGGTCCATCTGAAGAAATACGGACTATCTATTAGATATAACACTCTTGTTTCACTGTTGAATTTCTTACATGAGATAAAAGTATTGTGGTTATACAGGAGAATGTTCCTTGACATATAATTATTATAATTTAATATCATAATAAATTTTTTTGCTATCATTTTCAAACAGTTCAGCCAAAAAGTGTGAATATGTGTATGTATGTGTATATACACAAACACACACACACACGGGAGAGAAAGAACAAATGTGGAAAAATGTTAAAAATCAGTGAATCTAGTGAAAGAAATATAGCACTTATTGCACTACTCTTTCAACTTTTCTGCAGTATTGCAATTTCATAAATACAAAGTTAAGGGGGAATCGTCTTCCTGGCTCCCACCACTGCCTGCTTTTCCTAGTCTCCTCACGTCCTGCCAGTACTGTAGCTGGAACAGCTTATATTCTTCAAACTGCCCACACTCTTCCACTAGCAGATTCTGTGTTCTGCTGCTTCACTCACATCTCAAGGCTCAATAGCTGCAGTTGGGTTTCGATATAAGGTAGAAGCTTGTACATGGTATTAAAATACCGGTTTGGGAAACTAGTTGATCAAATATCAAACAAGAATCATCATTTCATGTCCTTAATACTAGACTTTAGTTTGAGCACTCTTTGTTGCTCTTATTATTGTTTCTCTTACGCCATATAATCTTTACTCTCTGTTTTCTTGAACTTCGTCATCGCATTTATGATCTGAGATGGTCACAAGCATGGCAGTCAACCATGGACAAAAATCAAAACTGGTGGCATCAGAAACTACTACAGACACATTCAAGCGTGGCCTCTGGCTCCCAGCCCACACCACTGTGAGTATCACAGGCAGCTCAGACCAAGGCTCACCTCCTTCCTGTAGGCCTCATTGCTCTCCATATGGCACCTTCCCAACATCAAAGAAGATGGAAGAAATTATCTAAATTTACCAGGCTAGTCCCATTCCCTCCCTTGAACTGTGGAAGAGTCACTGATATCTTAATTACCTATTCTGCAATACCTTTTTCTGCATGCTGAGATTTTGGAATGCTAAAAAAAAAAGGGGGGTGTGGGGTGGGGTGGTACTAGACTAACAGATGGAGGATTAGGAACAAAAGACCTCCCTGACAGGAGAAACAAGAGCTAAGACGTTTGTATACCTACTATAATAGCACAGAGGAACAAAAATTGAACTTGTAAATAAAATTAAGTTGCTCTTCTGAAATGCCTGTCTAGCTACAGACAGGAAAAGGCCCAGCATGGTTTCTATGTATGCTTATGCTGTTTCTAATAGAAAGGATACAATCAAGCCAAAACAAACATCTGTTAACCAGTTAAGTTTGTTAATGAAACAAAATTGCAGCTGGTTTTATCAAAGATCAAAAGTGAAGCAAATTAGAGAAAGGATGTATGAACAAAGCTGGTTTCTAAAAACTAATGGCTAAAGAATTCTAAACCCACTTGTCAAATTAACACAAATCCTTCCTGGATTTTGCTTAGACCACTGATTAGTATTTATTTTGTATCTTTGAAGAAACCAGCCTCACAGTTTAAATCTAATATCATTTACTCTAGAACTCTGCCTATATAGTTCACTTTGCAGCGCTTTCAATGTATTACATTTCACAAAACAAAGCAAAAAATAAAAAAGTTACACTCTACCATTAATATTCTGCTAATTAAAAGGTTCGCTTATAAAAGGAAGAACAACAGTATACAGTTTGCAACTCCTAGAGACTTCTCTGGGAAAGCAGTCCAGTCCTAAGCATAAGCATGATAACAGTGATTGGCATTTCACAATGAGCCCTGCCAGGCCTCCTTCTCTTACTTCTATAAACTCCCCATCACCACCTGAAGACAGTGAGATAAGAGCACCCACACACAAACAAAACACACTTTCCTCATGGCGCTGCTAAATGAAAATGTCACAAATTACATGGCTGACTCATTTGCAAACTTTAATTTAGTGAGCTAATTGATGTTTATGTACTCAGAAACATTAATAGACTGGAAAGATCAAAGTACCTGAGAAGATGCAGATTCACATGTGAAATGCTGGTTTAACTGGAGAAGAACAGTTCAATCAAATCTACTGTAGTTTAATGTACAGGCCAAGAAAATTAAGTTTATAAACAAAACAAAAAGTCATGAATTTTCCAATCAAAATTTGCTATTGCAGTGATAAAACAATCACATTTTCTCATGTATTCTTTTTACATTACAAAGATAAAATATATAAAAAGAATATAGACCTTCGTTCTGAGAAACATTATAAAAATCTTCGCCATCCAAGATATGGTCAGAATAAATCAGCAAACAACACTTAACTGTTAAATAACTTCAAAGCTACAAAATATAGATTTTTCTTAGCACTCAAAGTATAACAAATACAGCTGTTATAATCCAAATAGGTATAGGGAACACAACAGTAAATTCCTGAAAGCTGCTGAAAATATCCAAAATTAGTCAAGAAATTACACCCTTAGCAGCCTTAATGCTTGGAAGAAAATACTATCAGGAAATCAAAAACTAGACTGCTCTATATATCATTCACGTCAAGGTCAGGAAAAGGCAGCTATAATGTCAAACATATCTAAGATCCAAAGAGTTAAAAAGAATACTTAACACTCATTTTAAGAGTCCAAAATCCTCTGACATAATGTTTCTATTTTTCCTGAAACCTATTTCATTAGAAGTCTAGACAAGTCCCATCTCTATAAAAGTTCAAAAGTGGAACATGCTGTCACTCCTGAGTGCGAGAGAAAGACGCATCCTTCCCTTGACCCGACTAACTAGTCTTAGACAATCTGAGGGCTCTCTCAACAACACCCCAGCAACTGGTACTATCTGCTCACAAAAGCAGTCCTAGTGCTATTTTGAAGAACTTCTGAAGCTTACCCATAGGAACAACATAACACAATCCTTTTCCTTCCCTGACCCTGGAACAGCACTATGGATTCACCTAGTCATTCACATTATATAATAGGTTTCTGTCTGACTTCAGTCATTCTAAAACCTACTTTCATTCATACTGATCCCAAAATTCAGGTTACAGAATATGGAAGAGTGTATTCTGCCGTATTTAGGCCTTTATCCAACTTTCAGTTGAATGCACACAACTAAGCACTCTTTGAGAAATGTGACATCTGCAATACAAAGGACACCAATTCAAAGGAAAACTGAGAAGGACAACAGAGAGGAGGTCATTTGGACTCTATAATTAGCAGATAAAAAATACACACATTTCTGTCAAAAAGATCCAGAGTTGTCTGAAACCATGAACAGTTCTCCTAGGGCTGAGAAACTTCTGGAAGCCTGCCACATCATAGAACAATATGGACTAGGGAATGGTCCTTCACAAAGTACGGGAGATTGGAAAAGTTCCAGAGGGGGATGAGGATGGTCTCTCTAGGGCAGGGAGAAAACTGAAGAAAAGAAAATCTAAAAATAAAGTTCTTTTTTTAAAAAATTTATCTACTTTTTATTTTATTTATTTTTGGCTGTGTTGGGTCTTTGTTGCTGCATGTGTGCTTTTCTAGTTGTGGTGAGCAGGGGCTACTCTTCCTTGTGGTATGCAGACTTATCATTGCGGTGGCTTCTCTTATTGTGGAGCATGGGCTCTAGATGCGCGGCCTTCGGTAGTTGTGGCTCGTGGGCTCTAGAGCACAGGCTCAGTAGTTGTGGCACAGGGGCTTGGTTGCTCCGCGGCATGTGGGATTTCCCGGACCAGGGCTTGAACCCATGTCCCCTGCATGGGCAGGTGGATTCTTAACCACTACGCCACCAGGGAAGTCCGTAAAAATAAAGTTCTTTTATTTTTTTTTTTATTTATTTATTTTTTTGCGGTATGCGGGCCCCTCACTGTTGTGGCCTCTCCCGCCGCGGAGCACAGGCTCCGGACGCACAGGCCCAGCGGCCATGGCTCACGGGCCCAGCCGCTCCGCGGCACGTGGGATCCCCCCGGACCGGGGCACGAACCCCTGTCCCCTGCATCGGCAGGCGGACTCCCAACCACTGCGCCACCAGGGAAGCCCCAAAATAAAGTTCTTTAAATTACACCATTTACACAACACAAGAAACTGATGTAGGATGTACATTAATCTTCTATTTATGGAAATATTTCATACTAATTACTCCACCAAAAACCCTAATAAAATATCTCCCTAAAAGGAGGTGGGGGACAAATAGAATAAACAACTAAACAGGCCAAAACCATGAAAAGTGATTTTTAATATAGTTCTGTCTCTCAGCCCCATTTCTGATCATCTGTGCTCCTTCTGAAACTCATTTTTATTTTTTTCTTATTGACAGTATCATTGTGGTAATTACGTTAGAAGGTTTTTCATAAGATTGTAATACAGTTATTTCATTTCTTCAAGAAAAAAACATCAAAAGCCCTACCTGGTATTAGAAGTGTCTCTCTTTCCAACTATAGCTGCCTAGAATGAGTTCCCATACTATGCACTGCACTAAAAACATACCAAGATTTGACACTTAATAAATTTTAGGAAGATATTCCCAATAAAGTGAAATACCAAGGAATGTTTAAAATTGAACCAAACTGATTTTATAAAAATGCTAAAGCCCTGGGGCTTCCCTGGTGGCGCAGTGGTTGAGAGTCCGCCTGCTGATGCAGGGGACACGGGTTCGTGCCCCGGTCTGGGAAGATCCCACATGACGCGGAGCGGCTGGGCTCGTGAGCCATGGCCGCTGAACCTGCGCGTCTGGAGCCTGTGTTCCGCAACGGGAGAGGCCACAACAGTGAGAGGCCCGCGTACCAAAAAAAAAAAAAAAAAAAAAATTGCTAAAGCCCAAATGTTCAAATGGAATCTTAATGCTACAAAATGTATAGTAATAACTGAAGTCTGTCTTAGAATATCTGACTTTCCAAAGTCCTCATAATCTGACCTAATTGAGCTTTACCATTTTTAATGAGAAACACTAATACTATCCTTTAGGAGTTCCCTCACCAAGTCAAAGATAAAGTTTTATCTTCAGTGGTTTAATTCATTTCCATATCACCTCACCAAAGAGAGCTTTCTTAAATAAATACAAAGAACTTACGCTAAGGAGCCAGTATGGTAATATCCAATTTGAATTCTAGACTATCAGAAGATGTGCAATTACATTTCAGAAAGGAAGGAGCTCTTCTATTTTAACTTGCATTGTATTCCTCCTAGCAGTCATGCATAGGAATGATGATGATGTTACATTTAATTAGACACAGATTTACTATTTTCCCTACTGCTTTCCCATACTGCTAATATTATAAATAGTGCCTGCTTTAAAAACTGTACTAAGTTCATTGCAACTACCAAATTTAAAACGCCAGAAATCTATTTGTTGGGGGACAACTGCTTCTAAGCATTTGAGGAACTGGAAGAGATACCACTGTTAATGAAAAGCCACCCCTGTTGACCAAGTATACAGCCCACTGGTAAAGAGGTCTGGAGTCAGACTGTTTCATTAGAATCTTGGCTTCACCACGCACCAGCTCTGAAAGTGACCTTGGACAAACTGCTTAGGCTTTGAGCCTCAGTTTTTCATCTATAAAATAAGGATAATAATCTATGGCCCTCACAGTTATTATGATAAGGAGACAGTAAATGTAAGGCACCTGGAATAGTGCCAGCATTTTAACACTTAAGAAATGTTATTATTTTTACCATTTTTATTTTCTTTTTTACAATTAAACTGTTCAACAAAGGTAACCAGAATAACAGCTTCTTGAAAGCCATTAGTTGGCTAATTGTGATTGAATGACTTCATCTCTGTACAGTGGCCATTTATACCATAAATGTCCTCCCACAATGTGAATTTTACAGACCTCTAGCACATCAAGAACAATGATAATCTGCCTTTCAAAGATAGGAGAACAAGTCCTAGCTACATGAAGCTATAGTACAACTAATCGACATATAGATCCAAGTTCAACAGCTGAAGCAAGAATAATCAAAAGCCAACAACCAGCATACATATATGGTTTTAGTATAAGAAACTCAAAGTATTTTCTACAGTACAAAAATGTTCCCATTGGTCTTTGACACTTTAGATTCCTTTGAAAATCTGATAAAAACTATAGACCCTGCACAAAGGAAAATGTGTGGATACAAACGACTGTTCTATTTCAGGGGGTTTGTTAGCCCACCTACCCCAAACTCATTCATGGACCCAGGTTAAAAATTTCTATTACATTGACCTAGAAAGTTTACAGGGTATTAAACTATTTATCCCTTGTAATCTCAAAGGGCAATATATTCTGATGTACTTTTTATTACATTTTTCAAGGGAAAAGGCTATTGTAATATACAATAGAAACAGTACAATACATTCTGGCCAAATCGGCAATCTGATTTTCATTTATGTTTATTTGTCCTTTTTTAAAAATTAGATTATGATTACTCAACACAACTAATCCCCAAATTTCATCAAATAAAAATTCTAGGACATATTTTCTCAGCTTTCCTTGTTATATGATGATGCTAACTGGACAATTTAAAGATCAGCATCATAAAAAGAGCAGGAACAACTGCATGATAAGCAATAAATCACTCTGTTCTCAATTCTAGACACTTTCAGACATGAGTCTTCCTTCAGACTAAAAATACTTCTGTATAGATGCTGTATGAAAAAAATATAAGGATGTCAAGAAATGATGGGCAAGGTTAAAGAGTAGGATAGGAAAGGGACTGTGGAAAATCTGTAGTTATTCCTCTATCACAAGTTGATACTCCCCTGGACCACAAAATTATTAAAACATGCTATTAAATTGCCTAAAGCTGCCTGAATTAGTCCATGCACCTGATAATTATAAAAGCTTAATATACCTTAGAGTAATTTATATATATTTAAAACAGATATCCAAAGCCATCAAGAAATGGCTCTATATTCCCTTAAGGAATTTCCTCATGGTGTAAGCTTTTATAAAAATATTTAGGGCTTCCCTGGTGGCGCACTGGTTAAGAATCCACCTGCCAATGCAGGGGACACGGGTTCAAGCCCTGGTCCGGGAAGATCCCACATGCCGCGGAGCAACTAAGCCCGTGCGCCACAACTACTGAAGCCCACATGCCTGGAGCCCACGCTCCAACACAAGAGAAGCCACCGCAAGGAGAAGCCTGCGCACCGCATCGAAGGGTAGCCCCCACTCGCCACAACTAGAGAAAGCCCGTGCGCAGCAACAAAGACCTAACGCAGCCAAAAATAAACAAATAAATTTAAAAATATATAATGAGGGACTTCCTTGGTGGCACAGTGGTTAAGGATCCACGTGCCAATGCAGGGGACATGGGTTCAAGCCCTAGTCCGGGAAGATCTCACATGCCGCGGAGCAACTAAGCCCGTGCACCACAACTACTGAGTCTGTGCACTAGAGCCTGCGAGCCACAGCTACTGAACCCACGAGCCACAACTACTGAAGCCCGCGTGCCTAGAGCCCATGCTCTGCAACAAGAGAAGCCACTGCAATGAGAAGCCTGCGCACCGCAAAGAAGAGCAGCCCCTGCTTGCTGCAACTAGAGAAAGCCCACGTGCAGAAAGACCCAATGCAGCCAAAAGTAAATAAATAAACAAAACATACATATAAAACAAAAATAAACAAATGGGACCTAATGAAACTTCAAAGCTTTTGCACAGCAAAGGAAACCATAAACAAGACAAAAAGACAACCCTCAGAATGGGAGAAAATATTTGCTAACGAAGCAACTGACAAAGGATTAATCTCCAAAATATACAAGCAGCTCATGCAGCTCAATATCAAAAAACAAACAACTCAATCCAAAAATGTGCAGAAGACCTAAACAGACATTTCTCCAAAGATATACAGATTGCCAACAAACACACGAAAGTATGCTCAACATCACTAATCATTAGAGAAATGCAAATCAAAACTACAATGAGGTATCACCTCACACCGGTCACAATGGCCATCATCAAAAAATCTACAAATAATAAATGCTGGAGAGGGTGTGGAGAAAAGGGAACCCTCTTACACTGTTGGTGGGAATGTGAATTGATACAGCCACTATGGAGAACAGTATGGAGGTTCCTTAAAAAACTAAAAATAGAACTACCATATGACCAAGTACTGAACTACCAATCCCATTACTGGGTATATACCCTGAGAAAACCATAATTCAAAAAGAGCCATGGACCACAATGTTCATTACAGTTCTATTTACAATAGCCAGGACATGGAAGCAACCTAAGTGTCCACTGACAGGTGAATGGATAAAGAAGATGTGGCACATATAATGGAATATTACTCAGCCATAAAGAGAAACGAAATTGAATTATTTGTAGTGAGGTGGATGGACCTAGAGTCTGTCATACAGAGTGAAGTAAGTCAGAAAGAGAAAAACAAATACTGTATGCTAACACATATATATGGAATGTAAAAAAAAAAAAAAAGGTTCTGAAGAACCTAGGGGTGGGACAAGAATAAAGACGTAGACGTAGAGAATGGACTTGAGGACATGGTGGGGGAAGGGTAAGCTGGGATGAAGTGAGAGAGTGGCATGGACATATATACACTACCAAATGTAAAATCGACAGCTAGTGGGAAGCAGCCACATAGCACAGGGAGATCAGCTTGATGCTTTGTGACAACCTAGAGGGGTGGGATAGGGAGGGTGGGAGGGAGATGCAAGAGGGAGGAGATATGGGGATATACGTACATGTATAGCTGATTCACCTTGTTATAAAGCAGAAACTAACACACCACTGTAAAGCAATTATACTCCAATAAAGATGTTAAAAAATACATTTAAAAAAAAAGAAAAAGAAAGAAATTCTAGGGTTTCAATTGGTCTGTGGAAAGGCAAATCACCTGGTCCCACCCAGTTTGTAGAACTGGGCCTCTATCAGCTTAAGGCAAGAAGGGAAGCAGGGTCTATCTTATGCGCAACAGTATCCAAAGAGGAAAAACAAGTCATCAGGAGCACAGCTTTTCCTAACACTGTTTCCATCACTTCTGAAAATGCAGTTAGCACATACAACCATCACCCTTTCTATCAACAATGGCTAATGGCTTACAAGATGTAAAGTTAACTGCTATCAATGCATCCACTCACCCAAAGGACAGACAACAAGCCCCCAAACTGGAGGGCCGAAACCTTTATAAACAATTTGCTACTGCTCTGTTTTGGTTTTAGTTTGGGCAGTAATTTCAATAGCTTTGAAATAAAACAAAGGAAAATCCTACTTAACCAAAGACTTTAAATTGTAGCAGTAACTTAAGGAGAAATCTGCCATATACGTATAACTATTATGGAAATGACAGAAGGCCCAGAGAAACCAAAGATTATAAGATACAGTATGAGACAAAATAAACATTCACTTTCACCTGCTGAGAAGTGAACAATAACAAATGACTTTAAATTGAAACAGGCAGGATTTAGGTCACATATTAAAACAGTTCCAGTAATGTACAGACTATCAGTATTAAAATAATTAGTCTATAGATTCTTCTTCTCTGAAATAACAATAAAGGGAAAAATATATCAATTATACCTCACAAAGCTAAAAAAATAAACAAATAATACTTTTAAAAGAGAAAAACATATAATGGCCTTTCTTGAATTTTTGAAATATATATGATCCTGCCTTGAGGAAGGAAGATTAAAGTTATCTATCCTGGTCCCTTCAAGCACCCACGGATTAGCAATTGTAGTTTAAAAAACAAACCACATAATCATCACATTAAATTCTTAGTCAACCAGCGAGGAAGCCCTTAATATGTTGTAAAACAATAGAGAACAATTTATACTGTAAAACAATATATACCTCTTAAAATATATAAGCCTGCTCTGAGGCAAAACATTTTATTTTATCACAGTTAACTCAGAACTTATGTCTGTATAAAACTTAACTGAAACTCTACAAGTCAAATGGGCAATATTTACAGTGTATTGACATTCTCTCTGCACTTACCTGGTCTTTCTCATGGGGTAGAAGGCTGACAGGTGGGAGCGACGATGGGAAAGCACTGGGGTATTTCGGAGCCCCTTTGCCATCTAAGCCTCCATAGTTGACCTTGTATTGCGGTCCGTCTTTCAGTAGCCTCCCATTGTTCACCGCACGTTTGGCCCCCAGTCGCAGCCGCTGCTGAAAGGCTGGGTTGGTGGTGGTGCTTGTGAGATCACTTTGACTTCTGAGATACTTCTCTATGTTCTTCAGGGAGGAGCCATTGGGCTCCTCAAGTCCTTCAATTGCTCTCCTCAGAAGTTTATTCCAATCCACATTGCGGAGATCATTACATGATCCTCTAGACCCCTTGGCTGACTTAGGAAAAGTGCCTGGTTTAACTGATGAAAAGCGCCCAGGGTTGTCTGGGTCCTTATAGGAGGCAAGGCCTTTGTTGGTGACTTTGAGAACTGAGCCATCCTGAACACTGAGTTCCAGCTGTTCAGAGACTGTCTTCTTATCCAACCCATGGGAAGTGCTGACTGCATGGCAGATTCTCTCTTCGGAGGGCCTTTGCTTTTGCTTTTTTATTTTCTGTATAGCTTCAAGAATCCACTCTGTATAAAGTGGGTTTGCAAGTTTTACCATGGTTGACAAATGACTTCTTCAGTACAAAAGTTACCCATAGAGGTTCTCCTTGTATTTAACAGAACTTGCACATTTGAAAGTCATTTACAATTCAACAAACGGCCAGAATATTCCAGACCATATTAAGCAACATCTTACAAACATCCATCCTTTAGAGATTAAAAAGAGGACAAACAGGCAATGTTGATAGTTGTCTTATTTGACCAAGAGGAAAAACTGCGTTCGGGTGAAGAACATCTTTAAACAGGAAATCAAGACCTTAAAGGATTAAAAAGGGGAGAAAGGCTCTTAATAATGAAACTTCTAAAAATAAATTAAAAGACTCTTTAGTATTACCTTTTCAGATGCAAAATGACCACAGAAGTAATGACAGGCAGGTATTATGTAACAAAGCCAGAGCGACTATATTTGCCAAACAGAAACTGGGTCACAGCCTGAGAAGGAATTTCTTTTAGGATTTTACACGTTATTTATATGAGTTATTCATGGGGCATTTAAGAGACCACATCTAAGCTATATATTTAATGGATAACCTTTATTGAAATTAATAAAATTACATGACAGTGGTTCAAGATATATGTCTACTATAAACATAAAATCAACATCAAAGAATAAGTCTATGATGCAAAAAATTTGATGGAAGTATATTAAACTTACTTCAAAAAATCTGAAACTTAAAAAAAAAAGGCAGAGAGATTTTGTAGTGTTTTGTTTTTATATTGATTCTATGCCTTTTGTATTAAATTATTTCTAAATATTTTAGACTTTTGTCACTATTGTAAGTGGAATATGCTACTAATATCCATTTCGTTCTGGTTATTGTTAACATAGAAAAGCTATTTCTTTAATGTTTGATTTGTATTTAGCCATCTTACCAAAATAGCTCATTAATTCTAGTAATTGTTTTTCTATACTTTCTTGGTTTTTCTAAGTATACAATTATATTGTTACTTCTCTTCCAATAATTATATTGATTGCTTTATGTTGTTGTCTTCCTCCCCTTGCTAAACCTCAAAAAAATGTCAACTATAATAGTTATTGTAGGCATTTCTGTCTTGTTCCTAAACTTAATGTAAAAAATGTAGAGTCACTATTTAGAATGATGTTTTTTCTTGTCTTACTGATCAGTACATTCAGCACACTGTTGAAGTGCAGTAGTGATCATGATTATTTTCATCCTTTATTGATTTTAAAGGAAATAGTGCTAACATTTCACCATTTAAAATGATGCTTGCTGAAAATTTTTGATGGATACTTTTGACCAAATTAAAGAAATTAATAAATTCATTTAATCATTTAAAAAAGAAAAAGAGGGAATTCCCTGGCAGTCCACTGGTTAGAACTCCGCACTTCCACTGCATGGGGCAGGGTTGGGTTTGATCCCTAACCCTGGTTGGGGAACTAAGATGCTGCAAGATGCACGGTGCAGCCAAAAAAAAAAAAGCAATGATCCTGATTCTTCTATTTCAGCTAAACATTCTATTTCCCAAGTCTCACAAGTAAGAAAATTTCCCATTGAGCCATTTCTACAGAATCATGTTTTCCCATCCCTTTGAAGAGGGTTGGTGACATTCTCTAACCCACAGGTTGGAAAACTGAAACTAATGTAGCAACATAACCGGTCACCTTTTGAACAATAGAAAACTCCAGGTGCCTTACTACCCAGTTAGCTCATGAAACTGCTCAATTCGAGCAAGGTTTGTACAAATCTGATACCAGGTAGGGAGTGATACTGCTCTCTGAGAACCTCCTGGTGTACACAAAAATCCCCTAGGTCTCCAATCTGGTATTGAGTACACCTGCCAAGAGCACCAGGCCAAAGCATCCTGGCCTGGGAGTTGGGTCATATCTGGGCTCTAACCTTGCTCTTCACAGATAATATCCACATCTTAACTCTTTTTTATAGTTTAAAGTTTACAGGGTGTGCTTGCGTATAACTTGTCATGTAATCTGCAGGATGACTGAAGGGGTAAACTGAGGCTCAGGGGAAGGTGGAACTCACTCAGGATAACAGTCAGTAGTAGACTCAAGGCTCAAATGCCATTATTCTAAAGTCTAAGTCAGCGCCATCTTCACCTGAGCCATGACTGCCTGCTCTAGCTAGTTCCGCCTCTGCAATTAGACTAATAGTATGCATGCCAGTCCTACCAATGTCTAACGGAGAAACCCTGGGAAAATGACTTAACATTTCCATCACTTTACCTGTAGGGAAATAACAGTATATCCCTCCCAGGATTGTTGAGAGAATTAAGTGAACATAGTATCTAATATTCAGTATATAGTAGCTATCATCACTTCCATCCAATACAATGTCTATACACTCTGAAAAATGTCTCATAAAATATAAAATTAAAGTTATCTCTGGTTGTTTACTTATATTTAATGTACCTCAAAGGGGAAAATAATGTCTTTCCTCAAAACTTTAGCCAGATACACTGAAGAATTTAACATTTGCTCTCAAAGATTCTGTTGCTGAAAACAATTAGGCCATTGAACTATACTAGTTCAGTCAGCTTGAAAGAGGCAATTTAAAAAGGATTGTCCTTTTTGCAATCAGTAAGCTGTAGGTTCACTCCATTTTTCTCCCCTCAGATTTAGAAACTTGGGGCTAAAGGGACCTCTGAGGTTATCCAGTCCAACCTCTAGTTAAACAATAAAAGATCCCTTTTTCAATATCCCCAACAGATAGGCCATAAAGTCTCAAAATACTTCCAGTGATTAGGAATTTGTCACTTCTTAAGACAGCTCATGCCACTGTTGGACAGCTCTAACTGTAATATATTTCTTGCTCACAGGAGCCAAAATCTGCCTTCCCATAACTTCTACCCACTAGTCCTAGTTCCCCTGGAACAATCTCAAGAAATTCTTTAATTATGAGGAGCCTTCATATACTTGAAAACAAGTATCTTTTGAAAACTGCTACAATCAAACGCCATTCTACCTCCACCTTGGACCACTCATATCCCAATTCCTTAACATGCCCACATTATCACAGGTTTCCAAGCACCTCCTCCTCTTGGTCACTCATTAGTTTGGCTAATGCCCATCTTAAAATCTGGCATTCCAGGCATTATCCAATTATAAATGCAACCCAAGGTAACATGAACTTCCTTACCAGGCCTGCCATACAACTGGCTCATGCCAAGCAGGCAGTCCAACTAAAAATCCCAGATATTCTTTCAAAAATTCTGTCAAGCCGAGTCTTTTCATTCTCTTCCTTATGCAAATTTAAATGCTGGGATTTTAAAATTTTATCACAGTTCAAGTACATCTTGTTGGTTTGAGTCTGTCTTCCAACCTGTTAAAAATTGTTTTGAATCTTGATTCTGTCATCTATGTCATCTGCAAATCTAATAAGCACTCCCCTTTGTGTCATTATATAAATTATTGACTGTTAGACTTGGAACAAGGTGTATTTAGGAATGAAATCATTGGCTTTGATAGTGCAACCACTTTCACGATAGAACACAGGAATCACTCTGCTTTAGTAAGTTTAAAACAGGAAGCTGATCTTTCCAAGGTAAAATGGTTTGGGGCAAAATTTCATTAGAAGACATTTCACCATGTCCAAATAATTATTTCATCTTTCATCATTTATTCAGGATGAATCAACTAATTTAATTTGATTGCACAAAATACAACTGCAGGAAGCAGGATAAGAGGTCACAGAAAAGTATCCAATATTGCAAAGTTACTTTCAGGCATTTTGGTTACACAAGCAAACGAACATACATTAAAACAAAACACATTTCATAACTAATAAACACTTAAAATATACCTTCATGACAAGCTATTACCACAATCTTAACCACAGTTAAAAGAATTGTTCATCTCCATTACCAACACATTTCAACAAGACTGACATTTTATATCTTAAAAATATAATAAAACAAGGGAAAATACCAGAATTGGAACTCCAAGTGTTTTAACAGTCCATGACAAAAAAGAAGATTGTCCAGATCTTCAGGCAAATCTGCCAAAAGAAAAAAATGTAAATGTTAATTTGGGCATGAGGACATCCCTAAAATTCAGCAACCATCTATGGATCGCCACAACTATTCAATCCAAACAGCTGCAGTGAATTTACTGGTATACTATGTTTGGTGGTATGTTAGCTCTTTCATACCACTAAAGGGTATTTAAGAACATGGAATTCAGGACAGGACATGAAGCCCCACAGCGAGTGCCTAAAGAAGTAAACTTTCACTCTTCTTTAAGGCCAGACCTGTTCTCCGAATTTTAAAAAATCAGGTTTGTGATGGAGTCTAAAAAAGAATTCCATCATTTAAAAAAAATAAAATAAAAAATCCCACTATTACTCAAATAGCCAGGCAGGTATAACATTTTGTCTAGAGGGAAAAAAAAGTCGAACATTGTTTAAAGATCAATATTAACTTTCCCAGGCAACATTCACTATTTGTCCCAAAGGTCACCTGGCATCTAGGTACTGATTGAACTATCAAGATATGGCCAATAACTGCACCTAAGAGAAGGATGCACCATTTTCCACAATAGTAAGTACGTGCTTGTACAGGTCACATTTCAGGGCAGTAGTGATCATTTTTACTTCAAAGGCAAAAAATAAATGTAAAACAACACTGTGAATAGCTGCAGTTTGATAGTGTACAAAACAACCAAGCAACCTTGGATCCCCTTTCTCCCTTCCCGCAGCCACAGACACACACCCCACTCCTCAATTTAATATCAAAATTAGCTCTCATCTGACACCAACCAACAGTTAACTAGGCAGAAACAGATGTAACTCAGCAGCTCTCTGCTACAAGCCGAATCAGTGTTAAAAACATACACACACACAGAGCTAGGAGAGGAACAAAATCAGAAGTCTCTTATCTGCAGCCAATTCTCAACTAAACACATGTATATTATCCACTTTGTATATTATCCACTGCAAATTTTTTAATCTTAGGCTGGTTTGTTTCTAACATCCCACTGGCCCCACTGTAAATTGGTATATGCTAAGAGAATAGATTGAAAACCAATTTAATTTTAGTCTAAGCAGTATCTAACTAGAAAGACAAATCTAAGGAAAAATATGCATAATTCATTCAAAAGGCAAATAGAAATGTTTCTGATTCAGAATTATCCATACCACTTCTCTTTTCCAGAGGCCTAGGATTTGTTTCATATGTAGACAGCATATTCTATTACAAGTACAACCATAAAAACCATTATTCTCTTTTCATTTTTTTCTATAAAAACTTGAAAGTTGGACTAAAAGCCTATCAAAATGAGAATAAGTCATTCCAAATTAATTCTGGGGACTCATGCTACATCAAAATTAAATTATTCCATTTTCTAAGGTTTTGAATCATTTTATTTTTAACTACAAAATAACATCAGTAAATTATATGGTTGTATCATACAGTCTTATAGTAAAACACTATTTACATCACTCATTACACACTATTCTAAACAGATCTAGAGAAATGCTTAGTCCAACACTGAGCTTTTGGCTTCATTAGTATTATATAAATATCAACACTATTCATAAATACACATGTCAGCAATAAGAAGAGTCAAAATACCCTGGATCATAAATAATATGTGAAGCCTCCTCTAAGCTTTTGCTAATGTGTGTTGTTTCAAAATCAATGTCATAACACTCAAGTCATGAGATTGTGGATGAGCCAAAAACAGTGGTAGAAAAAAATAAAGATTAATAGTAGAGTTTACTCTTTTGTCATCCTGAGTTTCGCTTGCTAACAGTTACTTTTAGCTCTCTCACTTTTATAGGCTCCTGGATTTTTTCACAGCCTGCTATGTAATTGAGTGAGGATCCACAAATCTTAACAATATCTTCTGAAACAGAACATACACTGCTTAAGGGAAGGGACCTTAACTTTGCTTCTGTAACCACCCAACACAGAGCATTAGCACAGCTGCTCCAAACAGCATCCTCGGTGAACAAATATCTGCTGTCTGACAACAATCAGATACATCCATACGGTGATACTGGCTAACTTTCAAGTCCTGGATGCATCTATTTCCCTTAAAATTAATGCTCAAGGCCCAAAACATGTGAATTGGGAGGTGAGGTTATAAATACTAATCAAAGAACAACCAACAAATATTTAGTGAGATGTTGTTCTGTGAGTACAGCCCTATGGTAGATACTGTGGGTATAAGAAGCGATTAAGCACCATTTGGTGGTTCCTCAAAAAGTTAAACATAAAATTACTGTATGACCCCACAATTCTACTTCTAGGTATATACCCCCAAAGAACTGAAAACAGGTACTCAAGTAAGTACACGTACACTCATGTTCATGACAGCACTATTCACGATAGCCAAAAAGTGGAAAAAGGCCAATGTCCATAAACAGATGAATGGATGAAGAAAATGTGACATATCCATACACTGGAATATTATTCAGTGATAATAAGAAATGAAGCAGTGATACATGCTACAACATGGATGAACCTCAAAAATACGTTGTGAAAGAAGCCAGACACAAAAGGTTACGTACCATAATAATCCCATTTATAGGAAACATCCAGAACAGATAAAGCTATAAACAGAAGATAGATTGGTGGGGCCTAGGCAGGGATGGGGGAAGTGGTTAGGAAAAAACTGCTTAATGGGTAAGGGATTTTATTTTGGAATGATGACAATGTTTGGAAACTACATAGAGGTGGTGGTCACACAACACTGTGAATATACTAAATGTCACTGAATTGTTCACTTTAAAATGGTTAGTTTTGGGCTTCCCTGGTGGTGCAGTGGTTAAGAATCTGCCTGCCAATGCAGGGGACACAGGTTCAAGCCCTGGTCCGGGAAGATCCCACATGCCACGGAGCAACTAAGGCTGTGTGCCACAACTACTGAGCCTGCAAGCCACAACTACTGAGCCCATGCACCACAACTACTGAAGCCTGCACACCTAGAGACCAAGCTCCGCAACAAGAGAAGCCACCATAATGAGAAGCCCGCGCAGAGCAACGAAGAGTAGCCCCCTCTTGCTGCAAGTAGAGAAAGCCCACATGCAGCAACGAAGACACAATGCAGCCAAAAATAAATAAATAAATTTATAAAAATAAATAAATAAAATAAAATGGTTAATTCTATGTTATGTGAATTTCACCCCAAATTATGTTTTTAAAAAAGAAATAAAGCACTAAACTATAATAATAGCAACCATTGTCCAACACCTACTGTAGACCAGGCACTTTACATAGATTATCAGTAAGCCTTAAAATAACCCTGTAAGGTAGCATTGTTGCCCGCATTTTGCAAAAGAAAAACTGATTCCTGAAGGTCAAGACCTCAGACCACTAAGTCATGAAAGATTTTAATTCAGATGCTAAAACCTAAACACTTTCCTGTCTCTCCACTGGTTTTCAAACTAGGCTCCTTGGATCTCTTGTGAGAAAGTGCCTTGGGTATGGGCACCACCTGCAGGTGCCCTTGTGGGTTAAACACTAGGGCCACCATAATCCTTTGCACCAAACAAAGATCTCTACCTTAACTATTCTATGTATAATGGGCTTCTCCATAAGATTCACTTAAAAGAAAGGGTTCCGCTGAATACAGAATGAAAAATGTCTGACAACAACTGTGACTATTCCTTGTTGAGTGTAGATGGATAAAACATCCCTTGGACGGAGAGGACTTAAACTGACCTTGAAAGACAAGGCAGAACTTGGACAATTGCCTGGCCTCTCCACCCCAATTCAAATCCTTTGTGGCCCAGTGCAAACAGACACCTTCTCAGAAGCCCTACACCACTTTGCCTAACAGGAAGCTTTTAGCTTTCTTATTATTTGGCATTCATTTTCCACTTTGTATTTTGCTTACTCATACACGGACCTCATCTCCCCTACTAGACTGTACAATTCTTCTGTGTGTGTGTGTGTGTGTGTGTGTGTGTGTGTGTGTGTGTGTTTTTAAGAAATGGCTTTTATTTATTTATTTTTGGCTGTGTTGGGTCCCCGTTTCCGCGGCAGGGCTTTCTCTAGCTGCGGCGAGCGGGGGCCACCCTTCATCGCGGTGCACGGGCCTCTCACTATCGCGGCCTCTCTTGTTGCGGAGCACAGGCTCCAGACGTGCAGGCTCAGCAGTTGTGGCTCACAGGCTCAGCTGCTCCACGGCACGTGGGATCCTCCCAGACCAGAGCTCGAACCCGTGTCCCCTGCATTGGCAGGCAGACTCTCAAACACTGCGCCACCAGGGAAGCCCTAGACTGTACAATTCTTAAGAAGAGGACTCATGTTTGATTCATCTTGGCGTGCCCCAAGACTTCCCAGGACCACAACTTAACATAAGAGGGGCTCAATGCCTATTTGTTAAATGAATGCATCAGTAAATGAATGAAGGGAATCTAGGAGAAGGCACAGAGCTAAGAATGAGCTGTCAGACTAAAGGGATACCTAATCCATGTGCATGCCTGGAGTGGGGATGTGTTGAAGAGGAATAAGAAATAAAGCTGGCTGTGACAAAAGCCAGGCTGAGGCGTGTGAACATGACAGATGAAGTAACAGAAAGCCACTGCAGGAGTAGTGACACAATAAGGTATAGTGGAGTGCAAGCACACACACACATGCACGCACACACAAATCTGTTGAACGTTTGAATAATTCTGGCAATGGTATCCATCCAGTATAGGCTGGAGGGAAGTATGACTGAAGGAACAAACAAAAGCAACCAGTATTTCCTCTCTCCACATTATCAATCGTGTTCAACTTATATTTATGAGCCTAACTCAGCAGCAAGCCCAGAGTAGGCACTCCATAAATGTTAGCTGAATTGAATATTTAATTCCCCATCTTTTTATAATAATACTAAGTTCTTTCTCACTACTCATTAACATAGAGAGTTTTCAATTCATAAGCTAATAATGTTTTCCAAGGATTTCTAAGAGGCTAAATCACCATGAAAATTATCATTTCAACTAATACATATTAGATTAATTGGAAGTTTAATTTTTCATGTCATGCGCTCCTAGTTGACAATATCCTTGTTATGTCATTAAACTATAATTGTGTAAATCTGCTTCAACAAACAATAACTGAACCATCAATAAACTATTATGGCTTCCATAATCCCTAGCAAAGATTAATTTCAATATCATCATCATAAATTAGTAGAGACATGTCCCAAATCTCCTGGTGAAGCCCATGAATTACGTTTGCATAGTCATCCCTGCATTTAAGTGCTCAAGAGTTTCAGTCTCTAAACTTTAATCACACTGTTAGGAACCTCACAGGAAATTTGATCCCTTGTAAAACAGAGGATTTTAGAGACAAGATGAAAAGTCATGTGAAGTCATCAGGCCTTTGGAGCCAGGGTACACTGATTAGTAATGATGATATTATAACTAAGCACTTTCACTTAAGAAATAATCAACTAAATTTAGAGTATCTTTTTTGGCATTTAAAAATTGCTATTCAATCCTAGTTTTCTTCCAAATCTCAGATGAGCTTTAGCTGGGTTTTAATGACAAAGACTGAGAATGACATATTAAGAAAAAAATCTGACATCTGAATTTTTTAAAGATTATTTTGAAAATACACATCATTTCAGAATTCTGCATTAACTTTATCACAGATGTCTTCAACCAGGATATCCAGTGAAGCCTTAAAACACATTAGGGTTGCCCTCTGAGAATCTCAAGAAAATTACAGATCTATTTTTTAAAAGGAACACATGTACATACAGACATTTGCATACAATTTCAAGGGCTTACAGAACCTCTATTGCCCATCCAAGGACCTCTTAAGGTCCACGCACTACTCTACCTATTTTAACATACACAGAGAAGTCAACAGTTTTATCCGGTTTCACAATAATTATCTCTATGAGTGCTTAAAGTAGCACATATTACATTAAAAGAAAGTTATTCTCATCGGTTTTGGATCTTATCAAACAGGCTTGTGTTAACAAGGTGATGTGCTATGATGGGATGGATCTAGAGAGTTCAGGAATCAAGTCCCCACCTTGTCAGCTACCTAAACTGTGGGATATTGGACATGTTACTGAATCAATCTAAGTCTGTTTTCCCGCTTGTAAAAATGAGAAAAATGTACAGTTTTGCAGAACTGTAAAGAGGAATAATTGAGATAACAAATATGAAAGAACCAAGGATGGTGGCAGACACATAGCAGGAACACAATAAAATGCTAGCTCATAAAAGGAAAAGGCAATACAGTCAGCTGGAGACCTATAAAATCTAACCTGGCTGAACTTCCGTCTATATGACCATTTTCTCCTATGAGACAGGGAAAGTCAGCACCTGGCTCTTAGTTATAGTTGCAGACAAGTAAAAATTCAAGACAGAGAACAGAAGAAAGTGAAGAAAAGCAAAAACAGATTTGTAATGGTGAGGATGGGGTCAAAAGAGTGTATCTGACTCATAATCATACATCTTTTAAGGTCAGTAAAGCTTTTAGAATACTGATAGGAGTATATCTACTTAACCTGAGGGTAGGAAAAGAGTCTTAAAACAAGACACAAAAAACACTAACCAGGGCTTCCCTGAGTGGCGCAGTGGTTGAGAGTCCGCCTCCCGATGCAGGGGACACGGGTTCGTGCCCCGGTCCGGGAAGATCCCACATGCCGCGGAGCGGCTGGGCCCGTGAGCCATGGCCGCTGAGCCTGCGCTCCTAAGCGGGAGAGGCCACAACAGTGAGAGGCCCGCGTACCGCAAAAAAAAAAAAGACACCATAGAGTGAAAAGGCAAGCCAGAGTATGGAGGAAGGCATTTGCAACACACACACAGGACAAAGAATTTGTATCCAGAGTAAATAAAGAACTTCTAAATAGCAATGAAAGACACAAGGACCAATTTACAAAAAGGCGGGTGGGAGTGACGGCCGACTTAAACAGGAACTTTACAAAGGAGGAAATCCAGGTAGCCGATAAATATATGAAAAGCTATTCAACCTCCTTACTAATCAAGTAAATGCAAAGTTTACCAGATTGCCTAAATTGAAAAAACTAAGTTGAGGAGGATGAGAAGCCAGGGATCGCATATAT
>NW_020171830.1:1761768-1764424 GCF_003031525.2 Neophocaena asiaeorientalis asiaeorientalis
ACGCGCATATATATATATATATATATATATATATATATGAGATAATATACTGGAGGGAGTATAACATGGTACGACACTTTGGAAAACAGTCTGACTGGTACCTAGTAAAGTTGAGGACAAGCATAGCCCGTGACTAGGGCAACCATACAGCTCATCATCCAAATCCAGACACTGCTGAGAATTAACGGTGCTATACTACTAATTACACCGGGACAACAGGCATAAACCAGCATAAACAGTCACGCGGCCTGTGAACCAGCAGTTCCATTCCTAGGTGTACACCTCAGAGAGACTGTGCACGTGCACACCAGATGACGGATACGGGAACACTCACAGCAGCTTAGTTCACAATTTCCCAACACTAGAAACAACTCAAATATCCAGCAAGAGTGGAATGGATGACACAAAAATTGTGGAAGATTGTGGGAGTCCTAAAAGAAGGTGCTTAAAGGTGCTTTGTAAATGCAAATTAAAGCATTACAGGGAAGAAATATCCCTTCCTCACACTTCTCCCATCCACTTGTCATTTACTGTTCTATAAGCAAAGATGGGTCACTACAGCTCACACATCCCTGCTTTCATAAAACAATTCCTTTTCTCTCGCTCGATAAAACTACAGGCATCTGTATACACGGTATGCACGAAAACTGAAACTATTGTGTCGAGAACTATCTAAGAGACTGAAAAGTCACCTGTGAGGAACCCTGGCATTTAGTAAAGCCATATCGGTTGGCTAAGTCTTTTAACTGGTGTTCGAAAGTCCATAAAAGTTTCAGAAGTACATTAACATTATTTATGGAACTTTATCAACTACCTTCCAATACTCACCCTATTTTACCTTTCATTCCTGTTATGCCTTACATCTGACAAGCAGTGCAGAGACAAATATTTGGTGTAACGGCAATGACATAACATCCACTCTACTCAGAGGCCTGGGTTTGGCTGGTAGGCAAAATTTCAACGGACCGTGTCATTACCACCAGCCAGTCATTCCCCTAAGTTCCTCCTTTAATGTTAAAACCTTCCTCTGCCTCTATCTTTTCTTCTGCTTTTTTTCTTTAATCATCGCTTCACCTTCTCAACCTTCAACCCTAAGTATAAGTTCTCAGGTAAGAATCTTAACCTTTACTGAAACATGCATTATGCTTTTCTTCTTAAAAACATGAAAAAAAAAACCCTGCCCCAATTCATTTTGATAAATGTGTGAAGAATTTATGAATAAAAAAAAATGGAGGGCTTCCCTGGTGGCACAGTGGTTAAGAATCCGCCTGCCAATGCAGGGGACACGGGTTCAAGCCCTGGTCCAGGAAGATCCCACATGCCGCGGAGCACCTAAGCCCGTGCGCCACAACTGCTGAGCCTGCGCTCCAGGACCTTGAGCCACAACTAATGAGTCTGTGTGCCACAACTACTGAAGCCCGCGCGCCTAGAGCCCATGCTCCACAACAAGAGAAGTCACCATGATGAGAAGCCCGCGCACCACAACAAAGAGCAGCCCCCGCTCCAAGCAACTAACGAAAGACGGCGTGCAGCAACGAATACCCGATGCAGCCAAAAATAAATACATACATAAATAAATTGATTAAAAAAAAAAAAGAATGGAGTGTTTTACTTCAGGTCTATCCCAGAAAATCTAGGGTACACAGACAGGAAGAATGTACTTTACTCATAGTCATACAAAACAAGCCAACAAACACATACCTTTTTTGGAGTACCACATAACTATCCCAACATTCCCATTATCTACTCCCACCTCCTGTCCCTATATGGAAGAGTCTTCATATACTCTTTCTCTTTACCTTGAATTTCTGGGCATCTCCACCCCCAACTTGTTTCATTGGTTCTCTTTTCCTATTTTCCACGTTTGTAATCTAACCCCTCCTCTGCCTTTGCCCCTTGTCTCACACCACTCCCTGCACTCACCTCAGACCAAAGTACTTACAAATTCAAAACTACACAATGCCCTTTCCCGAGGTAGTACACAGGGAGCCTCCTTCTGAGACAGACACCCTGTTCCCCCTTTCCTGACCCCAGCTCAAGTTACACCCAAGAAATCCAGCCTATCAAACAACCCTATATCCCAAACTAACACCTTTCTCTGCTGCCCCATCCTCACTCTGGGTGCAGTCTAAATCACATTCACCCAGCCCCACCCATCTTTCTTCACACCTGTCACCCTTTCCAATCCCCTGACCCCATGAGATTTTCTGCTGGATATATTTTGCGTATATCTAAGTTCTAAGTAGCCTCACTTCACATTTAAGTCTGCTGTGCTGTCTTACCTTTCAGAGACTCCCAAGAATATCCGTCCCATCCCTCCATGTTTTTTTTTAATGCTGCCTATTCCCCAAAGCTAGCAAACCTTCCTATTCCAACATAACAATTCACCCACATACCTCCTTCCCACCACAGTAACTGTACGTGTTTCTCAGTTTCCCCAATACTTCCTCCAATCCAATATCTACTTTGCATCGCTTTCTCAACACTACTCCACATCTACCACACCCAAATCCATTCTTACTCTGCCCCCAGATAACTGTAATCTCACCTTCTGCACCATTTCACCTGCCCCTCGGTCCCCCTTCCACATCTCCAATTTTGCACTCTTCCCACTCTCCCCTCTGCACCTGCCTGCACACCTTCACTTTCCCCTCCC
>NW_020171830.1:1764686-1777166 GCF_003031525.2 Neophocaena asiaeorientalis asiaeorientalis
CTGGGAACGCGCGGGGTGGGTGACAGACCTGGCCGCGCGCCACCGTCACCGCACCTGCTGGGGGCGCTGCCGCTGCCTGAGAAAGAAGCCGCGGTTGCCGCCTGGAGGAGGTGCCGTCGCCTCCGCCACCGCTGCCGCCGCCGCCAGGGGTAGGAGCTAAGCCGCCGCCATTTTGTGTCCCCCTGTTGTTGTCGTTGACATGAATCCGACATGACACTGATTACAGCCCAATGGAGTCTCATTAAACCCGAGCTGCGGCCCCGCCCCGGCGCTGCCCCATTGGGCTAGACCGCAGACACTTAGGGCCACCCGTTGGCCTAAGGGTCTGTCCGTCACCCACACAGTAACCACTCTGCAGCCCATTGGGGTACGATCCTGCCGGTCATCTCGCCTCCGCATAGCCACACCCCTCGACCCATCATACCCCCCCTCCGGTACCACCCCGGGGGAGGGTCCACTGCTAGTACCAATCAACAGACTTCTGGGCCCGCCTCTTCTGGGCACCTATTGGTCCAGCCCTTTTTCTCTCTCCCAGACACCGCGCCACCTCTACTTCCACCTACCCGCCCCTTCTACCTCTAGAAATGGATTGGGTCTACTCGCAGGAGAGGCGCTTGGCCTTATTGGCTGCAGACAACGCCAATCAGACGGCCTATTCCCTCTCCCCTCCCCCACAACCCCAAAGCCCCTAGCCCGCAGCTAAAGTTTGTGTGAGAGCTGATCGCTGGCGGCGGCCGCAGGATTTAGGGGTGGGCGCGGGCGGGCGCGCGCGGGCGGGCACGCGAAGTTAAAATTCGAGGTTCTCAGTCGCCAGCTCCTGCGGTGGAGCGCGCGGACGGGCGCGCCTCCTGGAGCGTTCCATCCCGCCCCCTCCTCCACCCTCTCCCGTCCCGTCCCGGGCGACTACTCGCCCGCCCCCTGGCTCGCATCCTTACCCCCCACGCACCCCTATCCTGCAAGCCTCAGGCCGGGTGCGGGCAGTACGATGTAGCTGCACCCTCCTCGCCATCCCATGCCGAGGGGGAGCAAGCCTTTACCCGCCGGGCGTGCACCCCCCCGGCTGCACACTCGCCAGTGTCTGCAAGCACGTGCACCGTTCGCCGCTGCCTCCAGCCACCCCGGTCCCCGGCTAACCTCGCCTGCAGCCCGGCCAATCGCTTGCTGCCCTTTGTTGCTGCAGCCCGGGTCTCCCCGCTGCCTTCCTCAGCCTCCGCCTCGTCCTTTGCCAGCCGCCCGGGTCCGCAGCGCCGCGCTCCCCCCGCCCGGGACCCACCGCCGCCGCCTCCTTCTCCTCCTCCGCCTCCTCCTCCTCCTCGGCTCCGGGCTGCAGCGCACAGAGCCCGAGGCAGCGCCGCCCAGCCCCGCTCCCCCCGCGCCGCCAGCTAGCCCGCCCGGCCCGGCCGGGGGCGCAGCCTGGACCCCGCCCGCCCCAGTCCCCGCCCCGGGGGTACCTGCCTCCGCCCTGGGGGGCTCCGCTTGCCGCCCTCGGGGGAGGGCGGGGATGCCGGTGTCCGCGGGAGGATGGGGACGCCTGGGCCGTTTGGGGCGGGGAGTGTGCCCGCCAGGGCTGGGACTAAGAGGTGCGGTCCTCGCCAACGCGCCCCCCCTCCCGCCGCTGTGGGCCCCAAACTTCGTCCTCCGCCCGGGCCTTGTACCCTCGGGCAATCGCGGCAGTTTTGGGGTGGGGGATGCTTCAGGAGCTGTGTCTACCCTGATCAGGAGGAAGAGGGAGCAGTGACATTCAGCGACTGCGGACAGGGCACGGCGGCGGCATCCTTGGGTGGGAGTGGGGATGTCACACGCGGGCTAGAGGGGGAAGCTGCCCCTCAAGATGCCCTCTCCCGGCCTGCGAGGAGCTGGAGAGCTCTAAGCTGCGTTCTCAGTGCTTTCTTGGGCGGTGTAGCCGGATGGCAGAGGGGCTGGGGGGTGGGGGGAGACGGCTGGGGGGCCCTTCCCCCTCTCCTCTAGCCAGCGCTTGAAGGAAGGCTGATGGCGAAGTTCGGTTTTCCAGGCTTCCCCTGGGCCCCCCGAGTTCCTGAGGCCCACAAGAGGGAGGCTGGGGACTCCTCTGGCCGCCCAGGCGAGGCCACTCTGACGCTGCCCACAGGCCTCCCATCGCCCTCCAGACTGTGAAGAGAGAGTCCCTCGTTCTTCCCGGAGATGGGTGGGATGCTGGCAGGGGAAACCTCTGAAAACAGAAAAAGTAGGCTCGAGAAATGGCTCCTACAGAGTTTGAGTACGAAGTTTCCCTTCCGAGGCGCCATTTCTTGGTGAGGGGGAGGAGAACTATGGCTTTGTAAAAGAACCAAGTTTCAAGCATGGTGGCCTAGGTGGAAAACCACCTGTTGACTGAAGTCTGTCCCAGGGCTATCTTGGGCCCTGGCAGGGTGACACATGGTCCCAGAGAGAGGAGTCCCCTGGTTGACTCTAGCATCCTCATGGCACTGACACTGCAACAGCAGCATCTTCAACTTCCCATTAGAAACCACTGTACACACTAGGTAGGTACTTTGTTAGAGCAACTTATCTCAAACAAAACAAGCAGCACAGCCCAGTCATCAAATGCAGAGCTCAGCACACACTTCACTTTTTAAAGATGGTCTGCTTCTCTGGAGTGTGAGCTGCCCCTACTGATATGCTTCCTGGCAGCAAGGTGAGAAAGGAGCTAAGACAAAGGGCACAGAGTTGCATGAAAGGATAGAAAAAGGGAGAGGGGCAGCAGAAGAGTTGTAATACTACACTCAAAACTGTCACTGGTTCCATTATAAATCCCTTTTATAGGTGTTTTATTACTTGGTTGTTAGTTTTTAAAACACAAACCTCTTTAGATTAAATCTTGGCATTCACGGGCTCAGCTCAGGGAAACAAAACACAGGGAAAGCTCCACCACCCGCCATTGGCTTGGCTACTTTTTTTTTTTTTTTTTGGCTACTTTTGAGTTACATTACTGATAAAACAAACAAGCAGCAGGTTGGGTTTCCTCGGAGTCTCTACCTCTTTTATTTAGTATCTTCAGTAGCTGACTCAAGGTGAATTTTTACAAGCCATTAGTTTATAATTCAGTCTAGTTCATTTAGGTATTTAAAAGAGAAGGACATTTATAAGGTGTGCTTTTTTTTTTATAATGCAGGTGCTGGGATTTTTATTCCCCAAGAAATTACTAAGTAAACTTGAGAATCCTGGCACACACTTCAGCCTTTATGTTCTATCTTTTTTCCTATGGTCTGCCCAGATGCACTTTATTTTGTAACTTAGATTTGAGTCTCCCAGCCTGCATTTTATCTCAAGCAATAAAAATAAACCATGTCTTAATTAAAAACAAGTTTCAAAACCCCAAATCTGTACACTCAGAGTATGCTAAAGAAGCAACCAAAGACAATAAAACCCATAAGTCCACATTTAAGATGTCTTCAGCCAATGAATTGTGGAAGATTTATGAGCATCTAACACTTGTTATCACTAATGAGTTAGCCACATGGATTTCCAGTGCATCAAGACCTGAACAGATACCTTAGATAGAAATGGGTCTTATTTGTCTAAACTTGTGCTCCTGTAATCCCAGGAGCTGGCAAACACAGAAGAGGGAAGTATCTTTATACAACATCTTGATGTGTCTTTTGAGGTTCTTTTCTTAACAAACATAGTTCTCTAATGGGCATGGCAAGGAAAGGTACTGTGTTGCTTTCCCAATGATACTTCCCTCCAAGGTTACTTGTCCTTTGAGAAATCCTGGCTCTTCAGATAAGTGGGACTGGAAAGGATAACAGAGACACAGCTGGAGATACTTAATGCTTCCTCTGAAACCTCTCTCTTTATCTGTGGTATCTCAAATCCTTGGCTGAGCTAAACAGCTCAATTAAGAAGTTAACCTAGAAATAACTTGAATTGAAAACCAAGCATAGTGCAAAATTTAAAAGCTGACTGTACTGAAGGATTGCGAATCCAGGGGCCCATCTGACCAGTCCTCCTCCCTCCCCCAAAATAGTTGCCAATGGGCACCACAGACCAGAACTGCTCAGTGTGGTCCACAGATCAGTGGCATCAAAATAATCTGGGAATGAGTGCTTAAAACACAGGTTCCTTGGCCTAACCCCAGATTCTGATTCAGTAGGTCTATAGAGAGGCTCCCAAATCTACATTTTTAGCCCATGACTTGGCTTGAAGCTTATGACCATAACCACTGGCTTAGGGTGAATCCCCTTCTTTCCCAACTGCAAAGGAATGTTTCTTTTGTGAGCTTCTTTGCCAGAAGGTTATAGTCCCTAGTACTGAGATGATTCCATGGTCTGACCTATTTGTCCCTGAGTCCTGAGGAAGGATAAAAAAGAATGCAGAGTAGCTTCAGGAGCTGAAGGGAACCTGGAGGGTTTGATCTTTTGGGTTTGCTTACCTGCTCTGAAGCAAGTCAGACAAATACTCTGATAAGAGGGATCACATCCATAGACTCACTAACAAGTCCTTCTGAAAGAAATTGGGTAAGGGAGGCAGCAAGCAGGGACCCTGAACTGATTTGTCCAGGCCACAGCCCATGATGAATTCTATTCACATTCAATTAGTCACTTAAAAACCATTGGTCTATACTGTCCTTCCACCTGCCACACGACTGGAAACTGTATCCTAACAAGGTCACAGTGCGGTTTTGTCAGTCAAGGGCAAAGGGGGTGGGGGATGATCAGTCAAACCATTTCTTTTAAGTAAGCTAGCAAATCCAAGCTATAGATGTGTATGAGAAGCCTGCATTGTTTTAAATAGCAGTATTTTGCACTCTTACCCCATTTGTTCCAGCTTAAAAAACCTTTAATGTCTTTTAAATGCATTCTGAACCAAGTCTACACTCCTCAGTCTACCTCTAAGGCTATGCACATCTGCACCCAACCATTATCTCATCTCCGGCTTCTCCCAGCCCCACACACTCCTCCAGGCCCAGCACACGCTGTTCCCTCTGCAGTCCTGCCCGCCCTCTTTAGCTTATCTGACGAAGACCTTGGGAAAAGATTCCTCCAAATCCCTGCTTGGCTGCAGGCTCTTCTGTTAAGTTTCCCTGGTCTTTGCAGGTAGCCCACAGGACTTGAAGCAAAACTTTACTCCAGCTCTGGCACTTGTTAAGTGCTCTGTTATTATTTGTTGAATTACGGAATAAAAGAAAGCACTTATTACACTCTGTTGTCACATTTTGCCAGTCTGTTTTCCTAATGAGCTTTTTTCTACTGCTTAGCCCGGTTTATTCATCTGTACAACTGCCCTAGAGCCTGACACATATAAGCTACTTAATAAACACCATTTCTCCAATATGCCCACACCTGTGGTTCCCCATCCCTGGCTGCACATTAGAATCACCTCAGGAACTTTTGTTTGTTTGTTTGTTTGTTTTTGGCTGTACGCGAGCTTCTCACTGTTGTGGCCTCTCCCACTGTGGGGCACAGGCTCCGGACGCGCAAGCTCAGCGGCCATGGCTCACGGGCCCAGCCGCTCCGCGGCATGTGGGATCTTCCCGGACCGGGGCATGAACCCGCGTCCCCTGCATCAGCAGGCGGACTCTCAACCACTGGGCCACCAGGGAAGCCCTGAGGAACTTTTGAATCTGCCTAGCACCAAGTCCCACCTCAGGACACTTAAGAATATTTGGGGGTGGGGCCTGATTATCAGTATTCTTTTTTAAGCATTTTGTGCAATCACAGTACAGAACCACTGGTTTATATTTACCAGGAGGATGCCTCAGCATCAAGTGAGAAATTCTGAAGAAGACAGGAGGGTGGTAAAAGATCATAAAATTAGCTAAATGTTGCTGAGAGGACAGAGTTCTCAGGGATGTTTTTGATATTGTTTTGAGACTTAAGGGAGTCTTAATAAAGACGCGGTTTTTAGCACTAGGGTATACCAAAGAAAAATTGAACTACCCCAATATTTAATTTAATGATTCCCAGTCCTTTGGATTTTGAAATTGGGGAAAATGACAAAGTTGCCAGCTTTTAATTTTGATAATAAGAAATCTTTTATTTTATTTATTTATTTTTTAAGGACATCTTTTAAAAGAACTAATTGCCATCCACTATCTGCATCATTCCATAAAGAACTCTCTGAATAAGGCATAGTCCCGCCCATGAAATGAAAGTGAATAACTCTACATCAACATGTACATTTTCTCTCTTCCTCTTTTTTTTTTTTTTCCATTTCAAGGCAGAGAGTGAAACTTTACCTCTGAGTCTGGCTACCCGACCAGAATGCATTTAGGAATCACTGGACTATTTTACACTTTTCCAAGGGTAAGAAGTATATAGATCATGTTCAATCTAATCATTAACAATTTTCTCCAATATGCCCAACTCAGTGTGCTCAACTAATTGAAGATGGTTTTCTCTTATTCTATCTTTAATACAGAAAGAAAATATATAGCTCAGAAGGGCAGTGGCAAAGGAGTATGGAAGAGAGCACCAAAATAAAAGTAGGTACCAGATTTTTATCCATCTCTGCCACCAACTAATATGTGTCCTTGGACAAATCACAGAGTGGCAATGTCTTAAAAGTCAGGTTTTCAATGAGACAGTAAGCCCCGTATGGACAGTTTTGTCCTCAGAGCCTAGTACAATGCCTGGTACATAGCAGATGCTCAATAAATATTTGTTAATGAATAGATTAAATCAAGAGAGTTATTTTACATCATCTCTAAAGTCTTGGCCAGGCCCCAAATCCTACAACATATTTAAACAGTAAATTACAGATCTCTGCTCTCAGTAATTTATTATTGGCTTACCCTGTGATTCCCAAAAGGTCATCATTCTTGTATGTAAAGTGTCTAAAGAATTGATGAAAGAGTGAAACTGCTGAATACCTTTCTTTATTTCCTACCACATTTTAAAATTATAACATTTTTATACATATTTGTCATAGAAAGTGTGGATAATAAAGAAAAAGAGGGGGACTTCCCTGGTGGTCCAGTGGCAAAAAATCTGCCTTACAATGCAGGCGAGGAGGGTTCGATCCCTGGTCAAGGAACTAAGATCCCACTATGCCGCAGGGCAACTAAGCCCGTGGGCCACAACTAGCACACCTCAGCTACAGCTCGCGTGCCGCAAACTACAAAGCCCATGCATCCTGGAGCTTGCACTCCACAACTAGAGAGAAACCCACGCACCACAAGGAATGAGCCCGCATGCTGCAACTAAGACCCGACGCAGCCAAAAATAAATAAAATAAATAATAAATAAATCTTTAAAATAAAAAAAGAAAAAGAGGGGGGGAAAGGGGGAGAATTAGTTGTAGGTCCTTACACTGAAATATAATATGTTGGTGTGTATTCTAATTTTTTACCTCAGTCAATATTTCTGTTGTGACTGAAGTTTGCGGTAAAATTTTCAGCTAGGGAAACTGAGGTAGTAAAAGTAACTTACTAGGACTTACTAGGATATTGAGACTTCTCAGATAGGTTGCATGTATGATAATCATTCCATGTCTGGAAATACTCCAATTTTTTAACAGAACTGCAGACAGAGTGCCTGAATTAGCCTTTTCATCTATAAGGTCCTCAATTCAGTCCACATCCAATCATTCAAGTTAGCAAGTTAAAAACATCCCAAAGACGGCCAAGAGGATCAGCCTGGTGAACCATTTAACCAGCTCCATATCTTTCCCGGTATTAGTAACAAGACTGCTTGTGGGAGACCATGGTTGAGCTTGATCATAACAACCTTGGCCAGAAACTCCTTCAGAGTTGGGATTGGGTTTATCTTTATATTCCCCAAATTGCGCTGCACATGGTATTAATAAATGATGTTGATGGAACTTCCCTGGTGGTCCAGTGGGTAAGACTCTGCACTCCCAATGCAGGCAGCCCGGGTTTGATCCCTGGTCGGGAAACTAGATCCCACATGCATGCCGCAACTAAGAGTTTGCATGCCACAACTAAGAAGCCCACATGCCGCAACTAAAAAAAAAAAATGATGTTGAGTAAAAAGGTTAAGGATCTGTTATCTGCTTATCTAAAACCTCTTATAAAATTCATAAATTAGACTGTAAACCTCATAAGTTTAAATATTTCTTGTATAGTGTGATATACATCATAGGCATTCATTAAATATATGATGGTTGGATGAATACATTCCCTAACCACTGTAAAATTGTACTTCCTGTTACCTAATCTAAAACCACTTTTTCTAAGCTATGTATGTTTGTTGGTGAGTGTCTTTAAACATTTAATGTTTCAGCATTTGATCAGTGGGTGTGTTTTATTTATTATATACTACATTTATTATATTTTACATTCGGTTTTTCTCTGCTATGTATGTGTGTGTGTGTGTATACACACACACACACACACACACACACATATATATATATATATATATACAGAGAGAGAGAGAGAGATACTTGAAACCACTCTCTCTACTCCCACAACTGTTTTAGCTACCCACTTCTGGAGTTTGTGACCTATTATTCTGCTCCATGTGGCTCACTTCAGTGGCTGATGTGACTTGGCATATCTACTGGTTGGGACTGATATCTTCCATTTTCTTTCCATTGCAATGCCACACATCGAATGATAACCTTTAGTAAATAGTCTATAATGGCTCCTGTTTTGTTTCCTGAATCATAACTGATGACCTAAAATAACAACTCCAAGTTCAATTTATTTGTAGTTTGTAGTATCTCAACCTATGGCAGAGAGATTAGTGTTCACCAAGTATTCCCTATCCTCCCCTATATTTCATAGCCTTCTTTTCAGTTAGGTTAGATCATGTGGCTAGTTTCAGCCAATGGACTATTAGCAGAAGTGGTATGTACTACTTCTGGGTCAAGGAAGTTAAGAACCAGGGTGGTCGTTCTCTGCTGAAGCATCTCAGAAGCCATGTGTTTACAGATGAGAAGCTATTGTACAATTCGGCAGAGCCATTATCAGCCTGGACCCCTGAGTGAATGAATGGAGCAGATTCCCCCAATCCCACAATTGGTTTGAATGTGTAACAGGAGAAATAAATTTTGTTGTGTTAAGCAGAAGAGATGTGTGTTGAAGTTTGTCTACTACAGCAGGTAGTAGAGTTGGAGAACCTAAATTAATATATTCCCTAAATGCAGTACTTTACAAATACCTTTTTAAAATCTCAGTAACTGTGTCCTTGAGGTAAAAGCACTTCCCTCCTAATTATCCTTTTCTCCAAGCACCCCAGCTGACTGCCCATTGGCCGTGGTATATCAGATATATCACATTATGTTGGACTTCCCCCAGAATGCTTTAGTAAAACTGTTGGTGAGATGAAGAGAATTAAAAAGTGCATCAGTTTCTTCATTAAATAAAAGCTGTGGGGCTTCCCTGGTGGCGCAGTGGTTGAGAGTCCGCCTGCCGATGCAGGGGACACGGGTTCGTGACCCGGTCCGGGAAGATCCCACATACCGCAGAGCGGCTGAGCCTGTGAGCCACGGCCGCTGAGCCTGCGCGTCTGGAACCTGTGCTCCGCAACGGGAGAGGCCACAACAGTGAGAGGTCCGCGTACTGCACAAAAAAAAAAAATTACCTTAAATGTGAATGGATTAAATGCTCCAACCAAAAGACACAGGCTTGCTGAATGGATACAAAAACAAGACCCATATATATGCTGTACTGGGGCAGTAGTGTCATTCTCAGGCTAGAATCTACTGTGTTTCTGAACACAGTAGAAGTAAGTTGGAATCACCTTAGTGATTAGCTTTGTCGGCTTCCAAATAATTAACTTTGTCACCACTGTAAGCTGAGTTTGTTGAAACTCAAAAATGGAAAAATGGCTGCTTCTTAAGGGAAAGAAATTCTGCCCCAGTCCATTCAGTGCCCTTTTTGCAGCTTCTCGGCCTACTCTTGGAGCTCTAAGAAATGACAAACGACCTAGGAGCTGATTTGCAGGGTGGCTAGGAGAAGTGCATTTTGTTCCTGTCAATTAAAGGAGTAGGGGACTCAATCGTTGGGCATGGTGTTGTGTAATTCTGTGGCTCTACTCAAAACCTCTTAGGATAAACAGTGGGGGAATAAGGGATGTTGAAGTGGACTGCGGGAGCATGTTGGCTGAGCATGGCTTTTGAGTGCTTGGCCTAACAATATTATTAATAATAGCTACCACTTATGGAGTACTTACAGGGCTAAGTGATTTCCCTGAATTGGCTCATTTGACCCTCACAAAAATCCTTTTTAAATACTGCTATTATCCCCCATTTTACAGACAAGGAAACTGTGGCCCTGAGGTATTGAGTGGTTGGCAGGAGGTCAGAATTCCCTTTCCGTGCCTGTCAGTGAGGTCTGAACTCAAAGCCCAGGGCTACAGCCACTGCCCCATGAGGGTGGTCCCGCGGGGCTGTTCAGGAGTCCAGGCAGGCACTGAGCAACCTGCCCTCCTCACACTGCCCACATGGCGCCCTCCCGCAAACCAGAAGCTACACTGCGGCACCCATGACCTCACCCAGGCACCGACGCCGGAGGCTCTTGGCCAGAGAGGAGGCTGGCTCCACCAAGGAAGGGAAGGCACGAAGGCAGGAGGCCCGGAAGGCAAAGCGTCCTCTGAGGCAGAAGCAGAGTCCTGGCACTCGACGGAACGGAGAAAGAGAAGGTGCTGCTGGCAGTGACAAAGAAGAACCGCCCAGGCCAGGCCTCAGGGAGGCCAGAGGCCCGACCACTTCCAGGCGGTGAGGACTCGGAACAACCACTTTTCGGCGTGCCAAAGCCTCTCATTTAATTCCGACAAGAGTTTTTTTAGAGAGAGGAGGAAGGAGCGACGCCGCAAGCGAGGACACGAAGCTTCCGCAGACGGGTGCTGGGGCAGAGGCTCCTGGGCGCAAAGTCGCGCCCGCCGCGGCCTCACCTGCCAGCCACCGGGCGATGTTCTGTGCCTTTGTCATTCAGCATCCCACAGTGCCAGCTAAGTCACTCAGCTGTCACCGGCAGGCCCAGAGCCGCAGGACTCAAAATAACTCCGGTGAGACCTCCCGGAGGCGGAAGGCCCCTTCTCGGTGCGAAGGAGCATCAGGGGCATCTCTGCAAGTTGCTAAATTAGCCCAGCTGCTGTTCCGTTTTTAATTTTTTGTGTGAATTCAAGACTAGGCCGCGGATGTCTTGGCAGCGTGTGAATGAGTCCCTTTCTGAAAGAATTCACCCTGCTGAAGGGCCGCTGTCAGGCGCACCAAACTTGCAGCGAGCAGCAGGCGCTGATAGGAGCCCTCCCTGTGCCCGGTGCCTCGGCCTCCCTTCCCTGCCGGGCTGCCTCGGGGAGCCCCACGCCCTGCGCCACCACCTCCCCGGGAAGGGCCAGCCCGGCAGGACCTGGTCCTGGCGTGGCCTCTGTGCCTCCGCCATCGGGGAGCCCGCGCCCAGCATTTTTCCTCCCGGCTGGACATGACCCCAGTGGCCTGCACAGAAGGAAAAAAGGAAATCAGGCAGAAGGTTCTGGAAACTGGCAGGTTCCCACCTGGAAGAGCTCTGCTCTGTGCTGAAAATGTGCCTGCCTCTGGGGGGTGCCAGCCAGAGCGTCATCACCAGCCTGACATCAGCCATCACGCAGAAGGAAAGGTCCATTTCAGTGAGGATGACCCCAGACATTTATTGCTCTAGCAGAAAGCAATAAATACGTAGCTGGGACATTGTAGTGTGGGTTTTGTTTAAGCATCACATCCAACTCCTTGCTGCCACCTTTCTCAATCTGAATGTGCCCGATTTCTCCCACGGAGGTCCCATAAATCTCCTGGATTTGGACCTCCCATGTAAAGCCAAGGACACAGGAGCTGGAACAACCCCATCACCTTGCCTCGGCTGCCGCTTTTGCCCACATGAGCCAGTGTTTTGACTGAGACTAGATAAGAATTGACATGATACATTTTAAATAATACATAGTCCAACATGAACAGTTAAAAAAAGAGGAAAAGTACAAATAGCTAATAAACCTATGAAAAATGTTCAGATCTACTAGTTATTGAAGACATGTGAGGGGCTTTCCTGAGTGGCTCAGTGGTTAAGAATCCAACGCTTTTGCCCACATGAGCCAGTGTTTTGACTGAGACTAGATAAGAATTGACATGATACATTTTAAATAATACATAGTCCAACATGAACAGTTAAAAAAAGAGGAAAAGTACAAATAGCTAATAAACCTATGAAAAATGTTCAGATCTACTAGTTATTGAAGACATGTGAGGGGCTTTCCTGAGTGGCTCAGTGGTTAAGAATCCACCTGCCAATGCAGGGGACACGGGTTTGATCCCTGGTCCGGGAAGATCCCATATGCCGCGGAGCAGCTGAGCCCGTGCACCACAACTACTGAAGCCCGTGCGCCTAGAGCCTGTGCTCCGCAACAAGAGAAGCCACCGCAGTGAGAAGCCCGCGCACTGCAATGAAGAGTAGCCCCCGCTCGCCACAACTAGAGAAAGCCCGCGCACAGCAACAAAGACCCAATGCAGCCAAAAATAAACAAATACATAAATTTATTAAAAAAAAAAAAAAAAAGACGCCGCCTGCCAATGCAGGGGACATAA
>NW_020171830.1:1778375-1907476 GCF_003031525.2 Neophocaena asiaeorientalis asiaeorientalis
TTGAGACCCTATTTTTTTTCCCTTCTGAATTAGCAAAATGAAAATATGGAATCCCCCCACATTGGCCTGGGTGTGGCAAGCTTAGCACTCTCTCTGGGACCGTAAACTGAGGTGAAGTTTCTGGAAAGTAATTTGACAACGTTTATCAAGAGCCTTAAAAATGCCCCACGCAGTTGAGCGGACTCTAAAGCAGGGGCGTGGGAGTCAAGCAGATGTGAGTCCTGATCCTCACCATTCCAGTTGTGTACCCCAGGACAAGTCACTTGGCCTCCTTTAAGCCCCTTTCCTCAAGGATGAGAAAAATGGGATGCTTCTCCCTACCTCACAGGGCTGTTGTGAGGATGAAAGGAAAAAATACAGGCTGCTTAACAAACAGGGATGGTAGCTGTAGTGGTTGTTATCATAAATTCTCTTTGAGGCAGTAATCTGGACTGTCCTAAAGAAATAATCTGAAATGTAGGCAAAGATTCATGTACAAAAGATGTCTATCCAGCATTACCTATAATCATAAAAACATGGAAACACCGCACCCAGCATTAGGGGAAAAGTTAAGAAAGTTATGGTACAGCCACGTGGTTTTAGATATAAACTCGATTGATAGTATAACAGGGAAGAGCCAAATTGGATTACAAGTTGGACCTGTTTCTTTTACTTTAACCTTTGCTTTCAGCTGCTTTTGTTCACTAAAAGGATACTGTCTATACATAATGGCCTGCCTTGGGGAACCCTGCCCCTCTGCCTGAATGTTAAACCAAAGTGCCTTTGTTCAGGGAAATATCCGGACCCTGTTCCACCTGTGGATGGCTACAGAAAGAAGAAATTAACACATTCCCTCCCCAAGGCTGCCCATTCCAGGTGATATTTGGAAAACTTATGACCTTTTTACTTTACTTCCTCATCTCCTCCCTTTCTCTGTGCTATGAAAGAAACTGGCATCCAAACCCCAATAAGATGGTTTTTCAGAGACACTAGTCTGCCATCTTCTCGGTCTGCCGGCTTTCCAAATAAAGTCGTATTCCTTGCCTCCACACCTCGTCTCCAATTTATTGGCCTGTCGTGAGGTGAGCAGAGTGACCTTGGACTTGGTAACAATAGCATATGATAATGCACGGTTCTGTACCTTGCTTTTTTCACTTAACAGTGTAACATTTCACAAGATACACGTGTCTGCAAGATAAGTGCCTAACACTGGAATTGTTGGGTCAAAGATGTGCATTTAAAAATTTGCAGCTATGGCCAACTTGCCCCACAGAGGTTGTTCCAGTGCACACCCTGACAGAAATATCAGAGGGCCTGTTTCTACAGCTCTCCACAACAGCATTATCAACCTTTGTTTTTGGCCAAGGTGAAAGTGGTATCCTGTAGAAATTTCAATTTGCATTTCTCTTATTATGAGTGAGGTTGAACACCTTTTCATATGTTTAACAGCCATTTGTGTTTCCTTTTCATTGAATTGTCTGCTTTGGCCTCAGTTTCTATTGAGTAATAGGTCTTTTTTTTTTTTCATTCATTTAGCTCTTCAGTTGACACATATGCAAATCCTTTTCCTTTAGTTTATCACTTATCTTTTAATTTTTTTGTGGCTTTTGCCGTTCAGCTTTAAAATAAAAAAACATATTGTCAAGGTTCTAGGTAATTGCTCTTTCTCTGCTATGACACAGTGTATTGTCCTAACACATTGACGCTTCTCCCTCTTTCTGAGCTCCTTAAGGGCAGGGACCCTGACCACTTGAACCTCTGGCAAGCACCCAAAAGATACCTGGTTAGTGACTGTAGTTCCACTTAGTGAGTGAGTGCCAAGAACCCATGCCTCCTAGGTAAATCTGCATAGTACACAAGGGAAAAATATTCTCCTGACCTATCAGCTTCTTCCATGAAACAGTCATGGTCAACTTGTAATGAAAACGTAGTGAATTTTCAAGATATTATCCCAGCCTCAGAGGAGTAGCCTCAACATTCAAGGTCACACTGAGAGTTGACAAGTCCACCCACAGCCTCCCACCTGGCCCAGTCCCACCCAGTCTAGCCCCAAGCAGGACAGACTCTCCCAGCCCGCAGGGGACTCACTGTGCTCTGGCTCCCTGCTGAGCGAGCTGGGGGAGCAAATCTCCATCAGCAGGGCCTGGGGCAGCTTCAGAAGACCCACAACTTATCTTCTCAGGGACCTACAAGGAAAAGTAAAGTTTCTTTCCACCAGAAAAGAACAGGGTGGCCCAGATTGTGTTATGCAAATGATTAACTCCAATCTATGGAAACTTCAGAGCATTCCTGGCCTCACTGGGAAGGATCAAGAAAATTCAAGTTTAAAAAAAAGGAAAAGGAAGAGAGTACAGACAACTTTCAGCCTTTGGCAGAGGTGGGCCAGGTTAGGAATTGCTGCCAGGGTCTCACATACTGCTTGCTGTTCAGGGGCAAAATTGGGCAGAGGTACAAAGATAAACCTTGTCCCCAAAGCTGACTTCATTTTGGAGCTCAGCCATTGGTATCGTTTCTTTTCTAACAGCTGCACTCCATGAACAAGGGACATCAGAGGGCTGTGTTAGGGCATCCAATTCTGCTTTACTCGAATGGTTAGCCCCCTCTTCCCAGAAAGCATGATGGACCCAGTCTAAACAATAACCCTCCCATACCAGAGACATCTTCAGAGATGTCTCTCTAAAGACAGAGAAATTTCTTTATATCTTTATATATCTTAAAGCCTTTTTAATTTTTATTTATTGTTTTGGCCACTCTGCGTGGCTTGCAGAATCTTAATCCCCAGAGCCCTAACCACTGGACAGCCAGGCAATTCCCAAGGCTTTTTTATTTTTCACTTCTTATTTTGAAAAAAAGTCAAATTTACAGAAAAGTTGCAAAAACAATTCCTTGAACTCCCAACGCTCCTCATCTATTTTCACCAGTTGTTCTTATTATTGCTACATTTGCTTTATCACTATCTATAAAATATATACTATTATTATCTTTTTAATGAACTATTTGAGAGCAAACTGTAGACTTTTACCCCTAAATATTTTCATCTTTGCTGCTAACAGTAAAGACATCCTTTTAAATAATCACAGTACAGTTATTAAATTCAGAAAATTTAACATTGTTAAATTACTGTTATCTAATCTGGAGTTCATGTTCAAATTTCACTAATTGCCCCAATAAAGCCCTCAATAGCTCTTTCTTTCCCAGACAAGGATCCATTCTTGGTTGCATTTAGTTGTTTTGTCTTCTTAATTTCTTTTAATCTGGAAGAGTCCCTCAACCTAGTCTTTTTTTTTTTTTTACTGTAAACTATTATTCTTTGTATTTTTATTTATGTATTTATTTATTTTTAACATCTTTAATCAACCTAGTCTTTATGATCTTGATGTTTTCAAAGATTACTGGCCAGTTGTTTTGTAGAATTTCCTTCAGTTTGGGTTTGTCTGATGTTTCTCTAAGATTAGATTCAGGTTATACATTTTTGATAAAAATATTTTTAATTGCTCATGATTCTTGTATATTACAACCAAGTTATCAGATGAGTTGCATTTTGAAACAAGTTTTTTTTCATTATAGTTCATATTCACTTGCAGCTGACTGTCTAAAACATTATTTTCTGTATTTTTGCATTATCTCCTTTTGGTAATCTTTAAACATGGTAAAAACTTTTTTTTTTTTTTTCATTTAGTGTTTATCCCTTTGAACACAGATCAGGGAGTCTCTCTTGCTGACTCATTCTCTTTTCGTCAGTTCTGTTTTTTGTATCTGTTTATAATATTGGATATTGACAGTTTATTTTGAAATAGAAGTTGTTCCAAATCTCTCTTATTCTCCTTTGTATCTCTGGATCTAGCAACAATACCTGGTACCACTCAGGAAACCTCCGGGAAACGTTGGTTGACAAAGTAAATGAATTTAGTGGCTACACACTGAATTTTCTGAATTCAGGTCCTATGCAAAAAATAGTTTTGGTTGCTATTAATTATTTTACACATTGAGAAATATAGAAATTCAGGTATTACAGTTTTACAAAAGTGTCTTCTACTAATGATTTAAGTGTCTCAATCTTAAGATGAGCCCAAAGTCCACCATCTCTGGCTGAAACCCTGCTTGAGCCCTGGTGCATTTGAAGGGGGAAGGCTGAGGGGAAGGGGTTGGTGGTCTGAAGTCAGGCTTTTCTGGAGAAAGTCTCCTCCCAGAAATAAAGGCAGAGGCAGACTGTGGGCTTTCAGGCTCTACTCAAGGACACCAAGTCTGAATGCAGAGAACTGGACCTAGTCACTCTTTGGTTCGAACCTTCTAACTTGTAGTATGGTCCAGCTATATCAACCTGAAGCTCAACACACCTGCCATCTAGAACCTGCCCACCTCTCCAGGCTCAGGCTCTCTCTCCCCCTTTTTCCTCTGCCAGTAACGCGCCTTCTCCATCCACCCCCTCCCAGGATTTTTTTTTTTTGCAGTATGCGGGCCTCTCACTGTTGTGGCCTCTCCCGCTGAGGAGCACAGGCTCCGGACGTGCAGGCCCAGCGGCCACAGCTCACGGGCCCAGCCGCTCCACGGCTTGTGGGATCCTCCCGGACCGGGGCACGAACCCACGTCCCCCACATGGGCAGGCGGACTCTCAACCACTGCGCCACCAGGGAAGCCCCCCCTCACAGGAATTTTGAACTTGGTTAATAGAAGGAAAGAGGCTTAAACTCAGAATTTTAAAAATTTAAATCATAATGAAATTGTTTAAATTTATTAGCTTGGCAAAGATGAGAAAGATTAATTATATGCAAGAATATGGCAAAATAAGTACTGTTATACACTTTTCATACATTTTACAGCAACTGTTTAAACTTAAGATGCCTTCATCTGAGGACCAAGCAATTCCACTTCTGGGACTCTTTCCTATAGAAATACTTACACAAGTGCAGAAACATGTAAAAGCATGTTCACTGTAACCTTTTTGTAACGACGAAAAGATGGAAACTGCTCTCTCAACTGTCCATCTATATAGGGGCTGGTTAAATACTGGGTTGGCCAAAAATTTCATTTGGGTTTTTCCCTAAGATGTTACAGAAATAAACTTTTTTGGCCAATCTGATAGAATATGGCACAGCATATAGTATAATACAATCTGGCTGTTAAAAAGAACAAGGTGGATCTGATCTCGGGTGGCCTCAGCCTGCAGCAGCTTGAAGCAGGGTTTCAGTTCCCGGCCAGTGATAGACGTCGGGTCGCAGTGGTGAGAGCACCAAATCCTAGCCACTAGACCAGTGGTCAGTGGCAAGGCCCTGGCCCTATGGCTTTGCTGAAAAAGAATTCCCACAGTAGTGAAACAAGTAAAGTATTTATTAAGAGAAAAAAAGAGTACAGTACGTGTGGATAGGCACACGGGCGGGCTCAGAGAGACAGTGTCGCCCCCTAGTGGCAGTCTGAATCACTTTTATGTGGCATTTCTTCTGGGTTTCCTTTGGTCAGTCATTTTGATTTGCCTGGTTCAAAGTCGGTATTTGGTATAACTCAGGATTTTCCCATGTGTGCGCGTGCATCTCTTAGCCAGGATGGATTCTACCAAAGAGGCCTATGGGTAAGTGAGCATTAGCTGGAATCCCTTCCCTTTTGACCTCCAAGGAGCCTTTCTGCACATGTGTAGTCGGAGAGGTCTTCTGACTTTGAGAATGAGGAATATGTGGTCTCTTATCTTCTATCTGGGCAGGGCCCAGCCGCCTCTCTTAATTGTCCTGTTATTCCAGTCTTGGAGTATCAGTCCACAAGGAACGAACTCAAACCGTTTGTCCTGGGGGCCCATCTGTCTCCTGCCTCAGATCTACATGATCTAATATGGAACCTGTCCAAGATATATTGTTAAAATGGAAAAACAATCTGCAAACCAGATTAAATATGGTTATTAATATTGTGAAAAATATTAACTAGTTTATATGTTAATATATTCACAGCAAAAAAAAATCTGAAAAACACCTACACTAAACTATGAACAATGATTATTATCTGAGGAATGTGGGATTATGGGAGGCTTTCACATTCTTTGTTCTGTACATTTGTGATGTTTGACATTTTTATAAGAAATATTATTTGAAAATCAGGGAAGAAAACAAAGAATTAAAAAGCCCATGAATCAAAAAAATGGTAGTGTCTGGGGTCAGGGAGTCGTTGGGGTACAGATGCAGCAAGACTGACCATATGTTGACAAACGCTGAAGCTACGGGATGGGTCTACAGGGGTTCCTTTGTACTCTCTACTTTTGCATATGTTAGAATATTCCATAATAAAAAGTAAAAGAAAAAAACCCACCCCAAATCCTAGGATAGGTAGGGTAAGAGGAAGCATCACCTGCTTGTCAGTTGGGAAAGGATGGAGTTCCATGGAGTCCTCTAAATATCTAAATTTAGATTTTAGTAGGTAGAGAATGAGGCTCATTATTGATTTTGTTAAAGTATGAAAACTGATTTTAGAAAGATTACTTTGTATAATTTGGGTTGGAGGAGAGAAGGATTAGAGGTGAGGAGACAGACTAGAAACCACTTTGCTACAGGCCAGTAGCAGTAAGGTAGAAATGAAGGATCAGTTAGAGGTGCGATGAAGGCCTCACGGAAAAGTCATGGTGACTGTTGAGGAGTGGGGAAGTGAGAGAGGAGTCCCAGGTAACATCTCAGTCCCTCTTGAGAGCCCCTGGGAGGCTGGTGGGGCCAACAGACGCAGACAGAGATCAGTTTCCTGAGCACCAGCTTCTATCTGCTTCCCAGTCAGGGAAACCTCCCAACCTTGGCAAGGGCCCTTTAGCTGGCTCTTCCCTGGCTCAAGTGTGGCTGGAATAACTGGCCTTGAACTTGACTCCACTTTTTCCTCTCCATTCCTCCCAACACTACTTTCCATATCTTGTAGGGTTCCCTAATGGGCTACAGGAGTTAGCAGGAGGATTTGTTTTCTAATGTTCGTTTATTCATCCAATATCTTTAAGTAGTTACAACAAGCCCAGGCACTGTTTGAGTACACACGATAATGAATAGAATGGACAAGGCATTGGTCTCCTGGTGCCTACGGTCCATTCTTCCACCATCACATAAGTAGTTTATTTTCTCTTTTAAAAATTTATTATTATTATTATTATTGTGGTAAAATACATATAACAAAATTTACCATCCTAACCACTTTTGAGTGTACTGTTCTGTGGCATTAATTACATTCATATCTTGCAAGATTGAAACTCTATACCTATTAAATAATACCTTCCTATTTCACCCTGCCCCCCAGGTCCCAGCAACCACCATTCTATTTTCCATCTTGATAAATTTGATTATGAAGGTACCTCATATAAGTGGAATTATACAGTATTTGTCTTTAAAATTTTTTTTAATTTAATTTAATTTTTTATTGAAGTATAGTTGATTTACAATGTTGTATTTGTCTTTTTGTGTCTGGTTTACTTCACTTAGCATACTGTCCTCAAGGTTCATCCATCTTGTAACATATGTCAGAACTTCCCTCCTTTTAAAGGATGAATTAACATTCCATTGTAGGGATATATTATATTTTCTTGAGTTGCTTCTAGTTTTTGGCTATAGTGATAATGCTGCTATGAATATGGATATACAACTATTTTTTTAAGTCCCCAGAAGTGGAATTGCTGGATCAAATGGTAATTCTATTTTTTAATTTTTTGAGGAATTGCCATACTGTTTTCCATAGCGACTACACCATTCTCACCAACAGTGCACCACAAGGGTTCCAATTTCTCCACATTCTCACCAATGATTCTCATGTTGTTTGCAATTTATTTGTTAGTTTTTACAGTAGCCACCTCAATTGTTATGATGTGGTAGGATGGGTTTTAAAATATAAGAATTTTTGGGACTTCACTGGTGGTGCAGTGGTTAAGAATCCACCTGCCAGTGCAGGGGATGCAGGTTCGAGCCCTGGTCCAGGAAGATCCCACATGCTGTGGAACAACTAAGCCTGTGGGCCACAACTACCGAGCCTGTGCTCTAGAGCCCGCAAGCCACAACTACTGAGCCCACGCGCCGCAACTTCTGAAGCCCGCATGCCTAGAGCCCATGCTCCACAACAAGAGAAGCCACCTCAATGAGAAGCCCATGCACCGCAACAAAGAACAGCACCCACTTGACACAACTAGAGAAAACCTGTGCACAGCAACAAAGACTCAATGCAGCCAAAAATAAAATATAAAAAATTTTTACAACTAATATTGTTGAAGAATACGATTTTCAATTCAAAAGGTTATTTTCCTCTCGTATTAAGCCCCTCAATCAGAGACAGAAAGCTTTGAGAAGGCTGTAGCACCTTCTTTCCAGGTGTCTCATTCCACTATTCTGAAAGCAACACATGTGGAGGGTTTAATTCACTCCGTATAGGGCTGTCCTTTAGCTTAGTTTCCCCATATAGACAATGGGAATAATAATAGTATCTACCTCATGGGGTTATTATGAAGATGTAATGAGTTACTTAACATAAAGCACTTAGAACAGGGCCTTACATATTGTAAGCTCTGTACAAACACCTATTAAATAAAATAATAAAAATAGTTGTCCAGTTTTGTGGCTTCTTTGGAGGTGCTGACAAAATGTAAGAATTGTCTATTACACTGGAAAGAAACATGAACTGATCAAACTTTACTGAGAGCCTGTATGTCCAGGATTGTTCTAGGCACTAGGAGGGGAAATAGGAGATGCCCCAGGACTGCCCAGGATCTGTGGCTACCTAGTGAGAAGAGCTTCTGAACTTCAAGTTTCAGCTTCTCCAGAATTAAAAACACAACTGCTCAGTTTGCCTACCACATTCTGGGCACTGTCCTGGGCATTTTATATGCCATTTCTAATTTTTCCAACAGCCCCGTAAAGTAGGGATTATTAATACCAGTTTACAGATGATGAAATTAAGGCTCTGAGGGGTTAAGTGACTTGCCCAAGATGGGGAGCATGGGCGGAGATGAGTCTAGGAGGGAGGCAGAGCCAGCTCACCCCAGAACTTGAGACCTTCAGGGCTAATGAACATCCATCATTTACTGAGCCCTGCCACATGCCAGGCCCGGGCCAAGTCTTCATACATTGGACTCACCATTCACAGAAGAATTCTTCCAGGAAGGGACTTTTGCAAAGAGGAACCGGAGGCAGAGTGAGGCTAAGCCGTCAGCTAGCAAAAAGTGGGTTCATTTCAAAGTCTCCAGACACCTGGAAGGGTGGCTAAGCACTACCGAGGAGTTTAAAAGGATTCTGCATCAAAATCACCTGAATTGCATATCAAAAATTCAGATTCCTGGGCCCCATCCCAGGCTTATTAAATAAAAATCTGCCTAGGATTTGGAAGTTTCAGTAAAGCTTTCCCTGCAGCCTGGAAATAAGGAGAATACAACTGCCCACAGAGAGTTAAACCATGAAATCAGCATTAAAGAATCCAGGCAAGATATGCAAAGTCACCTCTAAAGGGACAGATCAGTCTTCCCCTTCCCTCTTAACACTAACCAGATTGATTGTATTAACAAATATAAAGGAATAATGAATAGGAGAAAATGTTATGACCTTGGCATAGAGAAACACTTCTTATACAAGACACAAGAATCTCAAGCCTTAAAAGAAAAGGATTCAAATATTCAACTGTATAAAAATTAAAAACTTCTGTACAACAAAAGATGTCATAAAAAAAAAGTAAAGACAAACCAGAGAAGGGGAGAATATATTTGCATTACATATAATCAACAACAGATTGTGTATAATCAACAAAAGATTAGTATCTAGAATATATTAAAAAACTTTAAAAAATCAATTTAAAAAGAGGGAGAAATACTTCTGTAGAATAGTGATCAAAGGACATGAACAGGCAATTAGAAGAAAAGCCTAAACCACAAATAAACATGTGAAAAGGTGTTCAACTATCAGGGATGGGGAAATGCAAATTAAAACCACAAAGAGATATTTCAAGAGCTGGCTAGGCTGTGCAGCAACTGAAACCTCTATATACACTGGTGCCAGTGTAAAATGGGACATGCTCTTTTCAGAGCAATCTGGCAATAGCTCATAATATTTAAGAAGCAAATACCCCACAATCTAGTAATTTCCTTCCTAGAAAAATTCTCCCACATGTGCTCTAAGGTACAAATTTTAAAATGTCTACTGTGACATTTTGTATAATAAAAAAGGAGGCAATTTAAATGTTCAATGTTAACCTAAAACAAGAAAATAGCCAGTTATTTTTTTTTACCAGCAAAATGGGTTTATTCAGGAGCAGCAAAGAATTGCAATTCAGAACCTGCAACTACGGGGAACCACATGCAAGTCCAATAAAGCAAAGGAAAGGAAACTCTTTTATAGAGGAGAAAGAGAAGTTGGGAGGGGCTGTTAAAAACAAAACGTTTACTGGAGGAAACAAGAAGTTTGAGGTAGAGTGGCTTTTCATTGGCTGAGTTGTGACAGTCTCTCATTGGCTGAGTTGCTGCCAGGCAAGAAGAAAATCTTTCTTCATCATGCCAGCAGTAGTAGAGTAGTGTCACTTCCTCCTGGAGATGAAGGGTCCATCTCTTCCTGTTGGGATGTGTGTTGACTTGAGTGGTACATGTGTGAGAGCTCCCCTTCCTGACCTCCCAACTGGATAAGTACCCAGGTGGTTAATATGGTAAGCCTATTTTTTTACTTTTTGAGGAAACTCCATACTGTTTTCTATAGTGGCTGCACCAAGTTACATTCCCACCAATAGTGCACAAGAGTTCCCTTTTCTCCACATCCTTGCCAACACATCTTTTTTTCTTGTCTTTTTGGCAATAGACATTCTAACAGGTATGAAATGATATCTCATTGGGTTTTGATTTGCATTTTCCTGATGATTAGGGATGTTGAACATATTTTCCTATTGGCTATGTCTTCTTTGGAAAAATGTCTCTTCAGATCCTCTTCCCATTTAAAAAATTAGATTGTTTGTTTTTTTGCTATTGAGTTGTATGAGTTCTTCATATATTTTGGATATTAACCCCTTATCAGATATATGATTTGCAAATATTTTCCTCTATTTAGTAGGTTGCCTTTTCATTTCACTGGTGGTTTCCTTTGCTGTTCAGAAGCTTTTTATTTTGATGTGGTCTCACTTGTTGATTTTTTTTTTTTTCACTTGTTGATTTTACTTTTGTTGCTTTTGCTTTTAGTGTCAAGTCCAAAAAAAATAAAAAAAAATCAGCACCAAGACAATGTCAAGGAGCTTATTGCCTGTTTTCTTCTAGTAGTTTTATGGTTTCTGGTCTTATATTCAAACCTTTAATACATTTTGAGATAATTCTTGTGCATGGTGTAAGATAGTGGTCTGGTTTCATTCTTTTCATGTGGCTGTCTGGTTTTCATTTCTTGAAAGAGACTGTCCTTTCCCCATTGTATATTCTTGGCTCCTTTCTTGTAAATTAATTGACCATAATATGTATGTGCTTATTTCTGGGCTATTATGTTACATTGATCTATGTGGGTTTTACTTAAATGCCAATACCATACTGTTTTGTTTGCTATAGCTTTGAACATGGTTTGAAATCAGGGAGTGTGATACCTCCAGCTTTGTTCTTCTTTCTCAAGGTTGTTCTGGCTTTTGGGGGTCTTACGTGGTTCCATACAAATTTTAGAATTGTTTGTGCTGGCTCTGTGAAAAATGCCATTGGAATTTTGATATGGATTGTATTGAATCTGTAGATTGCTTTGGTAGTACAGATAATTTAACAATACTAACTGGGCTTCCCTGGTGGTGCAGAGGTTAAGAATCTGCCTGCCAATGCAGGGGACATGGGTTCAAGCCCTGGTCCAGGGAGATCCCACATGCTGCGGAACAACTAAGCCTGTGTGCCACAACTACTGAAGCCCATGCACCTAGAACCCATGTTCTGCAACAAGAGAAGCTACCGCAATGAGAAGCCTGTGCACGGCAACAAAGAGTAGCCCCTGCTCACCGAAACTAGAAAAAGCTCGCACACAGCAATGAAGACCCAACTAGCCAAAAATAAGTGAAATAAAATAAATAAATAAATAAACTGTTTCAGCCCATGACTATGGAATGTCTTTTCCATTTATTTGTGTCTTCTTCAATTTCTTTCATCAATGTCTTATAGTTTATAGCTTACAGGTCTTTCATCTCCTTATATTTTTTCCTAGGTATTTTATTCTTTTTGATGCAATTGTAGATGGGATTGCTTTCTTAATTTCTCTTTCTGATTGCTCATTATTAGTGAACAGAAATGCAACAGGTTTCTGTAGTTTTTATTTTGTAATTTTTGGTCTTACCATGTGGCTTGCAGGATCTTAGTTCCCTGACCAGGCATCGAACCCGGCACCCCAGCAGTGGATGTGTGGAGTCCTAACCATTGGACTGCCAGGGAATTCCCCCCTTTTTTTTTTTTTTGCCACACCTTGCGCCATGTGGGATGGGATCTTAGTTCCCCGACCAGGGATTGAACCTGTGCCCCCTGCAATGGAAGCACAGAGTCTTAACCACTGGACCACTAGGGAAGCACCCCCTCCCTTTAAATTTTAATAAATAAATATATAGATTTTGATCCTCTTAATTATTGTTGAATTTGGCTTGCTGATACTTTGCTGAGAATTTTCCCGTTATATTCATCAGAGATGTTGGCCTGTAATCTTCCTTTCTTGTAACTTTGGTTTTGGTATTTTTCTCATTTCTTAAGGTAAAAGGTTAGGTTATTAATTTGAGATCTTTCTTCTTTTTAATATAGTACTTAAGGCCATACACTTCCTCCTAAGCACTGTTTTAGCTGCATTCCATAAGTTTTGGTATGTTGGGTTTTCATTTTATTCATCTCAAAGTACTTTGTAATTTCCCCTGTGACTTTTTTGACCCACTGGTTGTTTAAGAGTGTATTGTATGTTTTCCACACATTTGTGAATTTCCTAAATTTCCTTCTGTTATAGATTTGTACTTACATTTCATTGTGATCAGAGGCATATTTGTATGATTTCAATCCTTTTAAATTTATTGAAAAAAAATTTTATGGCCTAACGTATGATCTAATACTGGAAAATATTCCATGTGCACTTGAGAAGAAAGTGTCTTCTGCTATTGTTAGCCTATTTTATAGATATCTGTAAGTTGATTTATAGTGTTGTTCAATTCTTCTTTTTCCTTGTTGGTTTTCTACCTAGTTATTCTTTCCATTATTGAAAATAGGATATTAAAGCCTTCAAGTATTATGATTGAGTTGTCTATTTCTCCTTTCAGTTATGACTATTTTTGCTTCATGAATTTTGGGGCTCTGATTATATATATATATAAAGTAAACCTATGTTTATAATTATTATGTCTTCTTTATATATTGGTCATGTTATACTTATATCATCTCCTTCTTTGTCTTTAGTAACAATTTTTAGTATAAAGTCCACTTTGTCTTACATTTACATGGACATTTCAGTTCTCTTTTGCTTACTGTTTTCATGGTATGTCTTTTTCCATCTCTTTCTTTCAACCTATCTGTGTCTTTGAATCTAAAATGTACCTGTTGTAGACAGTATATAGTTGTTGTTTGATCCTTTCTGAAAATCTTGGCCTAGTCCATCTATATTGAATTACTGATAAGGTAAGATTTATACCTGTCATTTTGCTATTTGTTGGCTAAATGTCTTTTTTTGCCTTGTGCCTACAGGTACATTATAACATTTTTTTAAATTTTTGTATTTTATTTTATTTATATTTTTATACAACAGGTTCTTATTAGTCATCAATTTTATACACCTCAGTGTATACACGTCAATCCCAATTGCCCAATTCATAACACCCTCCCTACCCCACCACCACTTTCCTCCCTTGGTGTCCATACATTTTTTCTCTACATCTGTGTCTCAATTTCTGCCCTGCAAACAAGTTCATCTGTACCATTTTTCTAGGTTCCACATATATGCGTTAATATATATTTGTTTTTCTCTTTCTGACTTACTTCACTCTGTGTGACAGTCTCTAGATCCATCCACGTCTCTACAAATGACCCAATTTCGTTCCTTTTTATGGCTGAGTAATATTCCATTGTATATATGTACCACATCTTCTTTATCCATTCATCTGTCGATGGGCATTTAGGTTGCTTCCATGACCTGGCTACTGTAAATAGGGCTGCAATGAACATTGGGGTGCATGTGTCTTTTTGAATTATGGTTTTGTCTAGGTAAATGTCTGGTAGTGTGATTGCTGGATCATATGGTAATTTAATTTTAGTGTTTTTTTTTTTTTGCGGTACGCGGGCCTCTCACTGTTGTGGCCTCTCCCATTGCGGAGCACAGGCTCCGGATGCGCAGGTTCAGTGGCCATGGATCATGGGCCCAGCTGCTCCGCGGCATGTGGGATCTTCCCAGACCAGGGCATGAACCCGTGTCCCCTGCATCGGCAGGTGGACTCCCAACCACTGTGCCACCAGGGAAGCCCTAATTTTAGTTTTTTAAGGAACCTCCATACTGTTCTCCATAGCGGCTGTGTCAATTTACATTCCCACCAACAGTGCAACAGGGTTCCCTTTTCTCCACACCCTCTCCAGCATTTGTTGTTTGTAGATTTTCTGATGACGCCCATTCTAACTGGTGTGAGGTGGTACCTCATTGTAGTTTTGATTTGCATTTCTCTAATAATTAGTGATGTTGAACAGCTTTTCATGTGCTTCTTGGCTATCTGTATGTCTTCTTTGGAGAAATGTCTATTTAGGTGTTTGGCCCATTTTTGGATTGGGTTGTTTGTTTTTTTAATATTGAGCTGCATGAACTGTTTATATATTTTGGAGATTAATCCTTTGTCCATTGATTTGTTTGCAAATATTTTCTCCCACTCTGAGAGTTGTCTTGTTTATGGTTTCCTTTGCTATGCAAAAGCTTTGAAGTTTCATTAGGTCTCATTTATTTTTGTTTTTATTTCCATTAATCTAGGAGGTGGGTCAAAAAAGATCTTGCTGTGATTTATGTCAAAGAGTGTTCTTCCTATGTTTTCCTCTAAGAGTTTTATAGTGTCTGGCCTTACATTTAGGTCCCTAATCCATTTTGAGTTTATTTTTGTGTATGGTGTTAGGGAGTGTTCTAATTTCATTCTTTTATATGTACCTGTCCAGATTTCCCAGCACCACTTATTGAAGAGACTCTCTTTTCTCCATTGTATGTCCTTGCCTCCTTTGCCACAGATTAGTTGGCCATAGGTGCATGGGTTTATCTTTGGGCTTTCTACCTTGTTCCATTGATCTATTTCTGTGTTTTTGCCAGTACCATATTGTTTTGATTACTGTAGCTTTGCAATATAGTCTGATGTCAGGGACTCTGATTCCTCCAGATCCTTTTCTTTCCTGCAAGACTGCTTTGGCTATTTGGGGTCTTTTGTATCTCCATACAAATTTTAAGACTTTTTGTTCTAGTTCTGTAAAAAATGCCTTTGGTAATTTGAAAGTGATTGCATTGAATTTGTAGATTGCTTTGGGTAGTGTAGTCATTTTCACAACATTGATTCTTCCAATCCAAGAACATCGTATATCTCTCCATCTGTTGGTATCATCTTTAATTTCTTTCATCAGTGTCTTATAGTTTTCTGCATACAGGTCCTTTGTCTCCCTAGGTAAGTTTATTCCTAGATATTTTATTCTTTTTGTTGCAATGGTAAATGGGGATGTTTACTTAATTTTTCCTTCAGATTTTTCATCATTAGTGTATAGGAATGCAAGAGATTTCTGTGCATTAATTTTGTATCCTGCAACTTTACCAAATTCATTGATTAGCTCTAGTAGTTTTCTGGTGGTATCTTTAGGATTCTCTATGTATAGTATCATGTCATCTGAAAACAGTGACAGTTTTACTTCTCCTTTTCCAATTTGTATTCAGTTTATTTCTTTTTCTTCTCTGACTGCTGCAGCTAAAACATCCAAAACTATGTTGAATAACAGTGGCGAGAGTGGACATCCTTGTCTTGTTCCTGATCCTAGAGGAAATGTTTTCAGTATTTCACCATTGAGAATGATGTTTGCTGTGGGTTTCTCGTATATGGCCTTTATTATGTTGAGGTAGGTTCCCTCTATCCCCACTTTCTGGAGAGTTTTTATCATAAATGGGTGTTGAATTTTGTCAAAAGCTTTTTCTGCATCTATTGAGATGATCATATGGTTTTTATTCTTCAATTTGTTAATATGGTGTATCACATTGATTGATTTGCGTATATTGAAGGATCCTTGCATCCCTGGGATAAATCCCACTTAATCATGGTGTATGATCCTTTCAGTGTATTGTTGGATTCTGTTTGCTAATATTTTGTTGAGGATTTTTGCATCTATATTCATCAGTGATATTGGTCTGTAATTTTCTTTTTTTGTAGTATCTTTGTCTGGTTTTGGTATCAGGGTGATGGTGGCCTCATAGAATGAGTTTGGGAGTGTTCCTTCCTCTGCAATTTTTTGGAAGAGTTTGAGAAGGATGGGTGTTAGCTCTTCTCTAAATGTTTGATAGAATTCACCTGTGAAGCCATCTGGTCCTGGACTTTTGTTTGTTGGAAGATTTTTAATCACAGTTTCAATTTCATTACTTGTGATTGGTCTGTTCATATTTTCTATTTCTTCCTGGTTCAGTCTTGGAAGGTTATACCTTTCTAAGAATTTGTCCATTTCTTCCAGGTTGTCCATTTTATTGGCATAGAGTTGCTTGTAGTAGTCTCTTAGGATGCTTTGCATTTCTGCCATGTCTGTTGTAACTTTTCCTTTTTCATTTCTAATTTTATTGATTTGAGTCCTCTCCCTCTTTTTCTTGATGAGTCTGGCTAATGGTTTATCAATTTTTTAAATCTTCTCAAAGAACCAACTTTTAGTTTTATTGATCTTTACTATTGTTTTCTTTGTTTCTATTTCATTTATTTCTGCTCTGATCTTTATGATTTCTTTCCTTCTGCTAACTTTGGGTTTTGTTTGTTCTTCTTTCTCTAGTTCCTTTAGGTGTAAGGTTAGATTGTTTATTTGAGATTTTTCTTGTTTCTTGAGGTAGGCTTGTATAGCTATAAACTTCCCTCTTAGAACTGCTTTTGCTGCATCCCATAGGTTTTGGATCATCGTGTTTTCATTGTCATTTGTCTCTAGGTATTTTTTGATTTCCTCTTTGATTTCTTCAGTGATCTCTTGGTTATTTAGTAACGTATTGTTTAGCCTCCATGTGTTTATGTTTTTCACGTTTTTCTCCCGGTAATTCATTTCTAATCTCATAGCTCTGTGGTCAGAAAAGATGCTTGGTATGATTTCAATATTCTTTAATTTACTGAGGCTTGATTTGTGATCCAAGATGTGATCTCTCCTGGAGAATGTTCTGTATGCACTTGAAAAGAAAGTGTAATCTGCTGTTTTTGGATGGAATATCCTATAAATATCAATTAAATCTATCTGGTCTATTGTGTCATTTAAAGCTTCTGTTTCCTTATTTATTTTCATGTCCGTTGATCTGTCCATTGGTGTAAGCGAGGTGTTAAAGTCCCCCACTCTTATTGTGTTACTGTCGATTTCCTCTTTTATAGCTGTTAGCAGTTGCCTTATGTATTGAGGTACTCCTATGTTGGGTGCATATATATTTATAATTGTTATATCTTCTTCTTGGATTGATCCCTTGATCATTATGTAGTGTCCTTCCTTGTCTCTTGTAACATTCTTTATTTTAAAGTCTATTTTATCTGATATGAGTATTGCTACTCCAGCTTTCTTTTGATTTCCATTTGCATGGAATATCTTTTTCCATCCCCTCACTTTCAGTCTGTATGTGTCCCTAGGTCTGAAGTGGGTCTCTTGTAGACAGCATATATATGGGTCTTGTTTTTGTATCCATTCAGCAAGCCTGTGTCTTTTGGTTGGAGCATTTAATCCATTCACGTTTAAGGTAATTATCGATATGTATGGTCCTATGACCATTTTCTTAATTGTTTTCAGTTTGTTTTTGTAGGTCCTTTTCTTCTCTTGTGTTTCCCACTTAGAGAAGTTCCTTTAGCATTTGTTGTAGAGCAGGTTTGGTGGTGCCGAATTCTCTTACCTTTTGCTTATCTGTAAAGTTTTTGATTTCTCTATCGAATCTGAATGAGATCCTTGCTGGGTAGAGTAATCTTGGTTGTAGGTTCTTCCCTTTCATCACTTTAAATATATCATGCCACTCCCTTCTGGCTTGTAGAGTTTCTGCTGAGGAATCAGCTGTTAACCTTATGGGAGTTCCCTTGTATGTTATTTGTCGTTTTTCCCTTGCTGCTTTCAATAATTTTTCTTTGTCTTTAATTTTTGCCAATTTGATTACTATGTGTCTCGGCGTGTTTCTCCTTGGGTTCATCCTGTATGGGACTCGCTACGCTTCCTGGACTTGGGTGGCTATTTCCTTCCCATGTTAGGGAAGTTTTCAACTATAATCTCTTCAAATATTTTCTCTGGTCCTTTCTCTCTCTCTTCTCTTTCTGGGACGCCTATAATGCGAATGTTGTTACGTTTAATGTTGTCCCAGACGTCTCTTAGGCTGTCTTAATTTCTTTTCATTCTTTTTTCTTTATTCTGTTCCGCAGCAGTGAATTACACCATTATGTCTTCCAGGTCACTTATCCGTTCTTATGCCTCTGTTATTCTGCTATTGATTCCTTCTAGTGTAGTTTTCATTTCAGTTATTGTACTGTTCATCTCTGTTTGCTTGTTCTTTAATTCTTCTAGGTCTTTGTTAAACATTTCTTGCATCTTCTCTATCTTTGCCTTCATTCTTTTTCCGAGGTCCTGGATCATCTTCACTATCATTATTCTGAATTCTTTTTCTGGAAGGTTGCCTATCTCCACTTCATTTAGTTGTTTTTCTGGGGTTTTATCTTGTTCCTTCATCTGGTACATAGCCCTCTGCCTTTTCATCTTGTCTATCTTTCTGTGAGTGTGGTTTTTGTTCCACAGGCTGCAGCATTTTAGTTCTTCTTGCTTCTGCTGTCTGCCCTCTGGTGGATGAGGCTATCTAAGAGGCTTGAGCAAGTTTACTGATGGGAGGGACTGGTGGTGGGTAGAGCTGGCTGTTGCTCTGGTGGGCAGAGCTCAGTAAAACTTTAATCAACTTGTCTGCTGATGGGTGGGGCTGGGTTCCCTCCCTGTTGGTTGTTTGGCCTGAGGTGACCCAACACTGGAGCCTACCTGGACTCTTTGGTGGAGCTAATGGTGGACTCTGGGAGGGCTCATGCCAAGGAGTACTTCCCAGAATTTCTGCCGCCAGTTTTCTTGTCCTCATGGTGAGACACAGCAACCCCACACCTCTGCAGGAGACCCTCCAACACTAGCAGTAGGTCTGGTTCAGTCTCCTATGGGGTTACTGCTCCTTCCCCTGGGTCCCGATGCGCACACTTCTTTGTGTGTGCCCTCCAAGAGTTGAGTCTCTGTTTTCCCCAGTCCTGTCAAAGTCCTGCAATGAAATCCCAGTAGCCTTCAAAGTCTGATTCTCTAGGAATCACTCCTCCTGTTGCTGGACCCCCAGGTTGGGAAGCCTGACATGGGGCTCAGAACCTTCACTCCAGGGTGGAGTTCTGTGGTATAAGTGTTCTCCAGTTTGTGAGTCACCCACCCAGCAGTTATGGGATTTGATTTTATTGTGATTGCACCCCTCCTACCATCTCATTGTGGCTTCTCCTTTTTCTTTGTATGTGGGGTATCTTTCCTGGTGAATTCCAGTGTCTTCCTGTCGATGATTGTTCAGCAGTTAGTTGTGATTCCAGTGCTCTCACAAGAGGGAGATAGAGCACGTCCTACTCTGCCATCTTCTCTATTTGATACTTTAAAAAATTTTTTTATTTTATTTATATTTTTATACAGCAGGTTCTTATTAGTTATCCATTTTATACATATTAGTGTATATATGTCAATCTCAATCTCGTTCTTCTTAGTTATCCATTTTATACATATTAGTGTGTATATGTCAATCCCAATCTCCCAATTCAAAACACCACTGACCCCCCTGCCACTTCCCCCCCTTGGTGTCCATACGTTTGTTCTCTACATCTGTGTCTCAATTTCTGCCCTGCAAACAAGTTCATCTGTACAATTTTTCTAGGTTCCACATATATGCATTAATATACGACATTTGTTTTTCTCTTTCTGACTTACTTCACTCTGTGTGACAGTCTCTAGATCCATCCACGTCTCTACAAATGACCCAATTTCTTTCCTTTTTATGGCTGAGTAATATTCCATTTTATATATGTACCGCTTCTTCTTTATCTATTCATCTGTCAATGGGCATTTAGGTTGCTTCCATGACCTGGCTATTGTAAATAGTGCGGCAATTAACATTGAGGTGTATGTGTCTTTTTGAATTATGGTTTTCTCTGGGTATATGCCCAGTAGTGGGATTGCTGGGTCATATGGTAATTCTATTTCTAGTTTTTTAAGGAACCTCCATACTGTTGTCCATAGTGGCTGTAACAATTTACATTCCCACCAACAGTGCAAAATGGTTCTCTTTTCTCCACACCCTCTCCAGCATTTGTTGTTTGTAGGTTTTCTGATGATGCCCATTCTAACTGGTGTGAGGTAATACCTCATTGTAGTTTTGATTTACATTTCTCTAATAATTAGTGATGTTGAGCAGCTTTTCATGTGCTTCTTAGCCAGCTGTAGGTCTTCTTTGGAGAAATGTCTATTGAGGTCTTCTGCCCATTTTTGGATTGGATTGCTTTTTTAATATTGAGCTGCATGAGCTGTTTATATATTGTGGAGATTAATCCTTTGTCCGTTGATCCATTTGCAAATATTTTCTCCCATTCTGAGGGTTGTCTTTTCATCTTGTTTGTAGTTTCCTTTGCTTTGCAAAAGCTTTTGAGTTTCATTACGTCCCATTTGTTTATTTTTGTTTTTATTTCCATTACTCTAGGAGGTGGATCAAAAAAGATCTTGCTGTGATTTATGTCAAAGAATGTTCTTCCTATGTTTTCCTCTAGGAGTTTTATAGTGTCCGGTCTTACATTTAGGTCTCTAATTGTGGATATAAATCTTTACCTGTGTCACTTGATCTTTTCTTCAGAAGAAAATTCTAGATACCATATTTCCAGGTCATGCTTTTAAGGTTTTTATCTGCCTCTGCAGTATATGAAGTCCTTGCTTCCCAGTAGTTATACTATCATTATTTAAATCATTGCCAATCTGGGATGAAAATAAGATAACTTATGTTGATCTGCATTTCCATGTTAGTTAGTGAGGGAAACTTTCTTCTTTTCATTTGTATTCTACTTTTGTGAATTGCCTTTTGTTCATTTTTTTCTACTGGCATATATGTCTTTTTCCTTCTGCTTTGCAAGAGTGTTTTTAAAAGTTAAGGATATTAAGCATTTGTCTACATGTCATACTGCCAACATTTTTTTTAACCCAATGGTTTGTTTGTATTTATTTATTACAAATTTAATTATTTATTTTTGGCTGCATTGAGTCTTCGTTGCTGCATGAGGGATTTCTCTAGTTGTGGCAGGTGGGGGCTACTCTTCATTGCGGTGCACAGGCTTCTCATTGTGGTGGTTTCTCTTGTTGCAGAGCATGGGTTCTGGGTGTGTGGGCTTCAGTAGTTTTGGCACGTGGGCTCAGTAGTTGTGGCTCATGGGCTCTAGAGCGCCCGCTCAGTAGTGTGGCACACAGGCTTAGGTGCTCCGAGGCATGTGGGATCTTCCGAGACCAGGGATTGAACCTGGGTCCCCTGCGTTGGCAGGCAGATTCTTAACCACTGTGCCACCAGGGAAGCCCTCTTCTCTTGTTTCCTTTTTCTTTTCTTTTTTGTGGTAAGGATACTTAAGATCTACCCTCTTAGCAATTTCAAGTATAAAATACAGTATTGTTAACTACAGTCACATTGTTTTACCTGTATTTATCTTCTTTTATGTACCTTGGTAAAATCGACCTCTTTCTTTCAGGTAGATCTTTACACATTTTAAGTTTATTTATTTTATTATTATTATGTTTTAAGTTATAATTTTCTTTGGCTGCATTGGGTCTTCGTTGCTGCATGCGGGCTTTCTCTAGTTGCAGCTCGCGGGCTCTAGAGCTCAGGCTCAGTAGTTGTGGCGCACGGGCTAAGTTACTCCGCAGCATGTGGGAACTTCCCAGACCAGGGCTCAAACCTGTGTCTCCTGCATTGGCTGGCGGATTCTTAACCACTGTGCCACCAGGGAAGCCCTAAGTTTATTTATTTATTTATTTATTTTTTCTAAGTTTATTTTTAAACTTTACGTTAAGTACTCATTTCTGGTGATATATATACACATACATACATATATACACACAAATATATATACACACATATATACAGGCATACCTTGGAGATACTGTACATTTAGTTCCAGACCACTGCAATAAAGTCACAATAAAGTGACTCACACGAACTATTTTGTTTTTTCCAGTGCATATAAAAGTTATGTTTACATCATACTATAGTCTATTAAGTGTACAATAGCATCATATATAAAAAATGTACATACCTTAATTAAAAACCTTATTGTTAAAAAATGCTAAATCATCTGATCCTTGATCATCTGATCCTTTTTGCTGGTGGAGGGTCTTGCCTTGATGCTGATGGCTGCTGATTAATGAGGGTGGTGGTTGCTCAAGGTTGGGGTGACTGTGGCAATTTCTTAAAATAAGACAGAAATGAAGTCTGCCACATCAATGGACTCTTCCTTTCATGAATAATTTTTCTATAGCATGTGATGCTGTTTGATAGCATTTTACCCACAGCAGAATTTCTTTCAAAATTGAAGTCAATCCTCTCAAACCCTGCTGCTGCTTTATCAAATAAGTTTATGTAATATTCTAAATCCTTTATTGTCACTTCAAGTTTTATCCATTAAAGTTTTATCATGAGGTTGCAGCCATTCAGTCACATCTTTAGGCTCTACTTCTAATTCTAGTTCTCTTACTATTTCCATCTGCAGTTACTTCCTTTACTGAAGTCTTGAACCCTTCAAAGTCATCCATAAGGGTTGGAACCAACTTCTCTGAAACTCCTGTTAATGCTAATATTTTGACCTCTTCGCATGAACCATGAATGTTCTTAATGGCATCTGAAATGGTGAATCCTTTTCAGAAGGTTTTCAATTGAATTTGCCCAGATCCATCAGAGGAATCACAATCTACGGCACCTATAGCCTTACAAAATGTATTTCTTAAATAATAAGACTTGAAAGTCAAAATTACCCCGTGATCCAAGGACTGCAAAATGGAGGTTGTGTTAGCAGTCATGAAAACAACACTAATCTCTTTGTACATCTCCATTAGAGCTCTTGGGTGACCAGGTGCATTGTCAGTGAGCAGCAATACTTTGAAAGGAATCTTTTTTTTCTGAGAAGTAGGTCTCAACAGTGGACTTAAAATATTCAGTAAACCATGTTGTATACAGATGTGCTGTCATCCAGGCTTTGTTTTCCACTTACAGAGCACAGGCAGAGTAGACTTAGCATCATTCCTCAAGGGCCCTAGGATTTTCAGAATGGTAAATGAGAATTGGCTTCAACTTAAAGACACCAGCTGCATTAGCTCGTAACAAGACAGTCAGCCTGTCCTTTGAAGTTTGAAGCCAAGCATTGCCTTCTCCTCTCTAGCTATGAAAGTCCTAGATGGCATTTTCTTCCAATAGAAGGCTATTTCACCTACATTGAAAATCTGGTGTAGCCACCTTCATGAATTATCTTAGTTATATCTTCTGGCTAACTTGCTGCAGCTTCTACATCAGCACTTGCTGCTTCACCTTGCACTTTTATGTGATGGAGACAGCTTCTTTCCTCAAACCTCATGAACCAACCTCTCCTAACTTCAAACTTCTCTTCTGCAGCTTCTTCATCTCTCTCAGCCTCCAGAGAATTGAAGAGAGTTAGAGTCTCACTCTGGATTGGGCTTTGACTTAAGAGAATGTTGTGGCTGGTTTGATCTTCTATGCAGACCACTAAAACGTTCTCCATATCAGCAATAGGCTGTTTTTCTTTCTTATCATTTGTGTGTTTTCTGGAGTAGCACTTTTAATTTCCTTCAAGAACTTTTCCTCTGCATTTACAACTTGGCTGTTTGGCTCAAGAGGCCTAGCTTTCAGCCTGTCTCAGCTTTCGACATGCCTTCCTCACTAAGCTTAATCATTTCTACCTTTGATTTAAAGTGAGAGACATATGACTCTTCCCTTCGCTTGAACAGTTAAGAGGCCATTGTAGAGTTAGTACTGGCCTAATTTCAATACTGTTGTGTCTCAGGGAATAGGGAGGCCCAAGGAGAGGGAGAGAGTTGGGGGAACAGCCAATTGGTGGAGCAGTCAGAACACACACAACATTTATTAATGAAGTTCAGCATCGTACATGGGTGTGGTTTGTAGCACCCCCAAACGATTACAATAGTAATATTAAAGATCACTGATAACAGATCACCGTAACAAACTTAATAATAATGAAAAATTTTGAGATATTGCAAGAATCACCAAAACGTGGCACAGAGACACAAAGTGAGCAAATGCTGTTAGAAAAATGGCGTCGACAGACTTGCTCGACACAGGGTTGCCATAAACTTTCAATTTGTAAAAAAAATACCATATCTGCAAAGCACAATAAATCAAAGTGCAATAAAACAAGGCATACTTGTATACATTTTTATGTACTTATATAAAATTGCTGCAATTGTTACTTTAATGGGAGCTTCTTTTCACTTTATTTTCCAATGGATTATTGACAATGAATATTCATTTAGTCATTCAGCAAATACTTATTGTCCACTGTGTGCCAGGCACTGTGCTAAACAGCAGGACTATGCTAGTACAAAATAGACATCATCTGTGTATTGTATTTATAAATTGTGAAGTTTTGATTACCCTTGCATTTCTGGGCCAAGCCCTGCTTGGTAATGGAATGTTATTATTTTAATATATTGTACTAATGGATTAGATTTGATAGTATTCCACTTTGGATGTATGTTTATAAATTCCATATAAGTTGCTTAAGTGAGACTAGTCTGATTTGGATTGCATGTGTGTATCTTAGCTTCAAAATAAACTGAAAACCTTGCCATTATTTCTATAGTTTATATAGCACTGGAATTAAGTGTTTCATTCTTATTCCTTGACAATCACATTAAATCATAAAGTTCAAACTAGAAGACTAAAACTGAGAAAAGGCCCTAGGTTTCTTGAATCTCACACCTTTGAAAGAATTTATGGAATTGGGACAGAATAGAGATTTGAAAACAATAAGCCAGATGACAAGAAATGTGTTTCTTCATGCAGTGGAGCAACTAAGTCCGTGTGCCACAGCTACTGAGCCTGCGCTCTAGAGCCCGCGAGCCACAACTACTGAAGCCCATGCACCTAGAGCCTGTGCTCCGCAACAAGAGAAGCCACCGCAGTGAGAAGCCCGCTCACCACAACAAAGAGTAGCCCCCGCTCACCACAACTAGAGAAAGCCTGCACGCAGCAACAAAGACCCAACACAGACAAAAAAGAATAAATAAATAAAATAAATTAAAAAAAAGAAAAAGAAAAGAAAAGAACTCATTAAAAGAAAAGTACTATAGGAAAAAAAAATGTGTTTCTTGTTTTGGTCCTGTCCCCTCATGGGAGAACAGTGGCCTTGTATGTTCACTTCCTGAAAGGACTGGCTTTTTTTCCAGGGAGGACACCAAGTATGTCCTCATCTTAGAGCTGTTCATACTCTCGGCCAGTACAAGACTGGACTAATGCTTTGGGGCAGGTGTGACCGACTGGCTTTGTATGAGTTAAGTAGAAAACTCCAGTAATGACAAGCTGGGGGCAAAAAGCAGTAGTACCATTGTTGTTACTTTCTCAAAGAATCCCCCAACATCAGATATAAATAAGGGTCCCACTTCTTGTCTTCATTCTATGAGTCCTTCTGAATTTGTACAATGGTAGCTAAATCTATCAGGCCAGTTCCATGCCTGCTGCAGAGTTCAATATCACAGCCAACCCGTGAGCCCCAAACCCTGGTTCTGTGACACAACATAATCCTTCTCATAATGTTTTTATTTATATCCCTGAATGTGTCTTCCAATTTTTAAGTTTAAGCACCTTCCCCCTTACCTTCCCTAAGAACTTTTTAAGCACATGGGGCTCCTAAACCCCTTTCCAACAGCTCTTGTATTAGTTTTCTATTGCTGTGTAACAAATGGTCAAAAACGTAAAACAACACCCATTTATTATCTCACTGTTCTGTAGTCAGAAGTCTGGTGGGGGGACTTCCCTGGCGGCACAGTGGTTAAGAATCCACCTGCCAATGCAGGGGACATGGGTTTGAGCCCTGGTCTGGGAAGATCCCACATGCCGTGGAGCAAATAAGCCCATGTGCCACAACTACTGAGCCTGCGCTCTAGAGCCCGTGAGCCACAACTACTGGGCCCGTGTGCCACAATTACTGAAGCCTGCATGCCTAGAGCCTGTGCTCTGCAACAAGAGAAGCCACCGCAATGAGAAGCCCGTGCACTGCAACGAAGAGTAGCCCCCGCTTGCTGCAACTAGAGAAAGCCTGCGCGCAGCAACTAAGACCCAATGCAGCCAAAAATAAATAAATAAATAAATAAATAGGGCTTCCCTGGTGGCGCAGTGGTTGAGAGTCCGCCTGCCCATGCAGGGGACACGGGTTCGCGCCCCGGTCCGGGAAGATCCCACATGCCGTGAAGCAGCTGGGCCTGTGAGCCATGGCCACTGAGCCTGCGCGTCCAGAGCCTGTGCTCCACAATGGGAGAGGCCACGACAGTGAGAGGCCCACGTACCGGAAAAAAATAAAAATAAATAAATAAATTTATTAAAATAAATATAAATAAATAAATTTATTTTAAAAAAATGTCTGGTGGGCTTGGCAAGGTACTCACCTTCAGATCTCAAAATGTCAAAATCAAGATGTGAGCAGGGCTTTATTCCTTTCTGGAGACTCTGGGAAAGAATCCACTTATACGTTCACCTTTGTTGTTAGTGAAATACAGTTCCTTGTGGTTGTATGGCTGAGGGCTAGTTTCCTGTCTGGCTGTCAGCCTGGAGCCCCTCTCAGCTCCTTAAATTTTCCTTGTCACATTGCTTCTACATCTTCAAAGCCAGCAATGATGCACTGAGTCCTCATGCTTCGAGTCTGTCTCACTTCATTTTCTGCCTCAGCTCTCCTGCCTCCTACTGGAGAAGGTCCTCTGTTTGTAAAGGCTCATGTGATTAGACTGAGCTCACCAGATCAAATAGCATAATCTCTATTTTAAAGTTTGCAACCTTAATTACATCGGCAATGTCCCTTTTGACATGTTACATAATATGTTCATAGGTTTTAGGAATTAGGGCTTAGACATCTTTGTGTGTGGGACCATTATGTTTATCAAAGCTTTCATCTCTATTTTCTATGTGGTATATTTTAGAATCATCATTTCCTTTGAAGAAGAAATGGAAGACAGTTCCACTCCTTTGGAAAAAATAAACTACCAGCCACCATCATGCCCAAAACTCACACAGACATCATGCTTTTAGCTTATGACCTATAAAGTTGTTTGATTCTGGCATCAAACTTAGTAAAATTCATTTGGTGGATTGAAGATTTGATATAGCCAAATACTGACACACCATTAGGTGGCACTTGATTAGAAAACTTGCTTCTGTCTGAGTTTTTCCAAGGTAGCAATCTGCAAGATGGAAAGGAAACTCTGATGTAGATGTGGGGCGGGTAGAGTTGGGGATAGCATCCTTAGCGATTACAGAAAAATCCTTAAAAACTATCCAAAACTTGAATGTAATTTGTATATTCAAGCCGATTTTAGACAATTTAATTATTGCTTAGCAAATGTAAATGGAGTATTTAAAATCTTTTACACATGATAGTTATAAAAAATCCTGGGGTCAAAAAATTACCTCTAATATATTTTTATTGCCTGCAGCATTTGTCCTATGTTAACAATGAGCAAATATTTGTAGAACACTTAACATATGCAGGGAAGGTGCATAATGAGCACCACTATGTCCTCCTATTTACCTTTGGCCCATATTTTGCATCAAGCTGTGTTTCTCTGAAACAGAACTGTCCAACAGAAATAGAATGCCAGCCATATATGTAATTTTTCACAGTTTTTTTGAGATATAATTTACATACCATAAAGTTCACATGTTAAAGCATATGATTCAATGCTTTTTAGTATATTTATAGAGTTGTGCAATCATGTAATCTAATTTTAGAAGTTTTCATCATCCCCAACAGAAAACTTGTACCCATAAGCAGTCACTTCCCATTCTCCCCTACACTTAGGCCTAGTCCACCGCTCATCTACTTTCAATCTCTATAGAATTTCCTATTCTGGACTTTCTGTATCAATGGGGTCATATAATATGTGGTGTTCTGTGATGGCTCTTTCACTTAGCATAAATATTTTGAGGTTCATTCATGTCGTAGCATCTATCAGTACTTGATTCGTTTTTATGGCTGAATAATATTCCATTGTATGGATATATATCCATTGATCAGTTGATGGACATCTGAGTTGCTTCTGATTTTTGGCTATTTTGAATAATGCTGCTCTGGAGCATTCTTTGTGTGGAACGTGTTTTTATTTCTTTTGGACAGTTATGTAGAAGTGAAATTGCTGGGTTAGATGATAACTTCACGTTTAGCTTTTTTTTTTTTGCGGTACGCGGGCCTCTCACTGTTGTGGCCTCTCCTGTTGCAGAGCACAGGCTCCGGACGCACAGGCTCAGTGGCCACGGCTCACGGGCCCAGCCGCTCTGCGGCATGTGGGATCTTCCCAGACTGGGGCACGAACCCGTGTCCCCTGCATCGGCAGGCGGACTCTCAACCACTGCGCCACCAGGGAAGCTCTAAGGAAGTAACTTTCTAGTTTAGGGCTATTACAAATAAAGCTGCTACGAACATTCATGTACAAGTCTTTATATGGACATACTCTTGCATTTTGGCAGGGTAAATATCTGAATGGAGAGTCTGGATTATGTGGTAGGTATATATTCTACATTTTACGAAACTTCTAAACTCCTTTCCAAAGTGGTTGCACCATTTTTTTTTTTTTTGCAGTACACAGGCCTCTCACCGCTGCGGCCTCTCCCGATGCGGAGCACAGGCTCCGGATGCACAGGCTCAGCGGCCATGGCTCACGGGCCTAGCCGCTCCAGGGCATGTAGGATCTTCCTGGACCGGGGCACGAACCCGTGTCCCCCGCATCGGCAGGCGGACTCTCAACCACAGCGCCACCAAGGAAGCCCTGGTTGCACCATTTTATATTCCAACCAGCTGTGTATGAGAGTCCCAGTTCCTCCACATCTTCACGTATACTTGATATGGTCAGTTTTAAAAATTCTATTGATTCTAGGGGCTTCCCTGGTGGCACAGTGGTTAAGAATCCGCCTGCCAACGCAGGGAACATGGGTCCGAGTCCTGGTCCGGGAAGATCCCACATGCCACAGAGCAACTAAGCCCATGCGCCACAACTACTGAGCTTGTGCTCTAGAGGCCGTGAACCACAACTACTCAGCCCGTGTGCCACAGCTACTGAAGTCCGTGCGTCTAGGGCCTGTGGTCTGCAACAAGAGAAGGCACCACAATGAGAAGCCTGTGCACCGCAACAAAGAGTAGCTCCCGCTTGCAGCAACTAGAGAAAGCCTGCGTGCAGCAACGAAGACCCAACACAGCCAAAAATAAATAAATTAAAAAAAAATTTCTATTGATTCTAATAGGTGTGAAGAGGTATCTATTTCTGATTTTAATTTGCATTCTCTTAATTACCAGTGATGCTGAGCATCTTTTCATGTGCTTATTTGATGAAGTGCGTGTTCAGGTATTTCTCTGTTTATAAAAATGGCTTTTTTATTGAGCATAACAAAGAGCTTGTTATATATTCTTGATGCAAGTCCTTTATCAGATATGTGTTTTGCAAATATATTTTTCCATTCTGGGTCTTATCTTTTCATTCTCTTAACAGTGTCCTTTGAAGAGCAGACCTTTTTAAATTTTTTTTTTTTTTTTTTAATATTTTGGCTGTGCAGCTTGTGGGATTTCAGTTCTCCGACCAGGGATCATATCCGGGCCATGGCAGTGACAGCACCAAATCTTAACCACTAGGCCACCAGGGAACTCCCAGAACTTTTAATTTTGATAAAGTCCAAATTATTGATTTTCCTTTTGGGGATTATGCTTATGGTGTCGTACCTAAATTTTTTTTTCTTTGTATAATTGACCACAACGATTTTCTCCTGTTTCTTTTGTAGAAGTTTCATAGTTTTAGGCTTTATATATAGGTAAATGGCATATTTTGAGATAATTTTTGTGTATGAGATATGTAAGATATAGATTGTGAGATATGGATTGAAGGTTTTTTAATTTTTCTTTTTTGGTTTGTTTGTTTGGTTTTTTGGCATAGGACTATCTATGGTGCTACTTTTTCCAGCCCCATTTGTTGAAAAAAACTATTCTTTCTCTACCATATTGCTTTTGGACTTTTAACAAAAGTCTGTTGCCATAGAAATAAAATTTCAGAAATAAACACGTACAATTATCATCATTTGTTTTTTGACAAGGGTTACAAGATAATTTACTATTTGTTGAGAGAATAATCTTCTCAACAAATAGTGCTGCAACAACTGGATACTCATATATAAAGAATGAAGCTGAAGCCCCTACCTCACACCATACACAGAAATTAACTCAAAATAACTCATAGACCTAAATGTAAGAGCTAAAACTATAAAAAGCTTATAAGAAAATGAAAAGTAAATATTTGTGACCTTGGGTTAGGCAATAATTTCTTAGGTATGACACCAAAAGCACAAGTGACAAAAGAAAAAAATAGGTAAATTGGGCTACATCAAAATTAGAATCTTCTGGGAATTCCCTGGCAGTCCAGTGGTTAGGACTCCAAGTTTCCAGTGCAGGGGCCATGGGGTTTGACCCCTGGTTGGGGAACTAATATCTGGCAAGCCATGCAACTTGGCCCCCCAAAAAATCAAAATTAGAATCTTCTGTGCTACAAATAATGCCAACAAGAAAGTGAAAAGACAATCTACAGAATGGAAGAAAAAATGTGCAGATCATATTTCTGAAAAGGAATTCCACCTAGAATATATAAAAAAAAATTTACAACTTAATAACAACACATAAGCCAATTAAAAAATGGGCTAAAGGGCTTCCCTGGTAGCATAGTGGTTAAGAATCTGCCTGCCAATGCAGGGGACATGGGTTCGAGCCCTAGTCTGGGAAGATCCTACGTGCTGCAGAGCAATTAAGCCCGTGCGCCACAACTACTGAGCCTGTGCTCTAGACCCCATGAGCCACAACTACTGAAGCCCGCATGCCACAACTGCTGAAGCCCATGAGCCTAGAGCCCGTGCTCTGCAACGACAAGCCACCACAATGAGAAGCCTGCACACCACAACAACGAATAGCCCCTGCTCGCTCCAACTAGAGAAAACCCCTACTCAGAAACGAAGACCCAATGCAGCCATAAATAAATAAATTAATTTTAAAAAATGAGCTAATGATTTGAAAACATATTCATCTAAAGAAGATTTATAAATGGTTGATAACACATGAAAAGATGCTCAACATCATTAATCATTAGGGAAATGTAAATCAAAACCACAATGAGATACCACGTCACACCTACTAGGATGGCTATAATAATAAAAACAAAACTGAAAAACAACAATAACCAGAAAATTGAAAATGTTGATGAGAATGTGGAGAGATTGGAAATCTTGCACATTGCTGCTGGGAATGTAAAATAGCTAAGCCACTGTGGAAAACAGTTTGGGGGTTTCTCAAAAAATTAAAAATACAATTACCAGATGATCCTGTAATTCTACTCCTAGGTATATATCCAAAGCAATTGAAAACAGGAACTCAAACACATTCTTATATGATAATAATTACTGTAGCATTATTCACAATATCCAAAAGGTAGAAAGAATTCAAGTGTTCATCAAGAGGTGAATGGGTAAACAAGAGGTGGTACAGACGTATAGTGGAAGAGTATTTAGTCATAAAAAGGAATGACAGCTAATGCGTGCCATACCATGGATAAATTTTGAAAACATTATGCTAAGTGAAATAAACCAGAGATAAAAATGCAAAAAATGTATGATTTCACTTGTATAAAATATCTAAAATGGGCAAATTAATTGCAAGAGAAAGTATATTAGAGGTTGCCAGGGGCTGGGAGCAAGGGGAATGGGATTTTATTGCCTAATGGGTACAGAGTTTCTGACTGGGGTCATGGAAAAGTTTTGGAAATAGATAGTGGTAATGGTTGCAAAACATTGTGAATGTAATTAATGCCACTAAATTGTATACTTAAAATGGCATATTTTATGTTATATATATTTTACCATAATTAAAAAAAAAGATATACCACTTCACTTTTATTACAATGGATATAATAAAGACAAGCAATAACAAGTGTTGGCAGGATGTGGAGAAACTGGAACCTTAATATAATGCTGGTGGGAATGTAAGATTTTGTGGCTGTTTTGGGAAACAGTTTTGCAGGTCCTTTAAAAAGTGAAATATGTTCAATAATTACACCCCCTACATATATATCCAAGAGAAATGAAAACATATGTACACAAAAATTTGTACACAAATGTCCATGGCAGCACTATTCATAGTAGCCAAAAAGTAGGAACAACCCAGTGTCCATCAACTGATGAATGAATAAAGAAAATGTGATATATCCTTATGATACAATATTATTCAGCAATCATAAAGAACGGAGTACTGATGCCTGGTATAATATAGATGGACCTTGAAAAAATTATGCAAAGTGAAAGAAGACAGCCACAGAAGATCAAATATTATATGATTCTGTTTATGCCAAATGTCCAGAATAAGCAAACCTGGAGAGACGAAAGTAGATTAGTGGTTGCTTAGGGTTAAGGGGAAGGTAGCAGGGGAAATGGGGAGTGATTGCTAATAAGTAGAGGGTTTCTTTTTCAGTGGACAAAAATGTTCCATAGATGGGAATTCCCTGGTGGTCCAATGGTTAGGACTCTGCACTTCCACTGCAGGGGGCATGGGTTCAGTCCCTGGTCAGGGAACTAAGATCCTGCATGCTGCACTGTGTGGCCAAAACAAAACAAAACAAAAAACAAAAAAAATTTCCATAGATCGTGGGGATCACTGCATAACCCTGTGAACTTACTAAAAAACAATGAACTGTACATTTTAAATGGGTGAAGAGTATGGCTTGTAAATTATATTTATAAAGCTGTTAAAGAATCACTGGTCCGTATCCATATGGTTCTATTTCTGGACTCTGCTCCATTTATCTGTCAATCTTTATGCCAATGCCACCCTGTCTTGATTACTGTGGCTTTAGAATACATCTTCAATCAGGTAAAGTAAACCCTCTGACTTTGCTCTTCTTTTTCAAAGTTGTTTTGCCTATTCTAAGTCCTGTGTATTTCCATACAAATTTTAGAATCAGCTTGTCAGTTTGCGTAAAAAAGAGTACTGGATTTTTTATTGTGATTGAATAGCTTCTATAGATCAACTTGGGGACAACTGATATCTTAACAGTGTTTTCTTCAACCCATGAAGGTCTATCATTTATTTTTATTTAGGTCTTCTTTAATTTCTCTCAGCAGTGTTTTCTAGTTTCCAGTGTAAAGGACTTTCACATATTTTGTCAGATTTATCCCCAAGTATTTCACATATTTTATGTTTTAGTAAGTGACATTTTATTAATTTTAAATTCTCATTTTCACTGTTAGAATACAGAAATGCTATTTTTTTTTTTTAGAAATGCAATTTTTATATATTAATCTTGTATCCTTCAACTTCGCTAAACCCACTTATTAGCTTCAGTTGCTTTTTTTCTAATTCCATTGGATTTCTACATAGGCAATTGTATTGTCTGCAAATAGAAGTTTTACTTCTCCAACCTGGCTGCTTTCTTTCTTTTTTTCTTGCCTGACAGCAGTGGCCAGTACCTCTAATATAATGTTGAACAGAAATGGGGAGAGCATATATCCTTATCTTGTTCCTGATCTTAGGGGGAAACTATTCAGTTTTTCACCATTAAATGTGATGCTAACTTAGGGTTTCTGTAGATTCTCTTTTTCATGTTGAGGAAGTTCCTTTCTATTCCAAGTCTAATGAGAAGTCTGTTTGTTTGTTTTTAAATTTATTTCATTTATTTATTTTTGGCTGCGTTGGGTCTTCATTGCTGTGCGTGGGCTTTCTCTGGTTGCAGCGAGTGGGGGCTACCCTTTGTTGCGGTACGTGGGCTTCTCATTGAGGTGGTTTCTCTTGTTGCGAAGTATGGGCTGCAGGCACGTGGGATTCAGTAGTTGTGGCATACAGGCTCAGTAGTTGTGGCTCACGGGCTCTAGAGCACAGGCTCAGTAGTTGTGGCACACGGGCTTTGCTGCTCTGCGGCATGTGGGATCTTCCTGGACCAGGGCACGTGTTCCCTGCATTGGCACGTGGATTCTTAACCACTGTACCACCAGGGAAGTCCCCCAAGCTGCTTCAAGCTTTTGATTATTGTCCAGAGTTCTGAAAAAGTTGATTCTGACAGTTTTTGCCAGTTTTTAGGTGCACTTATAGCGCAGAAGAATTTAGGTGTTCCTTACTCTGTTATTTTCACTGATGTCTCTCCTCTAAGTTCTTAAAATCTGGTTTGCTTGCAACCCTACTCTTCCAATCAGTAGTCACATAATGCTAGTAGCTACCATGTTGGACAGTGCAGGTGTATAAGAAAATTTCTAAGCAGAGTTATTTAAAGGAATATAAATGAAAAATGAGGTTTTGGGGACTTCCCTGGTGGTCCAGTGGGTAAGACTCCATGCTCCCAAATTAGGGGCCCGGGTTTGATCCCTGGTCGGGGAACTAGATCCCACATGCATGCCGCAACTAAAAGAATTCACATGTAGCAACTAAAAGTCCGCATGCCACAACTAAAAAGATCACACATGCCGCAACAAAGATCCCATGTGCCACAAGTAAGTCCCAGTGCAGCCAAAATAAATAAATTAATTAAAAAATACTTTTTTAATGAAAGAAAAATGAGGTCTTTAATTGCTTTCTTATACCTTGCCATGAAATGATTTTCGTGGCAAGGTGAGGACACTATGAACCATAGATTGCAAATAATAATAGCTACCACTTCTTAAGCACTTTACTTAATGCCAGATAACATTTTAAGACTTACATGTATTAACACTTTTATTCTTTATAACAACCTAATGGAATAGGTGTTATTGTACTTTAACAACACAGAAAGCAAAACATCAAAAGTTAAGCAACTTACCCAAAGTCTCACAGCTAAAAAATGGCAGACCCAGGATTCAAACCTTGAAAGTCTGTTTCAAAGCTCATGCTGTTAACCACCACTCCATGCTACTTAGTAGACCTTAAAGGACGAATTCAGAGAAAAATTATTTTGGCCAAGGGAGGACAGGGTGGGGAGGAAACAGTACTATACAGAATATTAAAAAAAAAAGTCTAAAATACATTTACAAGAAAACAAACTCACATTTTTATTGAGGGCTATATACCTGCACCTAGCACTTTACTTGATACTTAGTAAGCAGTCAGTGAATATTTGTTGAATAAATAATGACTGCATATTTATACATTGTGCTAGGTCTTTACAAATGTCTCACTCCAAGTCATTTTAAAGAAGAGACACTGAAGCTCAGAGTGGTGGAATCATTTTCCCCCTCACTTGCTAGGCAGTGCAGGGATTAGACTAGAGCTCAGTCCTCAAATTCCAGGTCTCCTACACTTTAGCTTTTTCTGAGTTCAAAAAGGATCAAAGTTACAAAGGATAAAAACTTACACCAGATTACACGATCACATTTCATTTATGTGCATGTAGATTATGTGACTGGGGAGGGGGAGAGAAGACGGTCCAACTGTGGCAACCTGGGTACTCTTTTCTCTTGCTTGCTTAGGGGACAGACTTCTAAGAATGGAGCTACATAGAAAGGCAGGAAGAGTTCCAGTATGGAGAATGTGAGCAGAAGTATAACCACATAGTAACAATTATAGTTGTTCTAGCAGCTAAAATCCTTGGTGACCCTGCCATCTCTAAGTAACTCACTGAGGAGATCTGGAGAAGTGAGAAAAGCCTTCCCTGAGCAAACATTTATTGAGCATGTACTATGTGGCAGTGGATAGTCCTGCTTTAGAAGAAGACATAGATACCAATAAAAATTATGATACATTATGACTGTATAAACTACAATAAAAATATGCAATGTACTTTGAGAGAAAAAAGGATGGAGCAGCAACTAATTGCCTGAGAGGTTTAGAGAAAACTTTTAAAAGGATTTGACTTTTGAACTGGATCTTTAAACTCGAGTAGTTACAGTATGAAAAGAGGAATCCAGATGGAGGCATGAGTGTAGTTATAAGGTACGTTTGGGCTGGAGTGAAGGGTTATGAAGAGGGATGGCAGTAGGAAGGCTGTTACAGTGGTTAAGGGGTGGATGGTCAAGGAATTTAAACAGACCAGGGAATATGACTGTGTGTCTTCTTTAGCAAGGCATGCCCCATGGTGAGGGAGGATGACTAATGAAGGGGAAGAACTAGAGTTGGGCAAATTAGTTAGACATGATAAAGGTATGAATTACACCTGAGAGAATGAGGAGGTGAGGAAGAGATTTAGGAGAGGAAGAACTGACAGAACTTGGCGATCAATTAGATAAATGGATGAGGAAGGGAAAAGTCGGGAAGAATTACTTCTATTAATGAAGATAGAACAAGTAGGAAGAATAGACTGGGCTGGGGAGTTCAAGAGAAGTTGAGTTCTGTTTTGATAATCAACTTGTCTGCAGAATATCCCAAGGGGTTGACCCGTAGGTTTTGAGCCTAAAGCTTGAGAGGAGATCAGGGTTAGAAACAGAGATTTGGGAGTAATTAGATGGTAGGTGAATTCGTGGCAAATTGGACACCTAGGAGGAGCTGATAGAGTGACAAAAAGCTTGTGGGGGTGGAGGCTCCTTGACACTGAAGATCAAGGACAGAGGTGTTCCTAAAGCAGACTAAAAAAGAGGCTGTAAAAGAGGCAATATAATGACGAAAAAGTGGTTTTGTGAAAGTCAAGGGAATAAGAGGTCTCAAGAGAGTGTGGTTCTCCAAGTCAGATGCTGAGAGAAGATGAGATAGGATAAGGATTGAAAACTGGCCATTAGATTTGACAATTAGGAATTTTCTGATGATCAGGGGAAGGGATGCTTCAGAGAAGGCAGAAGCAGTTTGCAGTGGGTTTAGGAGTCTGGATGGGAAGAGGTCTGGTTGGTGTTTGCAGAGGTGAATATTCCAATTGCCAGGTGGGTTAGGGGATGAGGAGAGGGTGTTCCGTACTCAGAAGAGGAGATTGGAGGTTGTGGTAGCCCCAAGAAACCCTGCAGCAGCCCAGGACTGGCTAATTTTGTCATGGAATTCATGCAAAAATTACTTTGAAGTAAATTTATATGTGGTTTTGTATCATGTGGTCTTTTATCTTCTTCATGAGATGCTGCCATCAATCAAATTGAAAAGGTTTTCAATAGCCAAGACATGGAAACAATCCAAGTGCCCCATCTGTGTATTCCATACACAATGGAATATTATTCGGCCATAAAAAGAATGAAATATTGCCATTTGTAGCAACATGGATGAACCTAGAGAATATTATACTTAGTGAAATAAATGAAACAAAGATGAATACTATGTGATATCACTTATATGTGGAATCTAAAAAATAATACAAGTGAAATCTATATACAAAACAGAAGCAGACTCACAGATACAAAGCAAATTTATGGTTATCTAAGGGGAAATGTAGGGGAGGGAAAATTAGGAATATGGGATTAACAGATACAAACTACGTAAAATAGATAAGCAACAAAGATTTACTGTATGCACTGGGAATTATATTCGATATCTTGTAATAACCTAAAAAGGAAAATAATCTAAAAAAATAAAACTGACTCATTTTGCTGTACACCTGAAACTAATACAATATTGTAAATCAGCTATACTTCAGTTTAAAAATTTTTATTAGGCTTTCCTACTTAAGTACTTTATATTCTTCGAACATTAGGACAGATTTCAACCATACAGAAATATTGAAAATTATACAACAAACATCCAACTATTTACTACCTATATTACTACATATATTTACTATCTAGATTCTACAATTAACATTTTGTTGTATTTGCCTTATCACTTATCTACCCATCTTACCATCCCTCTTTCCATTTATCTTATTATTTGATGCACTTCATTGCAAGTTAAAGACATCAATACACTTCATAATCTATCAATATGCGTATCATTAACTAGACTTCAACATTAGCTTAGTTTGTGTGTGTGTGAGATTTAAAAATCATGCAACTTAAGTGGGACATTCTCTGAGTTTTGGCAAATGCATATACCTGTGTAACCCCTATGATGACATCACCATTAGCTTAGAAAGTCCTCTCATTTCCCTTCGCAGTCAGTTTCCCTTCCCTCCTCTCCCACAAAGCAGCACTTGTTCTGGTCTTTCTCACTATAGGTTGGTTTTACCTGTTCTAGAACTTCACATACAGGGAATCTTACAGTATGCACTCTTTCGTATTTGGCTTCTTTCACCCAGTTAAAGTGTTTTTGAGATTGATTCATGTTGTATTAGCAGTAATTTCCTTCTCTTGCTGAGTATTATTCCATCGTTTGAATATACCACGCTTTATCTTTTCTCCTGCTGTTGGACAACTACCCAGTTTCCAGCTTTTGGCAACAATGAATAAAAAGACTATAAATATTCGAATTCAAGTCTTTATGTGGACATATGCTTTCACTTCTCTTGCATAAATACCAGGAGTGGAATGGCTGGAGTCAAAGAATAGGTGTGTTTAACTTTATAAGAAACTTCCATGCCTTTTCCCAAAGTGGTTGTTCCATTTTACACTCCAACTGGCAATGCTGCTTCACATCCTCTCCAACATTTGGTGTTGTCACTTAAATTTTAGTCATTCTAATGCAGTATCTCACTGAGGTTTTAATGTTCATTTCTCCCATGACTAATGATGTTGAATACTTTATCATGTGCTTATTGGCTATTCATATATTTTTTCTTTTTTTCTTTTTTTTTTTTTTTTTTGCGGTATGCGGGCCTCTCACTGTTGTGGCCTCTCCCATCGCGGAGCACAGGCTCCGGACGCGCAGGCCCAGCGGCCATGGCTCACCGGCCCAGCCGCTCCGCGGCATGCGGGATCCTCCCGGACCGGGGCACGAACCGGTATCCCCTGCATCGGCAGGCGGACTCCCAACCACTGCGCCACCAGGGAAGCCCTATTTTGTCTTTTCATTACTGAATTAGAGTTTTTTTTGTTTGTTTGTTTTTGTTTGTTTTTTTTGCGGTACGCGGGCCTCTCACTGCTCTGGCCTCTCCCGTCGCGGAGCACAGGCTCCGGACGCGCAGGCTCAGCGCCCATGGCTCACGGGCCCAGCCGCTCCGCGGAATGTGGGATCTTCCCGGACCGGAGCACGAACCCGTGTCCCCTGCATCGGCAGGCGGACTCTCAACCACTAAGCCACCAGGGAAGCCCTGAATTAGAGTTTTTAATATATTCTGGATATAAGTTCTGTTTTAGACATTATTATGTGTTGCAACTATTTTATCCTGGCCTGTGGCTTGTTTATTCATATTCTTAATGGTGTCTTTTTTTAAAAAAAATTTAATCAATTAATTTAAACATCTTTACTGGAGTATAATTGCTTTACAATGTTGTGTTAGTTTCTGCTGTATAACAAAGTGAATCAGCTGTATGTACACATATATCCCCACATCCCCTCCCTCTTGTGTCTCCCTCCCACCCTCCCTCTTAATGCTGTCTTCATGAACAAATAGTTAAAATTTTTTTGGAATTCGATTTATCAATATTTTTTCTTTCGTGGTTAGCGCTTTCAAAGTCCTCTCTAAGAAACTTTTGCCTGTCCCCAAGATGTTAAAATAGTCTCCTGTTTTCTTCTAGGAGCGTAATCATTTTCGCTTTTATGTTATGGCCGTGATCCATCTTTATTTTTTATGTATGGTATAAGGTAATGGGCCAAAGGTTCATTTTTCCCCATAAAGATATCAAGTTGTACATGAATAGACCTAGAGATGTCATACTGAGTGAAGTCAAACAGAGAAAGACAAATATCATGATATCGTGTATATGTGGAATCTAAGAAAAAGGGTACAAATGAACTTATCTACAAAACAGAAATAGAGTTACAGATGTAGAAAACGAATTTATGGTTTCTAGTGGGTAAAGGGGTAGGGATAAAATGGGATATTGGGATTGACATATAAACATTACTATATATAAAATAGATAAGTAATAAGGACCTATTGTATAACACAGGGAACTCTACTCAATACTCTATAATGGCCTATATGGGAAAAGAATCTAAAAAAGAGTGGATGTATGTATGTGTATAACTGATTCACTTTGCTGTACACCTGAAACTAACATAACATTGTAAATCAACTATACTCCAATAAAAAGTAAAAATAAAATCAAGTTGTAATAGCATTGTCTATTGAAAAGATTTTCCTTTTCCCATTGGGTTGCTTTGGTGTTTTTGTAAAATATCAAACTACTTCACATTTAAATTTATTGTACTATTTAGAAAATGTTTTTACTCTCATATTCTCTTAACACTGTCTCACTGGGGGTGGATACATTTTCCTCATTTTGAGTTGAGAAAACCAAGGCTCAGGGCAGTTCAAGAACTTGACCAAGGGGACACAAAGCGAAGGACGTGCACATAGAACTATTACTGAATCATAAAGAAATTGTTTACATTTTAAACCTACTTTATCCAGTGGAAATATTATTAAATGGACACTTTTTCTGAAGGTAATGGAGTAACAGAAATAAGTGCATGTTTTTATATTTCAGCACTGGTGGTATTATCAGACTGCAAGCCAAACATATACTTTCTCTGTAGGCTTTTGTATGTCTAAGACAATCTATATTATGCATCTCTTTCTGAAAGGGTAAAGAATTACAATACTTGCTTTGCAAAATGGGTAAGAATAATAGTTTTTAGCCAGGGTTGCTTGTCTTAAATAAGTTTAAGACAAAGAATGTATTTCTCTCACCCTGATCTAAAAAGAAAGTTACTCTTCTCTGATTCGAGGAAATAAAGCAGTACATAAAGGTACATATCATGTAGATATAAACACTAGAAAGAAACTCCGTAGCCACTCTTGCTCTTTTTCTTTCTCTCCTACTCTGCTATACTAATACTTGGGCATCCAGCCTGTCTCCAAATGTTTGGTACCACCTTCTTTTCCACCTCATGGAAGCAGTTTTCAAGCAAAATTGATCACTCGCTGAGACTAGGCCAACCTCAGTGTTCTAACTCTCCAGACCACCTAGGCTCACCCTTGAAGTATCAGTCTCCTGTACCCACCTGATTTACCCAACTGTAACACACAAATGAATGGCCTCAGTCTTTGTGGCTCACTCCTCTGGTAAGAACCCTCTTTTCCCACATTCAGAGAGGCAACCTTGTTAAAACCACTAGTACATATTTTAGGGATGTCACAACCAAAGCATCTACATTTTGTGAATTACACAGAATAAGAGGGTTACACAACTATCTGAAGGGAACCTGAGGTCAGAATCCATGTCTTTTTTTAAAAAATATAAATTTATTTATTTATTTTTGGCTGCATTGCATTGGGTCTTCTTTGCTGTGCGTGGGCTTTCTCTAACTGTGGCGAGCGGGGGCTACTCTTTGTTGTGGTGTGCAGGCTCCTCATTGCAGTGGCTTCTCTTGTTGAGGAACACGGGCTCTAGGAGCACAGGCTTCAGTAGCTGTGGCTTGCGGGATCTAGAGTGCAGGCTCAGTACTTGTGGCACACAGGCTTAGTTGCTCCACGGCATGTAGGATCTTCCCAGACCAGGGCTCAAACCTATGTCCCCTGCATTGTCAGGCAGATTCTTAACCACTGCACCACCAGGGAAGCCCAGAATCCATGTCTTCTTGACAACTTCATTATTCTTCCCCCATCCTATATGTCTTCCCTCAACTATCTGTTAAACCAGGATGAGATAAAGTGGAACTAGGTTAACTACTCTTCATTCCAAGATGGAAAAACTTAGGTCAGAGAGGAGATTACCTAACAACCAATTAAAGGCAGTTTTCCTCAGACCCAGTCAGCTAGGCTAGCCATTATTTTCCCTTTGTCCTTTACCAAAACAAAGAACTAAAAAAGTATGCCATAAACCCAAGAACAAAATACACAACCTAATGACTTTTTTTAACACAAGAAGTTATGTGGGACTTCCCTGGTGGTGCAGTGGTTAAGAATCCGCCTGCCAATGCAGGGGACACGCGTTCAAGCACTGGTCTGGGAAGATCCCACATGCCGCGGAGCAACTAAGCCCGTGCGCCACAACTACTAAGCCTGCGTTCTAGAGCCTGCGAGCCACACCTACTGCGCCTGTGCGCCACAACTACTGAAGCCCGCACGCCTAGAACCCGTGCTCTGCAACAAGAAAAGCCACTGCAATGAAGAAGCCCGCGCACCACAAAGAAGAGTAGCCCCCGCTCGCCGCAACCAGAGAAAGCCTGCGCAAAGCAACGAAGACCCAACACAGCCAAAAAAAAAAAAAAAAAAAAGTTACATGATCTGTGTGCATGTTAATTACTACCAGTAGGCATACTTTAGAACCTGCTATAAATAGCGACTGTCATAAATAGCTGGTGAGTGGCACTTGATCAATAGCCTTGGGATAAGGGGTTTTCTTATCAAAAAAAGAATAAGAAAGGTTTATTAGTGTCTCACCTACTGATCTAAGAGAAAGATATTCTGCAGTAGTTTTAATATGATACTCTAGCACTTAAACTAATTGTCCTTGAGAGTCAAAGTTGGAGGACTCAGACTTCCTGATTTCAAAACTCAAAGCTCCAGTAATCAAGACAGTCTGGATTGGCATAAGGATAACATACAGACATACAGACCAATGGAACAGAGTCCAGAAATAAAACCTTACATTTATGGTCAATTAATTTTTGACAAGGGTGCCAAGACAATTCACTAGTGGATAAAAGTCTTTTTAATAAGGTACAGGGAGGACTTCCCTGGTGGTCCAGTGGTTAAGACTGAGCTTCCACTGCAGGGGGCATGGGTTTGATCCCTGGTCAGGGAACTAAGATCCCACACGCCGCAAGGGTGGCCAAAAAAAGTAAATTAAAAAAAAGAAAAAAAAAAAGGTACAGGGCTTCCCTGGTGGCGCAGTGGTTGGGAGTCTGCCTGCTGATGCAGGAGACGTGGGTTCGTGCCCCGGTCCGGGAAGATCCCACATGCCGCGGAGCGGCTGGGCCCGTGAGCCATGGCGGCTGGGCCTGCGCGTCGGAGCCTGTGCTCCGCAACGGGAGAGGCCACAACAGTGAGAGGCCCGCGTACCGCAAAAAAAAAAAAAAAAAAAAAGGAACAGGGAAAACTGGATAGCCACAAGTAAAATAATTTAGACCTCCCAACTCAAATATATGCGAAAATAAACTCGAAATGGATCAAAGAGTTAAATGTAGGAGCAAAATCCATAAAACTCTTAAAAGAGAATATAGATGTAATTCTTCATGACCTTGGATTAGGCAATGGCTTCTTAGATATGAAGCCAAAAGCACAATTGACCAAAAAGAAGAAAAAGAAAAGAAAAAAGATAAACTGGATTTCATACAAATTAAAAACATCTGGGGAATTCCCTGAAGGTCTAATTGCTAGGAATCCAAGCTTTCACTGCCCAGGATGCGGGTTCCATTCCTGGTTGGGGAACTAAGATCCCACAAGTTGTGCAGCATGGCCAAAACAAAAACAAACAAACAAAAATATCTGTGCTTCAAAGGATACCTGCAAGAAAGTGGAAACACAACCCACAGAATGGAAGAAAATATTTGTAAATCATATGCCTAAAACTTATACCCAGAATATATAAAGAATGCTTACAACTCAACAACAAAAGGACAAACCACTCAATTAAAAAATGGGCAAGCAATCTGTATAGACATGTCTCCAAAGAAAAAAATACAAATGGTCAATAAACATAATATCATTAGTAAACAGGAAAATGCAAATTAAAACCACAATGAGGGGCTTCCCTGGTGGCGCAGTGGTTAAGAATCCGCCTGCCAATGCAGGGGACACGGGTTTGAGCCCTGGTCTGGGAAGATCCCACATGCGGCAGAGCAACTAAGCCCATGCGCCACAACTACTGAGCCTGTGCTCTAGAGCCTACGAGCCACAACTACTGAAACCGGCGCACCTAGAGCCCGTGCTCCGCAACGGGAGAAGCCACTGCAATGAGAAGCCTGCGCACCTCAATGAAGAGTGACTCCCGTTCGCCGCAACTAGAGAAAGCCTGTGCACAACAACGAAGACCCAACACAGCCAAAAATAAATAAATAAAATAAATATATTTAAAACCACAATGAGATAGCACTTCATACCCTCCAAGACGGCTATAATCAAACAGAGAGTAGCAAATGTTGGCAAGGGTGTGAAAAAATTGAAACCCTCAAACCATGTTAGTGAGAAGGCAAGATGATGCAGTCCCTTTGGAAAAAAGTTTGGCAGTTTCTCAAAAAGTTAAGCGTACGGTTACCATGTGATCCAGCAATTCTACTCCTATGTATATACCTAAAAGAACTGAAAACATACATCCACATCAAAAACCTGTATGTGATTGTTAATAGAAGCATGACTCATAATAGCCCAAAAATGTTAACAACTGAAATGTACATCATGGATGGATAAACAAAATACGGTATATCTAAAGAAATATTATTTGACTATAAAAAGAGTACTGAAAATGTCCTAGGGTGGGCAAACTTTGAAAACATGCTAAGTGAAAGAAGCAAGACACAAAAGAACACATGACTCAATTTTTATGAATATCAAGAATAGGCAAATCTATAGAGTCAGAAAATAGATTAGTGGTTACCAGAGAATGGGGAATGAATTGGGTTTCCTTTTGGGGTGATGCAAGTGTTCTTGATTTAGATATTGGTGACAGCTGCACAGCTTTGTGAATATACTAAAGCCCACTGAATTGTATACTTTAAAATGAAAAATTTTATGGTATATGAATTATATCTCAACAGTGATAAAGATAAACAAGCATAGGAGACCTAAAAGTTTACTTAAACACAAACAAAACAGAAACCTGAATGCTTTGAATTCAGTTTTATAACTATGATCTTTTTTTTCTTCAACAATAATCATAATGATAACAACAGTAGGTACTTATTAGACTTGTAACAAGCAGTTTATACTTAGTATTCTCTCTCAAATTATCTCAATGACCTTGTACAGGGGTTATGATCCCATTTTATAGAAAGGAAGTTGAAGTTCAAAGAGGCTGAGTAATTTGCCCAAGGTCATATCAAGGTAATTAAGTCTGACTCCAGAGGTTCTTTTTTTTTAGAGATTTTTTTTTTTTGGCCGCATTGCACAGCATGGGGCATCTTAGTTCCCCGACCAGGGATTGAACCCGTGCCCCCTGCAGTGGAAGCACGGAGTTCTAACCACTGGACTGCCAGGGAATTTCCTGGAGGTTCTGTTACACCATTTTGTCTTCCTTAAAACAGTGGCTTACTGGTCTCTAATACTAAGTTATTTTTCAATGTGTTATGTTGTTCTTTCTGTCTCCATCAACAAAACAGATATTATTTCAGGACCCAGGATTAAACAATGATCTTTCTTCCTTAGTTTGCAGAGCACAGGGCAAAGACAGAAAAAAAGTCCCATATGACAAGATTTTATTTGTATCAAATTACAGAGTACCATAAGTAAATATAAGATTATGACTTGAATATATATATAGCTTATAATTTGGCAAATTATTTAATTATCCAAAGTTTATTACATGTTTGAGTACACACTGAAGAAATTACTTGGCATAACTTGGCAAGATAAATATTTCTGTACCTTATTTAACCATTTATTATGTATATATGTGGTACATATATGAACATATGTGTGTATATATATTTGTACACACACTTCTGAATTAAATATACTTGTATAAAAGCTAAAGATTTATATACTGATATTATCTCTAATTCCTTTAAAAAATCTATCATATTAAATTGCGTCTGCATTCAAAGCAGAAATGTAAAAAAATGATCACTTTACTAAGTACACATGAATTTACAAAGTAATAAAAATGAAACAAAATTTCTATTGAAATGTTATATTCCTGTTTAATTGACATTTAAGTGGCACTATCAAACTATGGAAATAAACCTCCGATTTTAGGTTGCTGAGAGAATAAAGATTCTAGTGTGTACTACTGTACCCTCTAAATTAAGATGAACGTTATTATAGTAGGAAAGGTAGCATTTAATTTTCTTCTTTATTAATATGGGAATTCTCAGGAAGCCATCAGGGCAGTGTCTGTACTCCTGGGCTGCGGTTTCCTGCTTTTTCATCAGTGGAAGTCTGGCTTCTCAGGAAAGGTGCAGCCAGTCCGCCTAATGATGACACTTGCTGCATAGTGGCCAGCACGGATGCATTCAGTCAGGGGCTTGTCAGAGACCAGCTGAGACAGAAAACCTGGAACACAGACAAAAGGGAAATACATGAGTATTGTGTAACAGCATCAGAAATGTCATATGGGTCAGAACGAAAAATGGTCTACATACCTATGCCTTTCTTCAGTCTTGATAGTGAAGTGTCAAACCTCTAGGGTTAGAGAGTTCTTTCGTAATATTTCTTTTAAAGAGGTCTTTTAAAGAGCTCAAGTCGGGATGTGACAACTCACCACCAAGTCAACCTAGTCTTTCTAAGCCTAAACTATCATGCTTTCCTTGATAAGGAGACTTTAACTCTGAGATAAAAGGTTATAAGTAAGAAATACTGGTCAAATAATATTATATTGGGTCTTTACAGCTGAGAAATTATTAGTTATGCCTCTGCCTATCTCTCTGGATTCCTTCTGTATTGATGTCATACCTAGAAAATTGCTATTTGGAAAAAATATCTGGGTATCTCTCCAAGAACAAATTTGAGAGTTGAAAAGTTATGAATGACCTTATACCTCTTTCACTCCCAGAAGTAACAGCGAAATAATTTCTATAGTCAAGCACCATGGACGGGCTTGACATTAAAATAAATACGGTAAGGTAGGAAACAGGCCTTCTGCTTCTGACCAACATGAAATAAAAGGAACCAGATTTACCCTTTTTCCTGAAACAACTTATTTATTTATTTATTGTTTTGCAGTACGCGGGTCTCTCACTGTTGTGGCCTCTCCCGTTGCGGAGCACAGGCTCCGGACGCACAGGCTCAGCAGCCATGGCTCACGGGCCCAGCCGCTGCGCGGCATGTGGGATCTTCCCAGACCGGGGCACGAACCCATGTCCCCTGCATTGGCAGGCAGACTCTCAACCACTGCGCCACCAGGGAAGCCCAGAAACAACTTTAAAATAAAAACAAAACACATGCAACAAAGTTTTTCAAATATTGTACATCAGCCACAAAAGATCCATGAAAGAAGGGAAACAAATGAGGTAAACTGCAAAAGTTACCAGGCCACAACACATGGAAGAACAGCCTAGGCAGAGCCTGACAGTTTCACTGACTTGAGAAGATGGAATTGGGAGTCAAAGTAGGATAAAATTAAACATCTACACAGACTGATCAGGAAAAAAAGAGGGGAGCTATAAATTGCCAATATTGGTAATAAGAGATATGACATCACTATAGCATCTACACACGCTAAAAGGATAATAAGGAAACATTAACAACTTTATGCCAATAGATCTGACCAGTTAAATTGGACAAACTTCTGGAGAGACACAAACTATCAAAGCTCACTCAGGAAGAAATAGATAACCTGAAGAGCCTTCTATCTATTAAATATTTGATTTTATAATTAAAAAGCATATTAAAAGCACATAAATAAAGAAAATTCCAGGTTCAGATGGTGTCACTGGTTGAGTTCTACCAAATATTTAAGGAAGAAAAATAATGTCAATGCTATACAAACTATTCAGAAAACTGAAAAGGAGAGAATACTTCACAACTCATTATTTGAGGCCAGCATTACTGATACCAAAATCAGAAAAGATGCAAATATTTTACAAATCCAATCCAGTAGTATATTTTTAAAAAGATAATAAATCATAATCAGCCAGCATTTATCCCAGAAATACAAGGTTGATTTAACATTCAAAAACCAATCAATGTAATCTACCACACTAACTAAGAAAACCATAAGATCATCTTCACAGATGCCGAAAAAGCATCTGACAAAATCCAAGATCAGTTTCTAAAAAAAAACTTTCAGCAAACTAGGAATAGAAGGGAACTTCCTCAACCTCATAAAGGGCACTTGTGAAAAACTTGCATTTAATATCATTCTTAATGGTGGATGATGGAATGTTTTTCCCTTAGAATTGAGAACAAGGAAAGAAAGTTTGTTCTTAAACATTGTACTGGAGACCCTAGCCAGTGCAATATGGCAAACAGAAGAAAGAAGAAAAAGCATCAAAACTGAAAATGAAGTAAAACTGTCTTCATTTGCAGATGGCATGACTGTGTGTCTACGGTTCTCAACAATGCCAAATGTTCTCTGGGGGGCAAAACTGCCAATGTCTGGAGACGTTCTTGGTTGTCAAACCTGCAGCAGAGGGTGCTACTGGCAACTAGTGGGTAGAGCCCAGGGATGCTGTTAAATATACTATGATGTCAATAATGCCGAGACTGAGAAATCCTGGTCTATGTAGAAAATCCTATGGAATCTAGAAAAAAGTTACTAGAACTACTAAGCGAGTTTAGTAAAACTGCAGGATACAAACTCACTATGCAAAAATCAATTGGATTTCTGTACTAGTAATGTGTATATATAGCAATTGTATATGCCAGCAAAATTGATATTAAAATACTATTCACCATGCCATCAAATATGTGAAATACCTAGGGCTAAATATGACAAAAGCTGTGTAAGACATTTATTTACACTGTAAATGACAAAACAGTGCTGAGAAAACAAAACAACAATGCTGAGAGAAATTTTAAAAAGCTAAGTAAATGAATAGATATAAAGTGTGCAGAGATCAGAAGATTCAGTATTGTTACCAGCTCTACTGATTCAATGTAATATCAACCAAAATTCTAGCAGACTTTTCTAACAGAAACTGACAAGCTGATTCTACAATTTATGTGGAAATGCAAAGAACTTAGACTAATCAAAACACAACTTTGAAAAGAAGACTACTTGATTAAAAAACTTATTACAGAACTACAATAATTGAGACATTATGGCATAAAGATAGACAAATCAATGCAACTGAATAGACGGTCCAGAAATAAACCTACTTCTATATGGACAATTGATTTTTACAAAGGTATTAAGTAATTCAATGAAGAAAGGGTAATCTTTTAAACAAATGTTCTTAGAAGAGCTGGATGGCCATATGTGGAAAAAAAACAAAAACAAAAGCCCCCACTTCTACTCTTCCTCACATCAACCACAAAAATTAACTTGAAATGAAACATAGGTCTAAATGTAAGAGCTAAAACCATAAAACTCTGAGAAGAAAACTTAGGAGGAAATCTTAGTGATTTTGGACTTGCCAAAGATTTCTTAAGACATAAAAAGTATAAACTTTTCTTTTTTTTTTTTGCGGTACGTGGGCCTCTCACTGTTGTGGCCTCTCCCATTGCGGAGCACAGGCTCCAGACGCGCAGGCTCAGCGGCCATGGCTCCCGGGCCCAGCCGCTCCGTGGCATGTGGGATCTTCCCAGACCGGGGCACGAACCCATGCCCTGGTAGGCGGACTCTCAACCACTGCGTCACCAGGGAAGCCCAAAAGTATAAACTTTTATAAGAGAAAAAATAATTTTGACTTTGCCAAATTAAACACTTTTATACTTCAATAACAAGAAACAACCCAATAAAAAATGGGCAACAGTGTTGAACAAACACTTTAGCGAAGATAAACAGATATCAAATAAGCACATGAAAAGATGTTCAACATGATTATTCATTAGAGAAATGCAAATGAAAGCCACCATTAGATACTACTGCCCACACACCAGAATGGCTAAAATTAAAAAGACTGACAAACCAAGTGTTGACAAGGGTACAGATCAACTGAAACTCTCATATACTGATTGTGAGATTATAAAATGATAAGCCCCCCTTTGAAGACCATTTATCTGCATCTTAAAAAGTTAAACATACACCTACTATATGACTCAGTTTTTCTATTTCTAGGTATTTAACCCAAGGTAAAGGAAAGCATTTTTCCATACCACGATTTGTAAATGAATGTTCAGAGCATCTTTACTTGGAATAGCCCGAAACTGGAAAACAATCCAAGTAGCATGGAAGCAGTAGGTATGTCCATGGTGATGGTTTCATAGGTGTATACATCATTCAACATTTGTAAAACTGTAACTTTAAACATGTGCAGTTTACTGTATGTCAATTATACTGCAATAAAACTATATAAAAAATTGTTGTAGTTATAAATAAGATAGTCAAGAACAGAAGAATCTGGGGCTACTTCCCTCTTAGAAAAACCTGAGCTGCTGTAGCAGTACTCAAATACTCAGAAGAACAGATGATAATGAGAAACTGCTCCGTAGCCAGACTTTTAGGCCCTCCCATAGCCCCTGGGCAGCTGGGGGGTGAAGGTTCATTTAAAAGCTGTGGTGTAGTGACCTGTAGAGAGCATTATAAGAGATTTATGGTCTTTCTCTTCTACCATTCTGACCACACAGGCTTCTCCCTGTCAGATTTGGGGAATGCTCTGTATCCAATAAAATAAATAAGTACGCCCAACCAAAGAATAATTAATTTGGTTAATGGAGTGATATATTTTGAAGACGTTTGCTTAGAAAGTGAAATCACTCTCTCAAGAGGTTTAGTAAGAGTATTTTATCAATGGGTTTTCAGGTAACAGTCAAAGGTCGATATTAACTTTCAGCCAAACTGTGAGACTAAACTGCTCAGCCCACACAGTGAATGGAACAGATGCCAAATTTACTCAGATCAGCTTACAATGGAAACACGTCTATCAGAAGACTTACAAGGAACATCTGTTTTCCTCATTTCTCCTGGTATGTTTGAGAGAAAAGAAAGCTTATGTTTATGAAATATTTTTGTGAAGCCTAAATACCAGCATCCTCTTTCTAAGAGAAGAGCAAGCTGATGACTGAAGTCCCCTGAAGAGACATTTTCTTTGACAAGTGGAAAACCTGGATGCAGAAAAAAGCTAAGACCTTTGCCCCAGGTGAATATCAGTTCTTTAATAATCTATTTTAAAAAACGAACTGAGATGAACTACAGATGTTATACAAACAATTTTAAGTGGAACCTTCATAAAGTAGCTGGTGTGAATCTTCAAAAGTTGTATAAAATAGTTTAGGGCTTCCCTGGTGGCGCAGTGGTTGAGAGTCCGCCTGCCGATGCAGGGGACACGGGTTCGTGCCCCGCTCCGGGAAGATCCCACATGCCGCGGAGCGGCTGGGCCCCCGGAGCCTGTGCTCCGCAATGGGAGAGGCCACAATAGTGAGAGGCCCACGTACCACAAAAAAAAAAAAAAAAAATGTTAAAAAAAAAATAGTTTAAATAAAGAGAGCTTATATTAAAGCTCCCTTATATTATATTATATTAAAGAATCACAGGAAATCCTTTTATAATAGGAATTAAACATTCCCAAGATACATTTTTTATTGTGTAAAATATACATAACCTAAAAATTACCATTTTGACCATTTTTAAGTGTACAATTCATGGCATTAAGTACATTTTGCAATGTTGTGTAACCATCACCTCTATCGATTTCCAGAACTTTTTCATCACACCAACAGAAACTATACTCATTAAACTCTCCATTACCCCTACTCCTGGCCTCTGGTAACTGCTATTCTTCCTGTTTCTAATTTGCCTACTCCGGGTACTTCACGTGAGTAGGATCATGCAATATGTGGCCTTTTGTGTCTGGCTTATTTCACTTAGCATAATGTTTTGCAATATAATTTTTTAAGTTTAGATTTCAATTATTAGCTGGCCTAAAATGTACTTTTAAAAAACTGTATTTGGAAATAATTTCAAATTCAGAGAAAACTTGCAGGAATAAAAACAATGCAAATAGTACCCACATATCCTTTACCCGGATGCACTTACTGTCAACATTTTGTTCTTTCTGTGCACATGCTCTCTTTTTGTACAATTTTCCCCCTAACTATTTGAGAGGAAGTTGCATCTGTCATCTTCCTTTACCTTTAAATATATCTATGTGTCTTCCCTGAGAATAATGCTATTCTCTTACATAACCATAGTCACCAACTTCAGTAACACTGTTAGAATACTGTTATCTACTCGACTGTCCGTACCCCGGTTTTGTCAATGACCCAATAATGTCCTTTATAGCATTTTTCTTCCTTCTAGGATAGAATTTAGTCTAGGATTTGTCATATTTTTAGTCTCCTTTATCTTGAACATTTCCTCAGTCTTTCTTTGACTTTTGTGAGGAGGACATTTTCAAAGAATACAGTCTTCCGCTACTCTGTATTTAATAGAGTGATTCTCATTTTGGTTTGTTTGGTATTTCCTCATGATTAATTCAGACTATGTGTTCCTGGCCAGAATACTAGAAAAATTATGCTATTCTTCTCAGGGTATCACACATTTAAGAGCATATTATGTCTGGCTGCTGTTCATTGGTGACAATTTTGATCACCTGATCAAGGTGTTGTCCTATTTCCCTTGCATCTAACAGGGAGCCTGTTGGTAGACAGTTTAATACCATGCAAATATGCTACTCCCCATCAAGAATCCCAATCCCTTCTCCCAGATTTAGTATTCACTCACGATTATTAACTGAAGCAACTTAAACTGTGATGATTTTCTAACTCCAGCACTCCTTTCACATTTACCAGTCAGCTTCTGGCATTTTACTATATGCAAGAGCTTACCTTTTCTCCCATATATTATTTTTAATCTATTTATTTATCAATAAGGAGCACAGATTTTTTTGTTTGTTTTTGGTTTTTTTTGCGGTACGTGGGCCTCTTATTGTTGTGGCCTCTCCCGTTGCAGAGCACAGGCTCCGGACGCACAGGCTCAGCAGCCATAGCTCATGGGTCCAGCCGCTCTGCAGCATGTGGGATCCTCCTGGACCAGGGCACGAACCCGCGTCCCCCGCATCAGCAGGCAGAGTCTCAACCACTGCGCAACCAGGGAAGCCCAGACTTTTGTCTTTTAATCAATGGTTTATAATTCATTACAGCCTTTAATTTGGTGCTCAAAATGTCCCACTTTTTGCCAGTAGGAGCACCTTCAAGCTGGCTCAGGTGTCCTTGGACCTGCCCTCACACTATTTTGGAGCACTTCCTTACTTTCTGGCATTATGTTCTGGGCTCTTAAACCCACCCTATCCCAGCCCTGGAATCAGCCATTTTTCCAAGGATACTTATTTCCTATTAGGGTGGAATAGTATTAGAGATCAAAGTGTGGGTGGTAAGTGCATTCTTTGCTTTTGGACTCTGTCAGTGAATTGAGCTAGGAAGTATGCATGTACACACATGCACAGATATACATACTTACACACATAAATGTGTACATATGTATATACATATATACACAGAACTATTTTAGAAATTGAGTTGACACCAATATTTCCAATTCCAGTCCATCCCCACAGACCTCTTTCTTACCTTCCCCCCTTCCATTATCATGATTTTGTACTTTCTTCTATAGTGAAAACCCTAGCTCCCAACAATATCAACACATTTATTTATTGGCTCAGTTTTTTTTTTTTTAGTTTTTTTTAAAAATTGGCATGTAAAAAAAAAAAAAAAAAAATTGGCATGTAAGTTGATCCACAATTGGCTCAGTTTTGAAATATCTCTTAAAACAGCTTCAAAATTGCTTCACCACTTATTCTACGAAAACCCAAATCTACTAAAAAGAGTTTGGAATTGGTTTGCTGTTCTCCAATGTACTCAAATACTGTGTTCAGTTTGCTCTTTAGATTGGTTCTCTTTTTTACTCCACTTTAGAATGGTTCACTTTACTTAAGACTGAAAAAAATGTTGGGCAGTTTGTTTTCAGTTTCCTTTCCCCACTTTCATCCTTGTTAATTTAATGTGTCTTTAAAAATATGTAGAATATTAACATGTTTCCAAGTAAAAACTCTAAAAAAGGTATACTCAGAGAAGTGTCACTTCCTTTTACACTGTGCCCCTCTGTGCCCGTCCCCAATGTATGTACCCAATTTCACTGTTTTCTGGTTTGTCTTCCTGTGTTTATTTTTGTAAAGGTAAGCAGATATATGTGCATTTTCTAATTTCCTCTTCTTTCTTACACAAAAGGAGGGTAGCATAGAATACATGCCCTTTTGCACTTTGCTTTTTTCACTTAAAACACCACCTAGAAATCACTGCATATTTATACATAGAGATTCTCCTCATTCTTTTTTACAGCTGCATAGCACCATATTGTATGGATATACCATAGTTTATTCACTCCATCTCCTATGTGTGAATGTTCACATAGTTTCTAATGCTTTGAAATTATAAATAATTCTGTAATGAATAACATTTTGCATACATATTTTTGTGTTGTTGGGTGTGTGTGTGTTATCTTTGGGATAAATTTCTACAAGTAGAATTTTCTGGGTTGAAGGGTAAATATATAAGCAGTTTTGTTAGATATTTCCAAATTCCACCTCCTTGGGGTTGAACAGTTTTGCATTTCCACTAGTGATGTTTGAGGGTGTCTGCCTCCCCACAGCCTCAATAAGAGAGTATACTGCCAAGCTTCTGAATTTTTGACAATCTGATGGGTTAGAAACAATATCTCGATGTAACTTTAATTTGCATTTTTCTTACTATGGGTGAGGTTGAACATCTTTTTATATGTGTAAAGAACAAATCTCTTTCTGTGAGTTGTTTACTCTGATCTTTTGCTTATTTTTCTATAGAATTTTTGGTCTCCTCTGCCCGCCCCCACCAATTTTTAAAAGTTCTCTGCATTTTTAGAATATTATTCCAATAAAGTATTTTTTAGGTAGGAAAAATACAAATAATGACAATATGCTATTAATATATACCAATTCTGTGCCAGTAAGTAAACAAAGTGCTTATTCATATGTCATTCACTGAATGTGGTGAATTATAAAAAGTGCGGTTGGCAGACACTATAGCAGATAAATATGGCTTGCAGATAAATTTAAAAAAGAATTTTGCACTCTTTTACTGAAGATTTTGGGCCTAACAAGAAGTCAAGAAGAAAAATCTTAAATAACTGACTTGGCATGTGTACTTAATATGAAAAAGTACCTTAGAAGCTCTTTTTTAGGGGCCATTAGCTTACGGTCCTTGTCAGTACATCATGTTGAAAATGAAGGGTAAGGCTCTGCATATATGCCTTTCAGCACAGCCATGAGAAGAGGAACAGGAGGCATAACACTGGAGAACAAGAAATATCAGTAGTTTTCCAAATCAAGAACTCATATACTGAGGCGATTGTTGTTACCTTTTTACTTTGGTTCATTCTCTCTGTGACCTCTAACTCCCCTCTGATCCTTTTACAGATAGGCATATCCCAGGGCCTCTCAGACTTTCCCCAAATTTAGGCCAAGTCACAGACCTTAGGTCTCCAACTGTTGAGGCACAGGGTAGGAGAAGGCTTCAATGACATTGAATTTGGTTCCTAGGGCTAGTAACAGCTGGCTCTGAATCCTAGAACAATCACAGACCCAGAGCTCTCAGAATAAACCTCTGTCCATTAACAACTGGTACAGCTTATTACCTTCTGGTAAATTTCATTTGGAATTTTCTTTTACTGATGTTAAAGAGAGTGATCCGCACATATGGTCACCTTATCTTTGATAAAGGAGGCAAGAATATACAATGGAGAAAAGACAGCCTCTTCAATAAGTGGTGCTGGGAAAACTGGACAGCTACAGGTAAAAGAATGAAATTAGAACACTCCCTAACACCATACACAAAAATAAACTCAAAATGGATTAAAGACCTAAATGTAAGGCCAGACACTATAAAACTCTCAGAGGAAAACATAGGCAGAACACTCTATGACATAAATCACAGCAAGATCCTTTTTGACCCACCTCCTAGAAAAATGGAAATAAAAACAAAAATAAACAAATGGGACCTAATGAAACTTAAAAGCCTTTGCACAGCAAAGGAAACCATAAACAAGATGAAAAGACAACTCTCAGAATGGGAGAAAATATTTGCTAATGAAGCAACTGACAAAGAATTAATCTCCAAAATATACAAGCAGCTCATGCAGCTCAGTATCAAAAAAACAAACAACCGAATCCAAAAATGGGCAGAAGACCTAAATAGACATTTCTCCAAAGAAGATATACAGGTTGCCAACAAACACATGAAAGGATGCTCAACATCACTAAGCATTAGAGAAATGCAAATCCAAACTACAGTGAGGTATCACCTCACACCAGTCACAATGACCATCATCAAAAAATCTACAAACAATAAATGCTGGAGAGGGTGTGGAGAAAAGGGAACCTTCTTGCACTGCTGGTGGGAATGTAAATTGATACAGCCACTATGGAGAACAGTATGGAGGTTCCTTAAAAAACTAAATATAGAACTACCATATGGCCCAGCAGTCCTACTACTGGGCATATACCCTGAGAAAACCATAATTCAAGAAGAGTCATGTACCACAATGTTCACTGCAGCTCTATTTACAATAGCCAGGACATCTAAGTGGCCATCGACAGATGAATGGATAAAGAAGATATGGCACATATATACAATGGAATATTACTCAGCCAGAAAAAGAAATTAAATTGAGTTATTTGTAGCGAGGTGGATGGACCTAGAGTCTGTCATACAGAGTGAAGTAAGTCAGAAAAAGAAAAATGAATACTGTATGCTAACATATATATATATGGAATTTACAAAAAAAAAAAATTGGTTCTGAAGAACCTAAGGGCAGGACAGGAATAAAGATGCCGATGTAGAGAATGGACTTGAGGACACGGGGAGGGGGAAGGGTAAGCTGGGATGAAATGAGAGAGTAGCACTGACATACATACACTACCAAATGTAAAATAGACAGCTAGTGGGAAGCAGCTGCATCCCACAGGGAGATCAACTTGGTGCTTTGTGACCACCTAGAGGGGTGGGAGAGGGATGGGTGGAGGGAGGGGATATGGGGATATATGTGTACATACAGCTGATTCACTTTGTTATATAGCAGAAACTAACACAACATTGTAAAGCAATTATACTCCAATAAAGATGTTAAAAAAATAATAAAGAGAGTGATCAATTTTAGTATAACTGAATCCAGTGTTGGAGACGAGGCCTGAGACGTAATTTAAACTGTGCTGAGGTGCTAAGCTAGTTTTTTCCTCAAAGCACATAGAGGTGGGATGGCTGGTGCGGGCAAAAGGCAATGTGATTTCCTAACTTCCGTGTTGCTTCTGTAGAAAAGATATAACATTTAGAATTTTCTTAGCGTCATTTACAGAGAACTGAGAAATATCATCAGTAGGTATGAAAGCCTTAATGAAGACATTTAAGAGCTAGGGATATTTTAAAAGGAAATGAACAAAGTCTATAGATCATTTTTTTCTTTTCCATATAGTTCCTCCACTAATAGTTTTCATGGTGGCTGGAACTAAAAACCCAGTAGACTCCATCACTGTTCATTCAACATTCACAGTAAAAAGGAAGAGTTAGCTTTTCTGATTATCATCAAATATGGTTACACGGTTTATGTTTTAAAAAACTCCAACAATTTGAAGAGAGGACTAGTTAAATCCAGGCAATGGAATAACAGAAAGCAGTTAACTAGATAGAATGAGTTAGATCTTCATGTGCTGCTAAGAAACAACCTCCAAGATATGAGTAAATGAAAAATCAAGAGGTTGAACAGTACGCCCAGTATACTTTCATTCGATGAAAACTGGGATATGTATTCATATACAAACTTGCACAAGCACAGGATATTTCTGGGTGGATTCAACAGAAACTAGCAACCAAAGCTACCTCATGGAGGGAAATTAGTGGACTGGAGTAGGAGCAATGTTTACTTTTCATTATATATAAATACACTACTTCTATGATATATATATGTATCTACTTTTTGTGCTGCTGTATTTTCTACTGCTTACAGGTGTTATTTCTGCAATAAAAAGTAGATTAGAAACATTTTCCCATACCTTTAAATATTCTTAGAGACCATGCATTTTAAATGTGGATGTAGCATAATTTACTTAATCCTATTTTTGGATCTATTTTTTCCAATTTTGTTTTCTACCATAATTAACACTGTAGTGAATATTTTTATAACATTTTAATAACATTTATCATTGTGCACATTTAAAAATTTTAATTTCCTTAGAATAAATTTCTTTAAGGGTAATTAATTTTAAGGCTTTATATCCACATTGCCAAACTCCTTTTCAAAATAATCTTATTAATATATATACCCAACAGCAGTCTTGCTATAAAAAAATTCTGTTTGATAATTTGAAAAGTGAAAGGCAGAATCTTGTTTTAACTTACAGTTACTTGGATATTAGGCAGGTTGAAAACTTTGTTTGTATGCCTACTGACCATTTGCATTTCTTGTTTTTATGAACTGTCTGATGACAGCTTTTACATATTTTCCTATTGGGGTATTTCTCTTCTTTTACTGATTTGTAAGAGATATTCTCCCAGTTTGTCTACTACATACGTTGTGAATACTTCCCGTCATTTGCCTTTTATTTCTATTGTTACATCAATATATTTATCTTTTCTTTAATATTTTTTCCACTGAATTTAGGCTGAGAAAGGTCTTCCATACCATGAGGTCAAATAAATATTACCTTATATTTTCTTTTAGTTCACTTATGCTCATTTAACTTTTTTACACCATCTAGATATTGAGTATGATAATTGGGATGTGATCAACCTCCATTTTTCCCAAAGAGTTATATTTTTGTTCCACTACCATATCTTAAGCAATCCGTCCAGTTCCTATCATTTTTAAACATTTTATTTTGAAATAATTTTAGATTTAAAAAAGAGTTGAGAAGATAGTACAGAGTACTCCTGTACTCATCCTGACTTTATTAAATTCCTACATGTGTTTTCTTCCATTTTTGCTCTTTGGTCAAATCGTTGCAATGCATTTTAGAAACATGTTTATTAAAAACAGTAAAAAAGCAAAATTCTTATGTGTCTGAAAAATTATTATCATTTCCAGATTTCAGAGACGATTTTTATTTTCTGTTTATTTCCTAAATATTCTATAATAAGCAATATTACTTTTATAATCAGAAAAAAAGCCAATAAACATTATTTTAAAGAATAACATGAAGACATTTAGCTATTCAGATAAAAGGTTAAGAACGCATTCAAGAATTTCAGCTAAGTGATATTTTATTCTGACAGTTTTCCACTCATGCTTTTAGAGTTTATTAATAATTGTAGCCACTTGGGAACAGAGCTTTCTGCAAAGTAAATCAGTATAAGCATCAGTGTTAAGTACAATGAAATTGGTCACTCTTAGAAAGATTCCTCAAAACTAAAGATCTTCACTACTTTCTGTACTCTTAGGCTTAGGGAAACACAGGCAGTGTTAGAGGAGGCATCTTAGAGTTTTTGAGGGAACCTTAGCACAATCTTTCTTCCCCACATGAAGTCTTTATCTTTAGAAGGCACATGCCAAATAAATCAGTCTGCATCATTTGAAATGGAAATTCAAGGACCAATGTTTCCTTAGCAGAGATTCTGGGAGAATTCCTCACAGAATTAAGCAGAAAGGATCACTGTACTTGGACAGCGTGGTCATTATGTGATATCAATAAAACAAGCTTTTTGGTAAAAATGGTGAGGTCACTGGCCATAGGACACTGCCCTTAGCATCTCAGAACACTGTAATTGATGAAGCTGGGACACAAAAGGCACACACACAAACTGAAGATATTGGTAAAATGAGGTGGGTGGAAGAAAGGTTTTTCCATTTTGGCCTTTTTTGTTTTTTAAATTAATAGACTATTTTTCGGAGAAGTTTTAGGTTTACAGAAAAATTTAACAGAAAGTACAGGGTTCCTGTATACCCTCTCATCTTCCCATCCCTCAGTTTCCCCTATCATCAACATCTTGCATTTGTTTGGTATCTTGCTACAATTAATGAGCCAATAATGATTCATGAAAGGCCATGGTTTATGTTAGGGTTCACTCGGTGTCATTCATTCTATTTGATTTGAAACTGTATAATGATTTGCTATGCACCATTACAATACCACACATAATAGCTTTACTGTTCAAAAAACTCCTGTACTCTACCTATTCATCCCTCTCACTCCCCCCTCAGCCCTTGACAATCACTCATATTTTTACTGTCTTCATAGTTTTGCCTTTTCAGAATGTCATATAGTTGGATTTGTACAATTTGTAGCCCTTTCAAATTGGATTCTTTCATTTAGCATGCTGTTTGAGTTTCCTCTGTGTCTTTTCATGGCTTGATAGCTCGTTGCTTTTTATGACTGAATAACATTGTATGGATATACCACAGTTTGTTTATCCAGTCACCTATTGAAGGATAGATATCCTGGCTGCTTCTAAGTTTTGTCAATTAAGAAAAGAGTGCTATAAACATTTGTGTGCAGGTTTTTATGTGGACATAAGTCTTCAACTCATTTGGGCAACCAAGGAGCATGACTGCTGGATCATATGGTAAGACTGTGGTTTTTTTTTTTTTTTTTTTTTTTTTTTTTTGCGGTCCTCGGGCCTCTCACTGTTGTGGCCACTCCCGTTGCTGAGCACAGGCTCCGGACGCGCAGGCCCAGCGGCCATGGCTCACGGGCCCAGCCGCTCCGCGGCATGTGGGATCTTCCCGGACCGGGGCACGACCCCGTGTCCCCTGCATTGGCAGGCGGACTCTCAACCACTGCGCCACCAGGGAAGCCCAAGACTGTGTTTTGTAAGAAACTGTTGAACTGTTTTCCAAAGTGGCTGTACCACTTTGCATTCCTATCAGCAATGAATGAAGAGTTCCTGGAGTTGCACATATTCACCCTATAGGCCACACATACGAACTCAAGATGCTGCTTAAACGATATGGGTGAAAGAATGCTTTTTCCATTAAAAAAACAATTCTTTCTGTAAAAATTTTTTTTTAATTTTTAAATTTCTATTTTTTAACATCTTTATTGGAGTATAATTGCTTTACAATGGTGTGTTAGTTTCTGCTTTATAACAAAGTGAATCAGTTATACATATACATATATCCCTATATATCCTCCCTCTTGCATCTCCCGCCCACTCTCCCTATCCCACCCCTTTAGGTGGTCACAAAGCACCAAACTGATCTCCCTGTGCTATACAGCTGCTTCCCACTAGCTATCTATTTTACATTTGGTAGTGTATATATATCAATGGACTCTCTCACTTCATCCCAGCTTACCCTTCCCCCTCCCTGTGTCCTAAAGTCCATTCTCTACATCTGCATCTTTATTCCTGTCCTGCCCCTAGGTTCATCATAACCATTTAAAAAAATTTTTAGATTCTATATATATGTATTAGCATACAGTATTTGTTTTTCTCTTTCTGACTTACTTCACTCTGTATGACAGAATCTAGGTCCATCCATCTCACTACAAATGACTCAGTTTCATTTCTTTTTATGGCTGAGTAATATTCCATTGTATATATGTGCCACATCTTCTTTATCCATTCATCTGTTGATGGACACTTAGGTTGCTTCCATGTCCTGGCTATTGTAAATAGAGCTGCAATGAACACTGTGGTACATGACTCTTTTTGAATTATGGTTTTCTCAGGGTATATGCCCAGTAGTGGGATTGCTGGGTCATATGGTAGTTCTGTTTTTAGTTTTTTAAGGAACCTCCATACTGTTCTCCATAGTGGCTGTATCAATTTACATTCCCACCAACAGTGCAAGAGGGTTCCCTTTTCTCCACACCCTCTCCAGCATTTATTGTTTGTAGATTTTTTGATGATGGCCATTGTGACTGGTGTGAGGTGATACTTCACTGTAGTTTGGATTTGCATTTCTCTGATGATTAGTGATGTTGAGCATCCTTTCATGTGTTTGTTGGCAACCTGTATATCTTCTTTGGAGAAATGTCTATTTAGGTCTTCTGCCCATTTTCAGATTGGGTTGCATGTTTTTTTGATACTGAGCTGCATGAGCTGCTTGTATATTTTGGAGATTAATTCTTTGTCAGTTGCTTCATTAGCAAATATTTTCTCCCATTCTGAGAGTTGTCTTTTCATCTTGTTTATGGTTTCCTTTGCTGTGCAAAAGCTTTTAAGTTTCATTAGGTCCCATTTGTTTATTTTTGTTTTTATTTCCATTTCTCTAGGAGGTGGGTCAAAAAGGATCTTGCTGTGATTTATGTCATAGAGTGTTCTGCCTATGTTTTCCTCTAAGAGTTTTATAGTGTCTGGCCTTACATTTAGGTCTTTAATCCATTTTGAGTTTATTTTTGTGTATGGTGTTAGAGAGTGTTCTAATTTCATTCTTTTACCTGTAGCTGTCCAGTTTTCCCAGCACCACTTATTGAAGAGGCTTTCTTTTCTCCATTGTATATTCTTGCCTCCTTTATCAAAGATAAGGTGACCATATGTGCATGGGTTTATCTCTAGGCTTTCTATCCTGTTCCATTGACCTATATTTGTGTTAAAAAAAAAATTCCTAATACTTAAAAATAAAAACTGCTCAAAACATAAAAGTATATGCCTTATATCCCATACTCACTTATCTATTTCATTGCTTGGTGAACCTACTATATTTTATGTTTGTTGTCTTCAGAAAGCTACATGATTCACTTCAGACACTTTTGGTAATCTTCACGGTTTTGGTTCAGATCCTTGAGGACTGGGTCAATGACCTAATGGACCATTTGCATTCCAGACTGCTATAATACTATGCTTTCCCTACTGTCTTCATCCCTCACCCCACCCCAACTTATTCATTTAATTTATCAATGTTCTTTATACAAGAGTAATATCGAACTACACATTGTACAGTAGTGACAAGTTAATTACATAGTTATTAAGAGATAATGTGGGAGTAGTAACATAAGTTATCATGTAATTACCTTTGTTCTCAGAGGCATTACCATGTAATTAAAGCAAACCTGATATAATATTTTACAGCAACTAAGAGTGCTGAATTCTATATTCTCCCTGTCCTTTTCCCTGTAAAAAATTTGCTGTCATTTCTGGATCAATTTGATTTTTCAGTTCTTTGTTCATTCTCCATCTTTCTTAGATATCTACACTTTAGTGATGATTTTATGGGCTCTCCTAGACTGGTCTGCTATACCTCCTAAACCAATGGTTACCAGATATATGCTGCCACACGTCACATGAGACAGTAAAGTTAAAGGCGGTACTTTTTTTTTTTTTAAAGGAATTTTGCCTTTATTTGTTTGTTTGTTTATGGCTGTGTTGGCTCTTTGCTTCTGGCGAGGGCTTTCTCTAGTTGCGGCAAGTGGGGGCCACTCCTCATCGTGGTGCGCAGGCCTCTCACTATCACGACCTCTCTTGTTGCAGAGCACAGGCTCCAGACGCGCAGGCTCAGTAATTGTGGCTCACGGGGCTGTTGTGGTGCGCAGGCTTCTCATCGTGGTGACTTCTCTTGTTGTGGAGCACAGGTTATAGGTGCGCGGGCTTCAGTGGTTGTGGCACGCAGGCTCGTTAGTTGTGGCTCAAGGTCCTGGAGTGCAGGCTCAGTAGTTGTAGTGCACGGGCTTAGGTGCTCCGCGGCATGTGGGATCTTCCCAGACCAGCCCTCGAACCCATGTCCCCTGCATTGGCAGGCAGATTCTCAACCACTGCGCCACCAGGGAAGCCCTGTACGTTTTTTTTAAAGCCTGTATTTTTATTACTATTACCTGTGCCTACTTTAAGAGACAGAATAAGATATAAATTAAAATGCTGACTAATCTGAATCCTCAATTTACTAGACTTATGCCACTACCACTCTGACACTTGTATACATATACAAACTTGTATAAGAAGCAAATGAAAATAAAGTAAAAACCTAGAATGCTATCAAAAGTATTTTGATTTATTCAATCAACCAACATTTATTAAATGCCTACCATCACCAGGTACTGTGCTAGGCACCAAAAGATTCAAAGATGGATAAAACATAGTGTTAATCCTTGAGGATTTTATAGTTTTAGGAGAAAAAGCCACATAAATACTTTAAAAATAATCCTGGCAGAAGTGTGGAGCATGAATTTACTAGGAAAGAGACTGGTGGCAGAGAGATCACGTAGGAGTGTACTGGAATATTCTAGGAGCATTTCTCAAAGTGTGGTCCCTGCACTAGCAGCTTTAGTGTGACCTAAGCCCCACCCTAGACCTATCGAATCAGAAGCTCTGAGGATAGGACCCAGCAATTTATCTTTTAACAGGTCCTCTAGGTGATTCTGATGCATGCTCAAGTTTGAGAACCATTGTTCTAGAGTGACAGATAATAAGGATAGGATGGGGAATAAATAGTGATTTGATGTGGGTGCTGATGAAATTTAAAAAATTAAAAACAATTCTGTGGGGCTTCCCTGGTGGCGCAGTGGTTGAGAGTCCGCCTGCCAATGCAGGGGATACGGGTTCGTGCCCCGGTCTGGGAGGATCCCACGTGCCGCGGAGCTGCTGGGCCTGTGAGCCATGGCCGCTGGGCCTGCGCGTCCGGAGCCTGTGCTCTGCAGCGGGAGAGGCTGCGGCAGTGAGAGGCCCGTGTACCGCAAAAAAAACAAACAAACAAACAAAAACAATTCTGTGGCTTGAAGCTTAGGAAACTATGTGGAAAATGAAACATCAAGTGTGTCCCAGGCTCAGTTAATGTCAAGTGCTCTTCACCAGAGTCTCACTGCTTTTCCTGTGAAGGAGCTACATCTCACCCCACTCCCAGTAAGAAACAGCAGTAAAGATCCTAGGTAGGACATGACAAGGGTGCTGTTATTTGAGGCACTGGACATTCCACTGGGCAAATCGAATCTAGAGATCTACTGGATAACTTCAACACGTTCTATGAAATCTTGCCAGGAGCCTCTGACCTGTATGGTATTGTCTATTAACAGCAGGAACTGATGTTCAGGATTATGATCTTGAGAATCAGTTTTCATATTCATACTACAGGTATTAAGGGAAATAGATATTAAATGCTGCTGGCTTCCTTTCCTAACACGTGTTCTCTCCACATCTACCTCCATGTTAAATAACAGTAAAGAAAAGGTAGCTGTGATCAGTCTGTCACTGGATTATTCACATATACATTCTAGCATAGTTCAATGTTAAGTCAAGGCAACCTGATATGAAAGTATGGCCTAACCTGTTACTTCCTGACTCACTCCCTTTCTGACAAAATCCTTCAATAACCAAGTTCTTAGATATACTGACTAGAATGGTTTCTATCTGATGGTAGGAGGTAAGTTTGTCTGTAGCTATGCATGTGGTTAATTGACTTATTCATTCATACAACAAAAATTTACTATCTACTCTATGCCAGGCACTGTGGTGGGTCCTGAGGATACATTGGTGAATAAGACACATAGTGCCCCTGCTCTCTTGAAGCTTATATTTTAATGGGGGAGATTTTTAAAGAAGTAATAAGTTAGTAATTAAGATAATAAAAAAGTAAATAAGATAATTCCAGAGAATGTTAAGTCCTATTAAGGAAAATGACTGTGTGTAGCAGTACAGAATAGTGAAGGGACCCATGTTAGATAGGATGGTTAGAGAACACTTCTAAGTTGAGACTGAGGATGCATAGCCATGTAGAGTAGGGAAGAGCATATTAGGCAAAGGGAACTCCACGTGCAAAGTGTCTAAGGCCTTAAAGAAGACCAGCATAGCCACTGCACGCAAGCAAAGGTGTAAGTGGCATGAAATACAGATTCAGAGATAGCAGATCATATAGATCCTTTTAGGCCACTATAGGAGTTTAGACTTTTAGTCTAAGTGCAACTAGAAGCCACTGAAGGGTTGTAAGCCGGGGAGTGAAATAATTTGCTTTCTCCTTAAAGTGAGTACTTTGGCTACTCTGTAGGAAAATGGAATAGAATGCAAAAAAGACTGAAAGTATGGAGCTCAGTTAGGAAGCTACTGTAGAAAGTAAAAAACAGCCCTGAGTTAAAGTGGCAGAAAAGAAAAAGCAGAAAAGTGGATGGATTTGAGATAAGATATGAGATATATCCTTAAAATTGAGTCAAAAGAACTCACTCAAGGTTTGGACAGAAGGAAAGGAAGGTATTAAGAATGATTCCTAGGTTTCCAGCTTAAGATATAAGCTGTTTGATGTTCTCTGTATTATGTGATAGATGGATCATGCTGTAGGGAACATTTTCAGAACTCTAAGTATGAGAAAAAGGGCAAAGACAAAGGATGCAAACATACATGTGTACAGAGCCCACCCATCCATTACCCTTTTAAGAAAAACTGCCTCACCTCCAGCATTGTTGAGGGGGTCAGCTGATATATTTGGAGCATGTAAATCAACGCTTACTGCTAACTGGACCAAGGCCAGGGCATCTGACCCCAGATGTTCTTCCAGTATCCTATTTATGAATGGCACAAAAAGTGAATTGAGCTAAGCTACTGTTCTCTTTCAGGAGCCAGAATGGAAAGCAAAGAAGGACCAGAAAGACCAGGAAGGAAGAAGCAGACATGCAATGCAGCTGAGTGACATTAATGTGTAAGCAATGGAGTGAAGATCCATGAATATCTGCTGTTGAGGTCTCTAGAACTGATGGAATCTAGAATCATCATCTGGCTCCACTCTCAGTAAAAACTTGTCCAGTTTTGGTTCTTGCTTGAGATTCCTTTTATGACAGGTAACACATATGAACCCTTACTATGTGTCGGGTACTGTTCCTTTATAAACATTATTTCATTCAGCTTTTACTGTAACCCAAATGAGATAGGTATTTTATCCTCATTTTTATAGATGAGAAAACTGAGGCTCAGAGATGTCAAATAACTTGTCCATAGTCACACAATGCCAGAACAAAGACTCAAATCCATGTCTTTTGACCCATTGTCTTAACCACTGTGTTATAATGTCTCCCTTAATGCTTACGTGCTTCCTTAAAAAAAATTCCTTATTCTGAGCCAGATGAAATGGGTTTCTGTTCCTTTGACCAAAGGAATCAGATGAAATAGTGCCTTAAAGCCAAAGTATGGCTGCCCTACTAGATCCTGCACCCCTGCCCCTGCTTCCATGACAGTGAGCTCCCTCACATAGTTGTCATTCTTAAGAAAACTGAATAGAACAAAATTAAGTACTGTATTCTGGGGATTTTGAAATGCACATATATAAAACAGAATGATACATTATAATCATAAATCTATATCGTTTCTTTTTCCTTTCTCTTTGAATACTTCAATATAGAATAGAGATCGAAATACACTGTGAAAAACCAATTTCTTCCTCTACCTTCTGAAAAATTAAAAGAAGGAGCTCTGGTTGTGTCCACTTAGGTAACAAAATTTTACAACCTGCTACTCCAAGGCTTAAAGGCTTAACTCAGGGTAGAATTTGGCTTATAGCTATATAGCATTTCAAAGGCAAAGAAAACTCCCCATCACTTTTCACTGTTCTTTCTGACAGTCTGTTACTCCTAGGCTTTTGAATTGTTCATCCCTCAGACATCATCATTTTTATGAGTTATTTAGGCAAGCTGGGGCAGTAGTGCAAGAAAGCATGAGTTTACTGTAAGGCACTGAATAAATGATTGTAGATATGGGAAGAAGACTAATTTTAAATATAACAGTAAAAGTTATTTTTATTAAATTTTCAGTTTTGTGTTCATCATCCTAGGTGACGTATTTCAACTGTGGTGTTTTTCTAGTCATTTGCAAGACAGCAGGTAGAGTGTTTATATGAATACCTTTCATCAAATTTAATACCTAATACAGTTTCTCTAGAAGGTAAGCAACTTCTCAATCTGACCTGTGTCTTTTCCACAGTTGTGCAATCAACTTTTACCTTTAAGATGATGACTAACTTACAGCGGGCTAGAATATTTTAGATTCTTCTTTAATGAAGGAAGGTATTAAGAAAACAGGGGTGGCATTGACAGTTTTATGTGTCTAGGTCATTTAGGTTAAACATTTAAACCTAAATGTTTAATAAAGATGCTAACTGGGTACTTTTTCCTTTATAGGATGTGTTTTAAATATTTTATAATTGCTTTATCACTTCCTTAAAATTGAGTTTTCAGAAAAACCGTGTACTTCTGCTGATATGAGTATAGATCACTGTCTCTTTACATTGTGTTCTAGTGTTAGCCTAATTACTAGAATGAGAAAAAGTCTGAAAAACCTTTAGCCATTAAATTCATATGTTTAACAAGTTACAACCTTGAAATCTTGCTCTACCTGAAAGTGCCATTAAAAGTGCTTGACCATTATTACTAGAGGAAATTTTTAATAAAAGCTAATTAAGCTGTGAAACTCCCAAATGGTTAACTGATTTTAGGGGCTAAATTTCTGGTACTTCTAATTATCCTCTGATGGCTTTACTTAGTGTTTCACAACCATGACAGACGACAATGAAAAACCGCAGTGAAATTCATCCACCCTGACACTGTGCTAAGCACCAGCTTCTCCCTCTCCAAGTAAAATCAATACTCTGTTTGAGTAAACACGTTTACAGCTTTATTAGGATGTCTTGCTTGTTCTGTAACAGCTACTTGAAGCTGTGGTAACAAATCGACTCAACTCAGTTAAACCTAGAGAGCTGGGTAAGAGGCCCATCGATAAGGCTGTTATAAAAATAAACTGCAGGAGATCAGAAAGCTGGAGCAAACAGTCTGGTAAATGTCAATATTTTCCCTTACAGAGGATGACAAAAACAGTGAGATTATGTGGAAAGTCTTTTTTTCCCCCTTAAAAATGTCTCTTATTTCAACTGGATAAAGCATTTCTACTTTTTGTGTACAACTCTTCTGAATGAAATTTTTGCTTCTTAATGCCCATGTGCATCTGGAACAGGAAGCTGATGTAAATACTTGGTATTTCTCCTACCATTTCAGATTCTTTATTTTCCTCTATATAAAGAGGCTTATTTTGGTCTTCACTGACTTTATAAAATGACCTTATTCAAGTTATCCGGAATACCCTTGGTGGCTTAGTCTTACCTTCTTTTTATTAATGAAACAAAATTTCTGTCATCCACATTTGGGAGGTCATTTCAACACAGTGTTCACTCTTGCTATAATACTGGTGAGACCTGATGTTGTACCTTCCAAATTAGGCTTCCAAATTAATGCATTTAACAAGAGCAAACAGTGTTAGTAGCTATAGTCAGCCTACTTAACCTCCTGATGAGTGGTAGTACATAAAAATGTCTGCTACCTATTAGGAGCAAGCCTCCACAGTGGCTACAGCTCTACCAAACAAGAACTCACATACCCTCTTTTAGATGTTTACAGGTTGCTCAAAGAACTAACATATGGCAGGAAATTCCCACTTCAGTTTGGCTGGCTTAGACTACCCAGATGTGACAAAGTAATGGTTTCCCCCTGCTGAAAAAGGCTCAGATGTAAACCTTTTTTCCTTTCATTTTTTATGTAGTTTAGTTAGTAAAATTTTATTTTGTTTTGACTTCATATTGACTACCAACTAGTCATAAACTTAAGTAACAACTTATGACTCATATGTTAGAAAACACAGATTTTTCTGGAAAAAGGAAATCAACAAACATTAAATTTTGAAATAACTTAAAAAGCTACTGTGCCCATCAGGGTAAGGTCTGACCTAGCAGGTATTTGCATAATGAAAACCAAAGCCTAAGTGGTGTCAGATGGTGTAGTGACTGACATGCACAGGAAGTCAGTTCAGAGCAAAGGTTCCTTCACGACAGCTAAGCACAATACATCCTCCCACACAAAGTGAGCAACTGAGCAGTATGGTATAATATATAGGCAGTGGTCAGTGCTATAACAATGAGGATAACTTATCTGCTCTTTCTGGTGTATGAAAATGGAAACTTGTCAAATTGTATTAACGTGGCGTGGGATATTGCATTTGAATTAAAAAAAAAAAAAATCCCAAACCAAAAAAACCTTTCTGTGCCCCTAATTCAGGAAAGAAGCTCCTGAAGAGTACTAAGCAGTATGTTTTACTTGTATGGATAAGGTGCCCTTGCACCCCAACCCCTTTCAAAATACTGCTTTAAAGATCATTCCTAGGGGCTTCTCTGGTGGCGCAGTGGTTGAGAGTCCACCTGCCAATGCGGGGGACACGGGTTCGTGCCCCCGCGGAGCGGCTGGGCCCGTGAGCCATGGCCGCTGAGCCTGTGCGTCCGGAGCCTGTGATCCGCAACGGGAAAGGCCACAACGGTGAGAGGCCCGTGTACCGCAGGAAAAAAAAAAAAAAAAAAGATTATTCCTCCTTATGGAACAAAAATATTAGAATCTGAATTTTAAACCTAATGTGTGATCTCTTGATGTGGTTCCCAAAATAAAAGTTTAGCATATGCTTCTGTTTATTGTTAAAGTTAAACATCTTGGATACCCACATACCAAAAAAACTACATCAAAGGCTTCTATCCATTTGGGGTATCAACTCTTGACCTATGTATTTCCAAAAGGCCTATATAACAGACTACTTAACTGACAATTTTCATTTGGGTTATGAACACATGTAATCACTGGATCATGAATTAATGAGCCAGGAGATCTGTCTTCTAGTATTGCATATTTACAATTAACTCCCTTTCCTCATCCATCAAATGGGGGCTTTTTAATAGACCATCTTAGGTTTTCATACCTAACATCAATTCATTCAAGAGAGCTGCTTTTTATGAGCAACCAGATAAAATGTGGATAGGGTCAAATGGGGATTTGTTTAATCTCATTTCATTCTGATTCAGATAAAACCTCATTTGAACATAGTTTCACTATTGAAAGTTTGAAAACCTGAAAACCAGAAACGTGATTTTAAAAAATACTCCCTTTCAGCATTAACATTTTAAGCAATATAATTAAAAACAAAAAGACTTACCAGGACAAAGTCATAGCTGCTAGAGTGTTAGAATAAGGAGATGACAATAAGCTTATTTATGCCCTAATTCATAAGCAAGATAACTAATTTTGTTACTATTTAACTCAATTCAAAAACCTGTATTTGATCAACTGACAATTTCTCACAGCAGGGTGGTTCTAAAATTCAAAGAGCACTTGATGACAGAAACTGGTTTTAATTTTCCGTTTATTTCATGGGATAGAAATAAAACATACATATCTTAAGTTTATAAAATGTCAATGTAAACTGGATAATTAAATGAAAAATAAATTAAGATCTTGTGCTCATACCCCAGGTTTGGGAACTCATATCTGAAGTGAGAATAGCTGTAAATTTAGTAATCGCATTGATAATTTTTGTTTGTTTTATTCAGACCCCTGTTTATAGTAAATAGCCATATAACATCAGAGGTTACAGTTCGTACAAATTTTCATACAGTTTGGGAAGTTGTTTGTAATAACTTATGCACCATTGGTTAAGACTTCTGCTAGGTCACAAGGTTGGCCAGGCTATGCATCAGTACTACCGACATGTGATTTCATTTATTTTGATTATATTAATTACAAAACCAATAAAGGCACATTGTAACAAATTCAAACATCTATGAGACAAGATTTTAAATTGAATACACTCAGCTTTACGAAAACTTACTATATTGCTCCTACCTTTTTTTCATTTTGCTACTGACTGATGAAATCTCTGCTAAGTCATAGATTGGCCCCAGTCTACAGACTAGTGTTTAGAAAAAGCACTTAGGCTATTTTTCCTCACTTGGAGGGGAAGACAAGAGGATTCTAATGGAATGGAGTATAACAAAATGATCAGAGGTAAGACCTTGGGGGTCAAACTTTGAGTTTGAATCCTGGTTTTCACTGTGACCTTGGGCAAATCACTTAATCTCTTGAACCTCTGAGACCACAGGAACTGTCCAGTTGAGCCTAGGCCCAGCTGCCAATTCACAGATTTGTGGAGTTAAATAAATGGTTGTTGTTTTAGGTCACTAAGTTTTGAGGGTGGTGTGTTATGCAGCAAAACCTAACTGATACAGATTGGATGAATCTGACAGATAAGGTAGGTAAAATTGACCAAATCCATGTAAGAGCAGCTTGGACTGCTATTGGATTCAGGTGAGTTCCATTTGACTCACAAATATCATAGGCCAGGAAACTGATATACATATATTTTGTCATATCACAATTCTAACAAAATTAACTTCAGATATTTTGCTTGTGACATTTCTTCTGGCCCTCTGCTACTAAATGAAATCTTATAAATACCAACATTGTTTTCTTAGAATAGCATTTCTTAATAATCATCAAATATAGGAGATGTAAGGTTCATATTTAAGTTTCAGGGTCTGATAGCCTCCATGGCTCAGACTGTCTCTGGATTCTCCAAATCTCCAGAATACAAAGTCCTTTGAATTCCATTATCTATTTACAATTGCTTCTAGATGGAGGCCATCCAGGATACAAGATCTTTGAGGGAACATTACTATTTGGGAAAAATTCCAGACTTTATCCTAAAATCATCCTGTATCCCGTGTTAATGAAAGTTATTTCTCATTTCTGTCATGGCTCGAGGATCATCTTTACCTCTTTAGACCCACAAAGGCTTAAATAATCTTAGGCAAGACTCCTGAAATTTGGTCCTGGTCCAACATCAACTTATCAAAATCTCTGGATGTGAAACATCAGAGTAGCGTGTCATGAAGCAGCCTAAGACTGTGCAAGGTGTGAATCTCTCTTCCCTTTCCCCCTGTGTGAACTTGAGCTGCTGTCTGTGGTGTATTTCAAATTCTTAATGACCAAGTCAATCCCATACCTCATTTGATGGTTTTAAGGGAAACTGCTTAAGAAATCAAACACCAAAGATGTCCTGCTAGAGGTAAAAGACAGGGAAAGGGATCGCTGTTGCTGTGGGATGGGGTAGGAGTGTGCAGCAATCATCTTGGTTACCATCCACAAGTAAATCTTCTGCACACAGTGGGTCATATGAAGGTTTCGTTTTTGGGTGAAGAAGTGTGAGAAATGATATATTCAACACTCACCAAGTTATTTTCTAGTCCTCTGAGTTGACAGCAAAGGAAGGGGGTGGTGCAGAAAAAAAATCAGAAGAATTCTACACCACTTCTTTGTACAGCACAATGAAGCAGCAGTTAAGAAGAACGGGAGAGTAAGTTACAAATGTTTGGGAATAAAAAGCAAGGTGAGGGCTTCCCTGGTGGCGCAGTGGTTGAGAGTCCGCCTGCCGATGCAGGGGACACGGGTTCGTGCCCCGGTCTGGGAAGATCCCACATGCCGCGGAGCAGCTGGGCCCGTGAGCCATGGCCGCTGAGCCTGCGCGTCCGGAGCCTGTGCTCCGCAAAGGGAGAGGCCACAGCAGTGAGAGGCCCGCGTACAGCAAAAAAAAAAAAAAAAAAGCAAGGTGAGAATAGAAAATGTAAACATAACTTAGAGATTCCCTATGGTTCTCTGAAGTATAGACAGGTGCTACTTGAAAAGGAAGTAATATCCTTGCTCTGGTAACTTAAATCTTTTTTTTTAAACAAAAAGTCTTTTCTGAACATGAATTAGAAAGTGAAATTAATGCTCCTTTTTATTAGATGGGAAATAGGATAATTATTTATACTGTGATTGCTAAGTGGCTTTAAAAGTCATTTTCATATTGTAGGTAATATCGTTTAGGATAATACATTTTCCCTGATAAAGCTGTCATGAGAAATTTGAAAATAAAAGTATTAAAGGCAGCACAGTTACTTTACTATCATTCAAATAAACTATTCTAAGCTATATATGGTTCTTAACATTTAATGAAGCTTTTTTAAACCTAAGAATGTTGGTCCTTGGGTAAGGTCTCTAGTCTTTTTTCTGAGAGTTAGATGTACGTGCCTGGGTATAATCTGTCAAAGGTGTACTCACTTTTAGTCTAAAGATGATTTGTAGGTCTAGTTCATATTCCTATAGCTGCCATAAAACATACAACTAAATCATATTAGATTAACACAGGCTGGTATTGACAGCCCACTGGGAACATATTGATTAGGTCCCCTTTCATGTTATTTGTTATGATTTTTCTTCTCAGTTTCATTTACTGGGAAGACACAGGGGAAGAGATTTCACAGGGAACAATGACAGTGCCTGTCACAAAATGTTCTCAATGTTTCCATTTGTTACTATGGCAGTGACAAAGAGGGTTCCAAATGAAAAGGCAGACCTGCTGTGACAAAGCACAGCAGGACAACAGGAAGAAATTTTCAACTGACCTGGGAAATTAGGAAATCATACTTAGAGATTATAGAATCGTCTCCATTTCCAAGGGTACAATCGTGGCGCTTTGGCTTTTGAGGGAGAATGTGAAAAAGGGTAGTTCCATCAGGGCTGGCTAGTGACAAGTAAAGGGCAGACATTAGAAAGTGTTTAAGATCTCCAAATAGAACAAGGAGGTATGCTTGTGGAGGTTAGAGGGATTTGTCACTGTTACCAAACTCTCGAGACGGAACTATGAATTTAATTTATGTTCCTTTGGGTTACTCATTTTAAAATTATACATGAAAATCTATGACGTAGTCATGTATCTCTTATGTGGCTAATGAGAACGCATGGCACTCTGGTATTGGGATATGTAATATCAGCACACGGTAGGTGAAGTCATGGTTTATCTAAGAACTTGAAATTGAGACTGGAATATAGTTATGCAAAGTCACAAAAGAAAGAAGTGCTTGTAAGCCAGCAAAACTTGAAAGTAATAGGAGGAATATATTAACCATCTAAAGATAAAATGTGTCAATCAGAAAGGAGGCACGTTAATCAGGCAATCAAGCAAAGAAAAAGAAACTACATAGTAAATGCAAAAGTTGCCATCATTGCCTCTCCATTCATGATCAAGGTAGAGGAGTATACTTCAAAAGATAGAGTATTTCCAATCCTACTAGAAAGCCTTCCCCTGGTGTAGAGATGGGAGTAGGGGATTTTAGCCAATGGATTTTTGACTATTTCCAACTAACCAGAACATCTCTATTGTAAGATGGATGTATCAGCCTGGTGCTATTAAATAGTTGATTCATATAACTCCCTGTATTCGGATTCCATGCTGACCAAGCGAGTTTATGATCTGGCTTTCTGTATCTCTGTAGTGCAATCAATTCTACTGCTTAGCAGAAAGCTCCTGGTTCAAACTCACCTGGGATTAAGTCCTTCGATTCTCTTCCCTTTCACTTTCTTTTCTGCAACAATCTTACCCCAGAGTCCTAAGAATCCTATTGTGTAACAAAACCTCCTGTTCAATAAATGAAGTCATCTATTCAGTCAATAGGAACATTCTCTCTGGCAAAACCAGCTTTTGTTAGAAAGGCGGGTCTGTGGTTCTGAGTCCTAATGATGAGATTTCCCTAAAAGTTTAGAGAAGCAGTACAGTTCAGACTGCCTGGGTCTGAATCCTGGCTCTGCTACTTTCTAGCTACGAGAATTTGGGAAAGTTATCTAACCCCTCTGTGTCTCAGTTTTCTCATCAGTAAAATGGGGTTAAAAATAACCTACTTCAAGGAGCTTTTATGAACATTAAACGAGTTAATATACGTAAAGTGTCTAAGATATCAATTGGCTAGTAGGTGCTGCATAAATGTTATCTATGCTATTACTATATAGCTTGATGTACATAGACAGAATGTGCTGAACACGCCAGCATAAGTATTCCTTGTTAAAATGACATTAGAGTATTCATCTCATTGCATGACTCAGTCTTTCAGGATCTGAATATCCTGGGAACTGATGACAGTAGGGTTAAAATGAGAAAAATGGCTACTTAATTGAGGTTTTACCAGTAAAGTTCTGCCTAGTTTCAGCTTGACTTCCACTTTCTCTATACTGATTTCAACAGTGCGTAGTGAAATCCAGGGTATGATGAAAGTGAATAAAGTGAGGAGGCTGCCAACATATTACAAAAGGGGTTGGCAAACCATAGCCTGAGAGCCAAATCCAGCCCATGCTCTGTTTCTGTACAGCTGGAGAGCGAAGAAAGGTTTTTACATTTTTAGAGTACTGCAAAAAACCAAAGACAAAACAAAAAGCAAGCAAGAAAACAAGAAGAATATGCGGTATACGGCTTGCAAAGCCTAACGTATTCACTGTCTGGCCCTTTAGGAAAAAAGGTTCGCAAATCGCTGTTCCACACTCTTTCCTTTTTACTTACCTCACTGTACCCCAAGAATAAGTATATAAATGAGTCTGGGTAACCAGAGTGAGATAAGAAAGAGGCCGAAAATCCTGTAACAAAGAGCCCAAGGGCTTTGATGATATAGTTCATTTATCACTCTAACTGAAATACAAATGGCTAGCTAGCTGTTCCTATTTTAGTATCCTAAGAATGACTTCCCTCTTCCTCAAAAAGTCTATATATTCCTACCTCGTAGTGGCAGCATTATAGGTAGTTAGGGGTCTATAAAGGAATCTGTTGTTGCAAGGCCAGGAAGCCCCAGGCCTCAGGCCCAGGAGCAGTGCCTAATTAGGTCACCATCGTATCTACGACAGCCTCAGGATGTACCCAACTAAATAGCAAAGAAAGAGAATACTTACTGTTTTAAGTACTTTAAAGTGCTTAAATAACACACACACAAGTTATAAATTTAAAAGTTTCTGTACTAGATTCCTAGTTTAACCAATTTCTAAACAGGAAATCAATAGTGTCTCCTTAATGTATTACAGAATTTGGCCCAATTCTGGATAAGGTATTTTTAGGCTACATGGGTTTACAGCTCTGAAGCGGTATGGAATAGGAAAAACAGCTGCAAAATAATCAGTGATGAAGCCTTTCAGAGCAAAGGAATATAAGATACGTGCGTGACAGTAAAGTAGAACATTATTTGTTGTATGTACTCTTTCCAAAAAAAGATGGCATGGGGCATGCTACCAGTCTAATGGTAAACAGCTCATTTAAGACTAGGCATGAAAAGTTTCAAAGAAGGAAACATGAAAAATTTATGCTAGTGAACATTAAAAGAATATAAATATTTTACGTAACATTAAGTTCAAACCATTATACAATCTTAAATAAGTTTCCCATAATTCAACTTATCTTCCAAGGAAAGGAAGACAAGGGTCAGCTCCATTCGGCTTTTTTTCCTTGTCTCACTTGATGTTATGAGAAATAAAGGTCAGGAGGGACTCTTCTGGGCTATCACTCAGGAGTCTAAAGCTTTCTAGAGATCTTAACCTAGCTTAACTACACTTGGCTAGAAGGAGTTCAGACATATGAAAAGAACTTTTGAATCCGATTTTAGATCAATCTAAGTTATCAAGCCAAAACTCTTCCAATTGTCTTGATCTTATTTTTGACTACTCACTCCAAGAATGATTTAGTTTTTATAAACTGTGCCAGTTCTTATTGAACCTTAATGAGACAAAAATTTAACCCTTCCTGGTACAATAAACATCCAACTATTGTGTTAGAAACAGATGTTTTAACTAAAGGATATAATCCAAAGACATCATCCTTAGCTATTAGCGTACTATTAATATTCACAATGTGTTTTAAAGAACAACAATTTGTTAACATTTAAGCCTGAAGGGCTATGAATATACTATGTACTGTCTTGATGCAGCTTGTTTATGCAATACTCTGACAGACACAATTAATCTTGTGAAAATGACTGGGATATAGCGTAACAGTAAATTATCTTTAAGCCCAAAATACATATTTTCCTGTAGTAATATACCCTCATAACACAATGATAGTAGCATATGGAAAAAACATCAGGAATTAATTATTTAAAAGCAGAAATTAAAAGTTACTATATTCATAAATCTTGGCTATGTGGCAGAGACAGGGTTAAAGGAAATGTTTAACTTGTAAGTAAGTATGAAATAAATGAGTCCATACCTCCAACAAATGCATCTCCAGCTCCATTGGTATCAACAATTTCTTTCTGGTCTTGATCCAAGACAGCAAAAGCGGTGACTTCACTTTCTGCAATTAGAGCCAAAGAAAGGCAGACTGACTTCTCTTTGTAAACACTCAATATACAAACTCACCCAGGAAAGCTTGAAGCTCCTACATCAGCCAAAGAGAGAGACAGAACAGGAAGCCCATATTCTGTACATGAGCACTTGGGAACCAAGGTGAAAAGCCATCTGTAAGCAATGCTTTTTGGTATTTTCAGCATACAGATGTTGTATGTGTTTTGTTAAGAGTTACACTTAGGTAGTTCACATTTTTCAGGAACAACTGTAAATGGTAGCAGTACCTTTTTGGACAGTAAAAATACTTGAACAGAAACTATGAGCTAAAGGAAGTATTAAGTACTAGATCATGGATCTCTAATAAAGCATCAAGCCTGGCTACATTCCTGGCAATGAAATCTTGGATATAGTTAAAGAGCTGTAAATTTAAAAAATACAAATAATGAGTCTTGAGTGTTTCTCTATAGAAAATCACAATGGCACAATAAAAATATAACTACTATTCTGAATAATACTTGATGCCAATGTCAAGGATTACTGATATTAGTTGGCTTATTACGGATAACTTAATCTGGTTACTTTTTACAACGGAGTCACTATTTCCTCCAAACTATCAGTCAAATAACAAAAGGGAAAGCTACCACTGAGTGCATGGGCAGAACAAAATGGACAGTGCAATGAGCTCTTCTCTTACAGCAGTCTGGACTTGGTTCTTGGTTCTTTTGACTACAGAGTAACCTAATACACTACTTTAAACTTGGCACATGACAGTGGAATGGCATTACAGTAGTCTCCGTTATCCCGTTTTGCTTTTTGCGGTTTCAGTTACCCGCGGTCAGCTAAAGTCTGAAAATATTATGTGGAAAATTCCAGAAATAAACAATTCATAAATTTTAAGTTCCACACCATTCTGAATACCGTCCCAATCCATCCTGCCCTGGATATGAATCATCCCTATGTATGCCGCCTGTAAGTCACTCAAGTAGCCGCCTCGGTTATCAGATTGACTGTCACTGTACTGCAGTGCTTGTGTTCAAGTAACCTTTATTTTACTTACTAATGGTCCCAAAGCACAAGAGTAGTGATGCTGGAGATTTGGATATGCCAAAGAGAGGCCATAAAGTGCTTCCTTTAAGTGAAAAGGTGAAAGTTTCTGACTTAATGAGGAAAGAAAAAAATATTATATGTTGAGGTTGCTAAGACAGATCTACAGTTAAGAACGAAGCTTCTATCTGTGAAACTGTGAAGAAGGAAAAAGAAATTTGTGTTAGATTTGATGTCGCACCTTAAACTGCAAAAGTTATGGCCACAGTATGTGACAAGTGCTTAACTAAGATGGAAAAGGCATTAAGTTTTGGGGTGGAGGACATGAACAGAAGATTTATTCCTATTGACGGCAATGTGCTGCGCCAGAAAACACTGAGCCTATAGGAACACTTCAGCCAGGGATCCCCTGAAACAAGTGACGGCCAAGCCATTTACTGCGAGTAAAGGATGGTTACAGATTCAGTAAAAGATCTGGACTGAAAAATATAAAAATTATTGGAGAGGCTGTGTCTGCTGATGAAGAAGCTACTGCCACATTTCCGGCAGTGCTGAAGGAGTTGATTAAGGAGATAGCATACCATCCAAAGCAAGTCTTCAGTGGTGATGAAACTGGGCTCTTCTGGAAGAAGATGTCCAATAGAAGCTACATTCATAAAAGTGCAAAGGAGGCACCAGGGCATAAAACATGGAAGGACAGATGAACGTTGGTACTATGTGGCAACACTGCAGGGCATATGATAAAGCCAGGTGTAGTGTGCGTAGTGTTCAGGGTGAAGAACCCATGTGCTCTCAAAAACAAAACCAAAAATTATCAGAAAGCATGGGTGACAGTTATCTCATTAATGGGATGCTTCCACCAATGCTTCATCCCAGAAGTGAAAAAATATTTGGAAGAAGAAAGGGTGGAATTTGAAGTCCTATTAGTAACAGATAACGTACCTGGTCATCCTGAATTGTTACAAACGCGAAAATGTTGAGGTTGGAATTTTATCTCCAAATACAACTTCACTGCTTCACCCCTTTTACAAGGGCATCATTCAGTTTGTCCAGGTCACATACACCCACCCTGTATTTGATCAGCAATTGATGCAGACTCTAATCTGGACACAATGCAGTGCTAGAAATCATTCATTATTACTGATACAATAACATTCATCAAAGCTGCAGTGGATGAATTAAAACCAGAAATTGTAAAGGCCTGCAGTCATGAATGATTTTAAAGGCTTCCTGGGGATCAGTGGAGAAGTTAGGAAAATCATTCACACAGTAAGAAGGATTTGCCAACATGCTTGATGAAGAAGCAGAACACATCAAAGACCATGGAGAAATGTTAATAAATGAGAAAGTGGAAGAACTTGTTGAGTCATTTACAGAGGAAGAGAAAGATGATGAAGAAGAAAGTGGAGCAGAACCAGCAACTCGGACATTACCAAAATTTGCTGAAGGGTTTCAAATTGCACAGACTTTAAAGGACAAATTTAGGGAATAAGATCCTTGGATGGAATGCAGCATTAAAGTCACCCTTATAATCACTGAAGGATTCAACCTCTGTAGCAAAACACTGATGAGTTAAAAAGAGACAACTTCCAATTACAATGTTCTTCCAAAAGGTTTCAGTGAAACAAATAAACAAACACAAACAAAAACCCTTCAGCTATTGAGGATGCCCAACCATGGACATCATCTGCTGCTGATATCCAACCATTGACATCATCATGGCTTGATGATTCTCCTTCTAACGTTATCATCAGAAGGTCAGTGTTAGCCTAATGATACATCACAATATCTGTGTCATTCACCTCACCTCATTTCATCACGCAGGCATTGTATCATATCCTATCATCATCATAACGGTGAGTACAGTACAATAAGATAATTTGAGAGAGAGAGACCACATTCACAAATTTTTTTTTTTTTTGGCCATGCCGCGTGGTATGCGGGTTCTTATTTCCCTAACCAGGGATGGAAACCTGGTCCCCTGTGGTGAAAGCGTGGAGTCCTAACTGGACCGCCAGGCAATTCCCATCACATAATTTTTATTACAGTATATTATTGTAATTGTTATATTTTATTATTATTCATTGTTGTTAATCTCTTACTATGCCTAATTTATAAATTAAACTTTATCATAGGTTTGTATGTACAGAAGAAAAACAACATAGTATATACAGGGTCTGGTACTATCCACAGTGTCAGGAACCCAGTGGGGGCTTTGGAACATATCCCCTGCAGGTAAGGGAGACTACTGTATCTGTGATGAAATTTGGCCTAGAGGACATTTGTAAAAGACTGAATAGTGCTTTTCATTGGTGTCTGGAACTTCTGAAACTACAAATTTGCATCCTTTATGGGGACAAATGTGGCCAAAGCGCTATAAACTTCAATCTCATCTAAGATCAAAAAGGAGAGAAAAGGAAATCTTGGAAATTTTAAGGTCTTAATAAAGAAACTAACACTCTCAAAAAACATGTTCTGTTTGCCTTTTGCTACCTGCTACTAATGGATACTTTCAACAAGAGATAAACAAAGTGATGATAATGAAAAAAAGATCCTCCTGGAAAGATTGATATTCAAGAAGAGGACTCATTCACTTAGTGATGTCTTTTGACTGTAGATGCTAAGAAGATTCCATATTAGAAGTACCTGTTTAAACTCTTTAAGTACTACCTTTCCACACTTTGTAACACCAGACCTACATGAAGTTGACAAGATTTTGATTAATTGGAAGTTAAGGCATAAACATCCAGGATTAAATTTTCTAGGGAGTATGCAGTACAGACTGCTACGCAGGTCAAAAAAAAAAAAAAAAAAGATATAAGCAGACTTTATTAGAAATAATTAGGAAAGGAAAGGGCTACAGTCTGGTTTAGGGAAAGGTCTATACCATAAATATTTATAAAGAAATCTGATTTTATTACTTCCAAGTACAAGTCATACTATAAAGGGAATTAACAACTATAAACTAAGAACAAACAGGCGTTAAACAAGTAAAATGAGCTAAGTTAATGACACCATTACCATTTATAATAAGGTTATATTATGTAATAATATAACACATCTATAAAACATTTTAGGTAATATAAGAATTAATTCCTGGGGACTTCCCTGGTGGCGCAGTGGTTGAGAGTCCGCCTGCCAATGCAGGGGACACGGGCTCGTTCCCCGGTCCGGGAAGATCCCACATGCTGCGGAGCGGCTGGGCCCGTGAGCCATGGCCGCTGAGCCTGCGCGTCCGGAGCCTGTGCTCCGCAGCGGGAGAGGCCGCAACAGTGAGGCCCGCATACCAAAAAAAAAAAAGCAAGAATTAATTCCTGGATTACAGATTAAAATAATCACATATAAATGATAAGTAAGCTGCAATTAGATATAATACCTTGAGTTCTTTGTTTAAAAAAGTTATTGACTTTTGATTGGATAAATCTTTATTTATGAATAAAATCTAATTCACAATGGAAGAGTTTATCTGAATTTTGTTCTTAAGAATCATGACTTTTTGTTTAAATTAGCAAAAATTCTAAATGAATGCAGCTTTACTACACTTTCTTCTGGATATATGTGTAGATCCTTGAAATCCTTTACCCTTAGGTGTCATATGAAGTTCAATTTCCTGAAACATAAAGTAGAAATATTTTCCACTTTTTGTACTTATTAATTCAAATAAGTATGTAAGAATATTAAGAATGTAAAAAGAGCTGTCATAAATTGGTACACAGTCCAGGCTCTATTATCTTCTGGATCTAGAGAGCTATATTATGAGAACTCCTTTCAAAATAATAACGCTGAAAATTTGCAAGATCTTGAATGGTGTTCCAAATCATTGAAAAGGGATTAAACAACGTTCAATAATATTCAAGTTCACTCATATTTTTGGTACATTCTTATTTTGAAATATAATGATCTAAGCTGGTTTACAGAGTTATTAAAAAAACTCCCACAAACTAAGTAAATGGTATTCACCAGCATGACCCATTCCATAGCCTTCTAGTCAATTTATTGTATGAACATACAAAGTACCTAACTAAATCTTAAGACACACTTATAGGCATGGGCATTATTCAGCCAATGAGGCCCAAGACACTCACATCACTGTTACTGGGATCTTGTTTTCTTAGGTGTGAAATGGGACTGGAGTAGCTGTGGGAACAAGTAGCAAAAATAGCTTTTTGCCTTAGTTATAGAAAAATGACACTTAGTTCTGATCAAGTACTTCTACTCAAGAGCTTAAGATAAGTAAGTGCCATTGTCTCTTCCCAAATTCTTTATAAAGTGAGAAGGAAAAGGATTGGGAATAATTATTATTCCTATTTTCCAGACTTCTACAACAGCACAAAATCATGAGCTTCCCCAAGCAGACAGGAAACAAACACTAACAATTCAGCTGATAACAGATTTGCTTAGTGTCATTTATTGGATAAGACCCTCATGGCATCTTCACTCAGAACAATGAAATTTAATGTACTTAAAGTACAAAATAATAAAAATCAAACAGTCTCTGGACAGTTTATACAAACAGGTAATTCACTCTTCACTCTACTGTGACATAAGCCTTACTACCCAGTCTCTTAAGAGGCCAGTCTGGCTAGAATCAACTATAATGCTAAGTCGTTTATAGTAGAGATGGTTAGTTCATACAAATGCCACAATATCTAACTGAAAAATAATAATAAAAAATCCACTCATTCAATGCCAAACAATTAGACTAAATGTTCCGGTAGCTTTACTGCTACCAAATTAACTATATATTTTAGTACTGTATACACACACAGAGTCAAGATAATTAATATCCTTAGGAAATTCTGTTCAAGGTATATTAAAGTGCCATGTGTTGTCACTGTCTTACTGATGTCACCTCTAAATTGTAGTGAAGATATAACTGAAGAAGATACAAAGCAGGATGAGAAGCAGATAGCTAAGTGTTTTTCAGCCTCAAGGTAGACTATAGTCACCACCTCTACCACTGCCTCTGATGAGCATTACCAGCCATGGAAAAAAACAGAAAACTGACGGCAAAAACTTCACCAGAAAATGACAAGTAGGACTGTTTAAAAACCAGGACTCCTGGGTTTCCCTGGTGGTGCAGTGGTTGAGAGTCTGCCTGCCGATGCAGGGGACACGGGTTCGTGCCCCGGCCCGGGAAGATTCCACATGCCGCAGAGCGGCTGGGCCCATGAGCCATAGTCGCTGAGCCTGCACGTCCAGAGCCTGTGCTCCACAATGGGAGAGGCCACAACAGTGAGAAGTCCGCGTATCGCAAAAAAAAAAACCCCCAGAACTCCTAAGATTCTGAAAAGTGGCTCCTGCACCTTGGTTTCTTATAATGAGGTATTTCCAGGGTATTAATGTTTTTGTTTGCTTGTTTTGTTTTTTTTTTAAATTTATTTATTTTCGGCTGCGTTGGGTCTTTGTTGCTGTGCATGGGCTTTCTCTAGTTGTGGCGAGCGGGGGCTACTCTTCGTTGCAGTGCACAAGCTTCTCATTGAAGTGGCTTCTCTTGTTGCAGAGCAGGGGGTCCACGCACGCGGGCTCAGGAGTTGTGGCTCGCAGGCTCTAGAGCACAGGCTCAGTAGTTGTGGCGCACGGGCTTAGTTGCTCCACAGCATGAGGGATCTTCCTGGAACAGGGCTTGAACCCGTATCCCCCACATTGGCAGGCAAGGATTCTTAACCACTGAGCTACCAGGGAAGCCCTGCTTGTTTTTTATTAACCTTTTTTTGGGGGGATAATTTTAAACAAGCAGAAAAGTTTAAAGAAAAATACAGAGAATTCCCATATAACGTTTATCCAGATTTACCAGTTTTTCATTTTGCCATAATTTATCAGTCCTCCTGTATATACATACATATTTATTCTTTCAAGCTATTTGAGCTTAAGTTGCATATATCATGTCCTTTACTCCTTAATAATTTATTTAATTTGGTGTATTTCCTAAGAACAAACATATTCGTTTAGGTAACCATCGTATAGTTGACAAATTTAAAGACTTAATATTGTTATTTCATCTAATCTATACTCCATATTCCAATTTTGTTAATTGTCCTAATGTCTTTTATAGCAATTTTTTTCATCCAGTACAGGATGCAGTCCAGAACCACATACTGCTTTTAGTTGTGCTTGTTTTTTAAAAAAATTTAACCTTTTAACTTTTACTACAGGTAATGCATAACTACAGTCCCCAAATATAAATATGTGGAAATATATGGTACAACCACCCTTCTCCTCTTATCTCTCCCATTCATTCAGTTTCTAGCCCCACTATTTTTCAATCTGGTTATTACTGCTATTGCTTCCCTGTATATCCTTTCACAATTTCTCTATGCACATATAAGCAAAACATTCTTATTTTTCTCCTTTTTATTTTAAACAACAAAAAAAGTATCATACTATATGCATGCTGTTCTGGACCATGTTTTTTCATTTGGAGATCTTTTTATATTGGGAAACAGAGAATGTCATTGTTTTTCATGACTGTGTAATAGTCCACTGTATGGATATACTATAATTTACTTAAGTAGTCCTTTATTGATGAACTTTTAGGTTGTTTTCAGTCTTCTGTTATCACAAACAATGTTTCAAAGCACTAATGCTTTTATTTTAAGTAGACTCTAAATTTAATTATTTTACTTAATAGCCAAGTTAAGAATATCATTCCTACTTTATACTGGGAACTGACACAAGGAAATTAAGTTGTTATGCAAACAGCATGAAACATGCTTGTGTCACAGAATAGGGAAAAAAAAGAGAATCCAGGAAATGCTTTTTCTTTTCATTGGATACACATATCAGGATATGAGCAAAGACACCCTGCTCAGACTGCCCTAATAAACAGGATAATGAAACAGATGACAAATTCTGCTAATAATAGAGATTTATAGAACAATCCTAATTAACAAGGACTTTTGGGGGAAATGAAGAGCTCTGGGTTAATTTAATTTTCTGGTTAACTAAAGAAAAAGCAGAAAGTCTTTTTACTTGGAAATCTTTCTAAATGTACTAATATAATAACATACCATGACATCCTTGCTTTAATTAGTTTATTGAACTCAATGAAAATGTTCTTTGATAATAGAGAATCCCACAGCACATGTTAATGTCATTATTCTGAACATCAGTTCTTATTGTAGTTCCAAAAGTATAAGTGCTTTCATGAAAGGCAGAATAAATGGAATGATGGCAAGTAAACCGGATTAGGACTCAAAAGACCCACGGTTTGAGTCTGGTTTTTGTTCAGCTACTTTATTCAACAAATACTTATTAAGAGCTTATCATGTGTCAGGACCTCTGTCAGGGAAGGAGAATACAGATGTGAATAGGACAAACAAAAACCCTGCTCTCACAGGATCTACATTCTAGTGAGGATAGATAATATATAACTAACACAAAAATGAAGAAGATAATTTGAGATAACAATAAATGCCATGAAGGAAATAAAACAGATGATAAAGTATGACTGGGGAGGAGGGTTAATTTAGATGGGTGTTACTTCCTCACTGAGGAGGTGATGTTTGAATTGAGACTTCAATAGCAAGAAGGAGCCAGCCATGTGAAGATCCAGGGGTGGAATATTCAAGTGCAGAGGACCTGGGCTAGCAACAAGCTTTGTGAGCTAGGCCTGTTCAAGGTTAAGAAGGCCACTGTAACTAGAGTACAGTGAGTATGTGGAGATCAAATTTGTGTGTGTGTGTGTGTGTGGGGGGGGTGTCAGGGGGAAGAGCTGGTAGAATTTCATTCTATTTAATAAAAAGGGAAACCACTGGAAGGTTTTGAAGAGAGGAGTGACACGATCCCATTTTCAAAAGAGATTGTTCTGGCAGCCTTATAGAGAATGGACTGAATGGTGGGAGTTGGGAACGGAGTCTAAGATGCTACTTACCAAGAGACCTTGTGCAAGTCACAGTGTAACTTAAACTCTGTTTTGCTGCTCAGAAAATGATAATTCTTGCTTTAGCTATTTTCAGTGACTATTATATGGATTAAGCATAAATATGAATAAAAGCACCCTGTCAAATATAAAGCCCTATACAATTCTATAAGGTGTTTTTAGGAGCTTATTATCTTTTTTAAAATTTAATTTAATTTAATTTAATTTATTTTTGGCTGCACTGGGTCTTTGCTGCTGCACGCAGGCTTTCTCTAGTTGCGGTGAGCAGGGGCTACTCTTTGTTGCGGGTGCCGGCTTCTCATTGTGATGGCTTCTCTTGTTGCAGAGCACAGGCTCTATGCGTGCGGGCTTCAGTAGTTGCAGCACACGGGCTCAGCAGTTGTGGCTCGTGGGCTCTAGAGTGCAGGCTCAGTAGTTGTTGCACACAGGCTTAGTTGCTCCGTGGCATGTGGGATCTTCCTGGACCAGGGCTCAAACCTGTGTCCCCTGCACTGGCAGGAGGATTCTTAACCACTGCGCCACCAGGGAAGCCCAGGAGCTTATTATCTTCAATCAGGCAATAAGTACTTGTTGAACACTCACTATGAGCTCTTAATTTTCTGCTAGATCCTTTGGAAGCAGATAAAGGAGAATTATTAAGACATGGTCTGTCTTCTCAAGGAACTTAAGAATCTAGTTGGAAAGAGAAATCTAGCATATGTGGAAGAATTTGTGAAATATTAACAATGTAATATTTATAGCTGCAACAGGAGCTCAAAGGAGGAAAGGAACAATGTGAGTTTAATTAACTGGTGATGGTTTCATGGAGAAGACTGAACTTAAAGCTGGGTTTTGATGTGGATAGTGAAAAGGAGAGGAAAAGAAAGATATATATCCCAGGAGGCATAGAGAAAGAAGGATGTTTAAATGTCAGGTAAGGCCAGAAATAACGCAAGATGGGTGGGGTCCAGCCATCTCTAGGGAGGTCTTGAAAGCCCGACAAATGTTTGGACTTGATACATGAGGCAAATGGGATGCAAATGCAGTTTCTGAGCAAAAAGCGATATTCAAATACTTACTATGAGCCAGGTACTGCACCAAGTGCTCTATATACTTTATCTCATGTATTCTCACTGCAATCACATGAGTTAGGTGTTATTGACCTGATTTTATAAATGAAGACATTGAAGCTCACGGAGGCTGTCAACTACCCAGGGTCCCAAAGCAAAGTAGGACTTTGGGACAAAAAGAATGACAGAGAAGTAAAATATAATTCCAAAGCTGCCATTTGAGCAATGTTGCCACCATTTTTTCCAGAAAAAAGGTGATAATGGAAAAAAAACAGGTTTTGATTGAACAGTATGTAACAGTTTACTGACATTTAAATTCCCCTTTTAAGCCCTGTACTGCTAACTAAATTTGACTAAATTAAGTAAATTAATACCCCATAAAGAACAGAGGCAATATAACATTGTGATTAAGAATATGAACAAGACTCTTGGGTTCATATTCCCGATTACTAGTAAATTCCGATTTACTAGCTCATAAACAAGTTAAACTCTCTATGCCTCAATTTGTCATGTGTAAGATGGGGGCAAAAATTGTAATTATCTCATAGAGTTTTTGCAAACATTAAGTCAGTTAATACATGTAAAGCACTTAGGACAAAGGTTGGCACGTAGTAAGCATTTAATGAATAAATGGACAAGAATATTATTAATCTTAAAATAAGACTTCTGGGTATAGGCGACCAGGTCTTACTTAAAACTGCTCCTTCTGAAGGCATGTTTTTTTTTTTTTAAATGAATTTATTTATTTTTGGTTGCGTTGGGTCTTTGTTGCTGTGCGTGGGCTTTCTCTAGCTGCGGTGAGCGGGGGCTACTCTTTGTTGCAGTGTATGGGCTTCTCATTGTGGTGGCTTCTCTTGTTGTGGAGCATAGGCTCTAGGTGCGCGGGCTTCAGTATTTGTGGCCATGCAGGCTCAGTAGTTGTGGCTCACAGGCTCTAGAGCACAGGCTCAGTAGTTGTGGCACACGGGCTTAGGTGCTCCGCGGCATGTGGGATCTTCCTGGACCAGGGCTCGAACCCATGTTTCCTGCATTGGCTGGCGGATTCTTAACCACTATCCCACCAGGGAAGCCTGTTTTTTAAAAAATTAATTAATTTTATTTATTTATTTTTGGCTACGTTGAGTCTCCATTGTTGCGTGCGGGCTTTCTCTAGTTGCGGCGAGCAGGAGCTACTCGTTGCGGTACACGGGCTTCTCATTGAGGTGGCTTCTCTTGTGGAGCACGGGATCTAGGTGCGCAAGCTTCAGTAGTTGCAGCATGCGGGCTCAGTAGTTGTGGCTCGCAGGCTCTAGAGCGCAGGCTCAGTAGTTGTGGCACACGGGCTTAGTTACTCCGCAGCAAAGCAGAATCTTCCTGGACCAGGGCTCGAACCCGTGTCCCCTGAACTGGCAGGCAGATTCTTATCCACTGTGCCGCCAGGGAAGTCCCAACAGTAAAGATTTTAAAAATGGATATGCATGTACAAAGTTGTTCTCTATTATTAAAGATTAAGCTATTGATGCCACTACTTCTAATCATGGGCTCTCTATTGGTAAGATTTCTGTTTGAATTGTTGATGGTGACAATGGCAAATGTTATTTAGTTTACAAATGAAAAGCTGCATCAGATATGAGAGGACCAATGGCTCCCGTTTTCTCACTATGGATTAGAAGTCTTAGAGCAAGAAAGCATTGCTGAAATATCACTGGTGTTTAGTGCAATCTGGTTTGCAGGGATGATAATGCCTCAAGGTAATCTCATAGGTATATGAGGAAAGAAAAAAAATTTCTAAACAGTCTATACTATACAATAAGATTAAAGTTCCCCAAAGTATGGAGTCATTTCAGAGGGACCCCTGACAAACACTGATAAAAGTTATGAGTACTATTTATTGTCTAGTAGACTAAACTGAAATAACAGATCAGTTGACTACTAGGAGTACAGTGATAAACACTAGTAAACAACCATTTTATCCAATTTAAACAGGACGCTTTTCTTTACTGAGTCATTTGCCAATCTCCCTTGCACTTAAAAGTAGATTAAAAGGTGTAAATGTATGGTTAATTACCTGTTTAAAAAAACCTCTCAATTACTATATATATACCCCATCAATTACAATATTTTACATTGCTTTTAAAGCTTGGTTGTACTCCTCACTGTTCTTTATGAACAGAATTTGCAGCATCAGATTTTTGAAAAGTTGCAGGAATAGTTTAAGGATCACACTTATACCCATCAGTAGATTAAGAAGAATGGCACAACCCTATTAAAAAGTGATGAAGATCCTGTTTCCAAATGGGCTGGTGTTTGTCATCCAATACTGTGCCAATTACTGTTAATTCCTCTCAGAACTGGTCCTACTAATAATCCCTATTTGGTGCTTCCATTCCCCTCTCCAAAGTATCATTCTAAATGTCTACTACTCTTCTGAATCCACCAAATTACTGTTACCATGAGGGGATAGAGCAGAAGTCATTAGGTGTCAAATCTTTACTAGTTATGTTGAACTAGCAAATAGTTCTTCAAATGATATAAAAATCAGTATCTTTGTTTCTGAGACTGGAAGAAGATGAGAGATAATTCAATTTAAGAGCACCACAGGGCTTCCCTGGTGGCGCAGTGGTTGAGAGTCCGCCTGCCGATGCAGGGGACACAGGTTTGTGCCCTGGTCCAGGAGAATCCCACGTGCCGCGGAGCGTCTGGGCCCATGAGCCATGGCCGCTGACCCTGTGCATCTGGAGCAATTGGAGAGGCCACAACAGTGAGAGGCCCGTGTACCGCAAAAAAAAAAAAAAGAACACCACATTGTACAGCTTCAGAGGATACTATTTATACTCTAGTCCATGTAAATGGTACCTGCTAGACTTGGCCTGTTCATAGTCCACAATACTATTTATACTTCCTCAGATGACCCAGAGACAAGATACAAACTGGTCAGGCATAGATGTCAGTGCAGCAAGGCTGGTGTCATTAATTGTATAGCATGTGAACTCCTGACATTGGTTACATCTGGACAGAAGAAACTTGGGCCTTGCTATTAAAAAAAAAATCTCTGTTTTAACGTACTGACAAATTGCACTCGTATCCCCAAAGAAATAAAAGAAGCAACGACGGCCTCACAGGCCAGATATCAATTTGCTCATCTATTTTAATATCTTATTTTAGATCATGTAAGTAAATGTTCTATGTGAGCAACATAAGCGTCAGCAATTACTTTCTATTTTACTATAGTGGCTGCTGATAAGGAAAGGGAAAAACCCTCACGTTCTGGTTAGCACATTCTGAAAGCTTAGAATTTGAGTGTCTGCGGGTAAGGTTCACAATTTCTGATAGTAATGGCAATACCCTAAATACTTTAAGAGTGAAGGGAACATATACTGGATCATACAGGTGCCTTCTACTCCTTACATTCAGGTACCTTGGTTTTAAAGGTTGGAGATAGAAACATCTTTTACACCTTTAGGGAAAGTCATGGGCACAAGCTTTCACATTCTTTACAGCATAAATGCAGCTAGGAAATAACATTTTACCTAGCATATTCCAAGACTAGGAAGTCACTGGAGACATCATATAAAGCTTCTTTCTTGATTATATGTTTACACATTTAGTGGGAAGAAATGGAGATAATTATTGAAACCTAGCAGAAAGCCCATTATATTAGGTATGCAGTAAATACTTGGTGATTGACAGTGGAATTTAAAAGACTTCTAAGCTAGCAAACAGGTATATTTTCTGACAAACTAATTTTTATATACTATTTTAACAAAACAGAAAACTTCTGTATTCCTCAAATATTTTCTTAGTGGGTACCACAGGGATTACAATTAACATTTTCTATATATAACAAATCTAATTTGAATTGAAACCAAATTGGCTTCAACAACATACAAAACCTCTGCTTCTATATTGCTCCTTTCCCCTTTTATGTTGTTATAAATTATATCTTTATGCAGGTATGTCCATTAACACATACTTATAATTATTGTTTAATGTATTTGTCTTTTAAATCATCTATGAAATAAAAGAGGAGTTAGAAATAAAAAATACAAGAACACTGGCTATTACATTTACCTATGTAGTTACCTTTACTGGCATTATTTCTTTATATGGCTTTGAGTTACTGTCCAGCATCCTTTTCAGCCTGAAGGATTTCTTATAGGGCAGGTCTACCAGTAATGAACTCCTTTAGCTTTTGTTGAATGGGAAATGTCTTAATTTCTCCCTCATTTCTGATGAACTGATTTATCAGACATAAAACGTCTTTATATTCAAGCCGTTTTTTCAGATGGTGAATTACAAATCTAATTACCAAAAAAGCTAACCCACCAAGTAGATTCTCCACGATTCACCATGCATTTTAATTTACTGAAGGTCCAAGAAGATAAAATTGTAGTGTGGGTGGGCAAAGATCAATGTTGGGCTCAAGCTAGGAAAGCTTTTCAGAAACTGGTTGCTGATTGTACTTTGATAATTAAATATACAAACCTATGATCCTTTTAGGCTCACCTAATTAGTATCAAATGAGTTTACTTAATTATAGTTGTAAATTAAATGCATAGGGTTTGCCTCATCTCAAATAATTACATGTGCATTGTAATGTGAATTATGGAACATTAATTCGCAGTTTATCGATTACTCCCTAAACAGAGACTGGGACTCATTAGGACAAAGTTATTATCACAGCAGTTTTGATAAACAGCTCCTAGAAAAGGCTCCTGAATAATGTTTGCCTATAAGTTCTTTAAAGGAAAGGTGTGCATGTGTCAGAATTGGTACTGCCCATTTATGCAAAGCCCCAGCCTAGAAAAATGTTTTTCCTGAGGTATTTAAGTAAGAGGCACATATATATATATGCATGTATGTATGTATGTATACAAAATATCCACTCTTATTCTGCAGAGCTAGAACTTTTTCAAGTTTACAGTAGAGGCTATAATTACTTTTTAAAAAGTCTTTAGGCATAATGTTAAGTAATTACAGGTCAAACTATTACCTCCAACAAACCAGTTCTTGGTATCCCTCAGATGGAGGCAATGATAGATCAACTATCATGTTAAGAAAGCTTCTGCTATGTTCACTACACTCAGAACCAGCAAAAAAAGGGGACAGAAACACTATATCTTCCTCTAATCTGTGGATACCTTACTATAGTAGATTTTTTTTCTTCCTTATGTGATCTTAAAAAAAAAATCTGAGAAGGGAAGAAAAATTTGCTGCTAGAAAATGAATGGAGAATTATTAAAGGTATAAATACAGACTAATCAGGGGGAGAAAATATTCTAAATATTGAAATGTTTCAAACACAATTTCATGAACAGGCCTCAGGTTTTCCTTAAATACAAAATAAACTTAAGTAAAAATATGAGATTTTCATGTTTAAAAGACACAAACTTTTCAGACCAGCCCCTTGCCTCATCTACTTTAAATGCATCCCTTATTTTTTACATTTTCCTACTCCTGTTTTATTATGAGACAACTCCCAATGACCACACCAATAACTGTTACTGAACTTATATTATTTCCTTTCATTTTTCTTGGCTATTTTGCACTGTGTGTCAAAAGAAACTCTGCTTCCACAGAGCCTGAAGAACGCACTTGGCCGCTTGCTGCAAACACTAACGTTTTGCTGGTTAGGAGTAGTGATGTTATCTGGCTTCAAAGAGCAATAAAGGCAAAGACTGAACAGATATGTCAAGCCTTTCCTCTGCATTTACAATTTCTAACTTTGGCCACCATAGTTTTTTTTCAGTATATTTGTCGTTTTCTGCCATTTTCTCCCTTTAAGCATAGAAACTGAGGGGAAGACCCCAGCATAACAATTCTGTTTTAATTCAGCCCAATTTTGGCCTAAAGCAAACATCTAATTACTCGTGATTAATTCTAAAGCACATAACCTACTTTCATGTTCAATGGATCTGTGTTTGAATCTAACTAGTGGCTTCCCCTCATTCTTCACTGCCTTTCAGTCTTTTCTCTGTGTTAACTTAATCCCCAAAGTGACTGAGGAATCATAAACTGCCATTCTCTTACTGCACAAAATATCTGTATTATGCAACTCACATTTCAAAGGACTTATATTATTAGTCTTGAATCGTGTGTTCAAATTCAGATTAAATTCAGACCTCTCTGTAATAAATGACAAGATGCATGAGGGTTGCCTATGTAATCTAGGCAACCATAATTATACAATTATTGATGAAGTTCCTGTTGATAAACAATGCAAACATTAGGAAATACTATTTTGCAATTAAATGGTGAAGAAAGCTGTTTATTGCCTTCCATTCTATCCTCTGTTAATAAGATTGAAGTTGCAGATGTTCTTATATGCTGCATTGATGTTAAATGGTGCATGATGCTCTAGGTGGTTCCCATAACCTTGCTTTGTCTACTATGAACTGACTCAATTGATATGATAATAGAGAAAAGAGCTGGGCTGAACTGGCACCATTTGCATAGCCTTGAAATTTGTGATTATTGGACAGCCAACTGCTCCTAAAAGTTCTTGTTCAGTTGTCACTGACAACAATGCGTCAGACAAATAATATTTTGGAATTAACCACTCAGGTGGGGGCATCAGTGATTGAAGCTTTTATCCCATCAAACAAGGTACTCATCAATGCATTTCTAAAGCTATAAAAGGGAATTTCATGATTTTATTTGGGATCAATTACTATTAGACTTAGTACAAAGAGAGCAGACATCATTCAGGGGGTCACAAAACAGTGGTAGCACTTAACAGCTTTTTGACACAGGAATTATATTTCATAAAACCTGTATTTTCATCTCACTGTTAAATAAATATTACATTTTAGAATAAGGAATAATAAAATCTTTAATGTTGCTCAATATTGTACTTTGCTCATTAAAAAAATTATATGAGAGCCCATACAAATATAGTAGGAATTGCTCTGATGCATGAAAATAAAAGAACATGCTAAAGAACCTCAAACAATGAAGAAAATCCCAGTACATTCCAAAAACATTTTGAACAGTAATAGAACAACTAGAAAAACACCATAACTGTAAGGGAAAACTGAGAATCTCTGAATTTAGAATTTATGAGCATATATGATGAATGAAAAAATAAGAGATAGTAAATGTATCTTTGGTGGGTGGACAATGAAACAATTAGAAGAGAGAAGAAGTGCAAATAAATGGGAAGAATGTAAGTTAAGCTTTTAAAAAAAATGTTAAAATAAAAATCTTAGAAAAGCTAGTATAAAAAATTTAGTGCTAATGAAGGTGTAATACAAAACAGAAAACAACTGGGCTGCGAGTAATACCTAGAGGTCAATATTAAAGATTTAACTCCCCAAAGAGCAAATTCCTTTATCACTAGTGGGATAAGAGATGGGATAAAGGAATTTAGAGAAACACCAGATGAAAGAAACTGTGCATGCACGGAATTAATGTTTTAAAGAAGGGCAATTTGAGTGATTTTTAAAACAAACCCAATTCTTTACCTTAATTCAAGGTTTAAGCAATAGTTTGTTTTGACTTTTTTGTTTTTAGTGGTTTAAATCCTAAATTATAATGAGACCATTAGTTTTATTTCAAGAAGACTAGAATATAAACCTGTGAAGTAAAATGGGGACGCAGGTACACTGTATTCACTGCTCCTCTTTACTGGGCTCATTCCCTCGGGAGAACTACATTCTGTTAATAAGGACTGTACTTCCTACCTGATTATTATCAGGTTTGGCCACATGACTTGCTTCAGCTAATGATATGTGAGAAGAAGTGATACAAGAGATATAAGAACTACTGTGTAGTTCTTTCATTAAGTCTTTACCCCTCGAATACAACTAGCATGCTCCTGATTAGGGCTGCCCTTCAGTGTTGGTCCTAGAAAGAAGAAAACATGGAGCAGGGCCTCACGTACAGTGAAGAAAAAGAATGCAAGAGAAAAAAATATCTATTACTGAATGTCATTAAGACTTTGAGGGTTATTTGTTAGGCTGCTGCCTTAGCCTAACCTGGGTAATAAACCCAGGTAATATAGAAAAAGGGTAGCACTGCAATCATTAATCTTAACAAAATTCAAAATTATGAGATGAAAGCTATCGAATAACTGCTTATTTGAATTTGATAATACCTCCAGTTTGTCTGAACCGAAATGCAGTATCAGACCAAACATTCAGTATGTGCTCTTAAAGAGCTCCTGGATGAATGTGGTACAGATGGTAAAATGTGTCTATGAGGATGCCCTTTCAGGGTTATGCCTGCTCCCTAACAGCTTCCTAAGCAACCCAGAAAGATAGAGAAATATTAATATGAATTTAAGTAGGTTCTAGGGGCTTTGACAACAGTAGACTAAGTAATTCGTACCAACCATCTCATCAAGAACAATTAGAACGTCTAGACAAAATGTATCTTTAAAAAATGTGCTTGGGCTTCCCTGGTGGCACAGTGGTTGAGAGTCCGCCTGCCAATGCAGGGGACACGGGTTCGTGCCCTGGTCCGGGAAGATCCCACATGCCGCGGAGTGGCTGGACCCGTGAGCCACGGCCACTGAGCCTGCGCTCCGGAGCATGTGCTCCGCAACGGGAGAGGCCACAACAGTGAGAGGCCCGCGTACCGCAAAAAAAAACCACAAGACAAAACAAAACAAAACAAAAAATGTGCTTGAAGGTAGTGATGGCCTAACAAAAGAATGAAGAATTACCAGGGTAGGACATAAGGGATGAGAGAGACCAGGGAGGTGAGTCTGATGTTTGATATTGCTGGGAGGACAAACTTTGGAATCTAGAGCCTGTCAAGAGAGATGGCTCTGGTAAAACCTCTTCATCTTAAGTTTTGAACCCAAAGGATGTCAGCTAGGCTTAAGGATATACAGGGGGTAGATAAGCCTAGGCAATGAACTGTGGCTTAGCTTCCAATCATTCTAAGTTCCTGAACTTAGATCAAGATGATTCTAGTATGCTGGTGTTCCTGTGCCTGCCAAAAGAAAACATGAATCATCCTATGCCTCAAATTATTCCTACAAAGAATTTTCCAAATACAATGTCTCACACACAATAAAAAATAGTAATATATGGAGGCAAGCAAGAAATTAAAACCAGCAGAAATCATACAACAGAAAGTACCCCGAAGTGGTTCCAAATATTGAACTTATCAAACAGCAACTCTGAAATAACTATACTTACTGATCATGAGTTAAAAACTGAGCTGAGAATTTTAGTAGAGGACTATAAACTATAAAAAATAGAAACTGAAATCAAGAATTTGATAAGTTTAAATGGAAACTGAAAATAAGAATTCAATGAATATGTTTAATAGAGAATTAGATGCAGCTTAGAAAAGAATTAGCGAACTGGAAGATAGGTCAGAAGAAAGCATCCAGAAAGAGACACGGTGAAGATGGATAAGAAGGATTCTACATAGTTTCTGAAAGTGAAATTAGGACCAATGAAGAGAAGTTATAAGAAGGTAAATATCTGTTCAACAGAAGGAAAAACTTTCTAACAATTTAGGGTTTATAAAACCAAAATGAATAATCTGCTAGGCAGTGAATGTTTTAGAGAGGATTCTTGAATTGAGTTGGGAATGAGATAAGATGATCCTTATGCCCTTTTTAAGACATTAGGATTTTATAAGAATTCAGAGAGCTAACAGGGAGAAAATTTAAACTGAACTGTCTCATGAGAAAAAGTCTGGAAAAGTATAGTATAATCCTATATATGTAAAATTATATACTGTGGGCATGCAAGCACTCAGTAGAAAGATGTCTGGAAGGATAAGCACTAAATTGTTAACATCTGTTCTCTGAATGGGGGAATTTCAGTGGATATTTTACGTATGGGAATATGCTGAGGGTGTTATCAGTAACCATGAGATGAGAGCACTGCAACTAAGGGTATTACATTAGGGTAGGAGTTCTCACACTTTTTGGTTCTAAGACCCTGAAATACTTTTAAAGATTCAGGACCCCAAATTGCCTTTCTTTATGTGAGTTATATTTATATTTACTGTATTAGAAATTTAAAAAGAGAACTGAAAAATATTTACTAATAGACCTATTACATTTTAACATATTTTTATAAAAATAATAATATATTCAAAACAAAAATATTATTGAAAAAAGTGGCATTTGCATTTCTGCTAATCTCGTTAATGTCTGGTTTAATAAAAGACAGTAGGATTTTCATATCTGCTTTAGTAATCAATCTGTTGCTATGTTACATATTATGCATGCTCTGGAAAACTTCACTGAAATTGAGTCATAAAGGCAAACAATGTCTTAGTATTATTGTGAAACAGTTTTGATTTCATGGAAGAGACGATTTGGAGAATCTTGGAGACCTCCAATTGGTCCACACTTTGAAAACTGCTGCATTAAAGTAGGGGCTATAGTTGTCCCCACGCTGGGATGGTAGAACTGCTCACTCTGGACAAGCTGTAACTGAAAGAATATGTCAGTTCTGCTCTGTTTAGTGGGATAGGCCAGTAAAGAGTTAATGCTCTAAAGCATAGAAAGTAAAAGATCCCAAAAAGTGCTTAGATGAAAGCAAGCTGGCTAACAAGAATGTTTTAGACTTCCCTAGGCAGGTAAAGTGTCACTGTGCTGATTCCTTTATGTAATAATAGGCCTGAATTAATTAACCCCAACTACGACTGCTTTGTTGTTATAGCAAACAAAGTAAAGTTTGCTATAAATGTTCTAGACAAAGGACACTGGATGAGGCCTGAAGTGGGAGAACTAACAAAGGTCTCCAAAGTGATGACAGTCTGATCTCCATATTAGAATCCTGGTAACTTAAGACCAAGACATAAGCCCAACCCAAGACAGATGGAGACCCGAAGCCTGCCTAGCATGGCAGTTGCCCTTTTCTGGAAACACACACACACACACACACACACACACGGTCTGAAGCCCACACTACCATGAAAGGCATGATTTAGCCTATTTTATAAGAAACAAAATTAACAGGCCATTGAACTTCTCTCCTATTAGGCTCACAGTTTTGGAGACTTGAAAGAATCTAGTCACAAGTGTTGCAGACACCATTTCTTCCTTAATTGGGAATGACAGGATTCCTCTACTGCAGAGAATTTACTATAATAGTTTGGTGACAGGGTATTTTTATCCTTCTCTCCATGCTGCTAAACCCTTTGAAATATCAGTTTATTTTATTTAATTAATGTATTTTTTGGCAACACTGTGAGGCTTACAGGATCTCAGTTCCCAACCAGGGATTGAACCCAGGCCACTACAGTGAAAGCCCGGAATCCTAACCACTAGGCCACCAGGGAATTCCCTGAAATATCATTTTATGTTTGACTAACCTTTAAAAGTAAAAAGTCTGAGAGAATGGTCCCTCTGAAATAAGATTTATATCATATCCCCCTAAGAATTCTTCTAATACCTCCATTATATTAATATCTAGACCAGAGGTTGTCCAACTATGTATGGCTTATGGGCCAAATCTAGCTAGCTGCCTATTTTTGTAAATAAAGTTTTACTGGAACACAGCCAGACCTATTTGGTTACGTATTCTTACATATGGCTGCTTTCATACTAGAGGCAGAGCTGAACAGCTACGACTGAGATCGTATGTCCTGCAAAGCTGAAAATATTTACTATTTGGCCCTTTGCAGAAAGATTGCTGACTCCGGATCTAGACACATAGACCTTTAGAACACTCTGGATACAAAGACCATTAGAACTGAAAGATACAGTAGAGATTTTCTAGTCAGCCCTTTCATTTTATAGTTGAATAAAATGAAGCCCAGGGTATCAAAAAAGCAGTACACTGAGCACACAGAAGACAGGTGGAAGCTTCCTAGTACATGGAATTCCCTCTTTGCTATTTTCTAGCCTACTCGTTCAACACTAGGAATGCTCTGCCTAAATCAAGAGTCCTGCCGAGTCTCTTAAAAGCCACATATGGTCTTGGCACAGAAATTGTTTTCTTAACACCTGGGTAACCAGGCTGCGTAGGTCCCAGGAGTACAGCAGTGCCCTTAGCATCAGCTCTAGCCAACCCCTGAGGAGTTAGATCTGAGAGAGAGCCACTTTCAAGGCCCTGCCTCATTAGTCCCTGCTGCCACCAATCTAACTCAGAGAAAATTGATCCTTCCCCCGTGCCTGCTGCACCAAGGCCAGTCTTGGGGAAAGCGGTTTTGTTCATAGAGGATTTGTTAATTAAGTCATTACTGTACTAATGAAACCCCAGAGCTTCAGCCACTAGTACTCTATATTACTTTAGTGTAGCTAAATTTGTACACTTAATTAAAAGGCATGTGTTCTTTTAAAAACTGATAATTTAAAAAAATATAAAATAAGATATGGAAAACACACAGTATCATCTTACCCCCCACCATAATCACTCTTGCTGTTTTGATTGTAGTGGCAGGCAAATTTATATTCTGATTTTTGCATACTATAGAAAAGTCCTCAAATTTTAACTAATAAAGTTTCACAAAATGAACGAACGCTTTGCATTGGTTCATTTTTTATCTAACACAATACATAAGGATAATCTCAAATTGCTGCATTATTTTTAATAGTAGTATCCAGTAAATAACGTACTTTATCTGTTCCATCAAGGTTTCTTTTAATTTCTACTATTATACATAAAAACAACATAAATATCTTCACATATAGATGCTCCTATTTTGATTATTTAAATTCCAAGAATTGAAATTACTGTATTAAAGGATATGAATACGTTCACCTGTTTATGCTTTAGCAATATTATAAAGGCATCTGACTGAACACACTCCAAGCATCAAATAGCAATTCTTTTAAAAGATCCTCTTATATCACATATCCTAATTCGATCTTTTATCCAAGTCCTTATGTCTTCTAGCAAATCTGTGTTCTACCTATAGAATTAACCTTTAAAAATTAGAGTTCACATTGGTCTCAACCACAGCCAGGATGACACTGTCAGAAAGCCATTAATAGTCTGATTTTTTTAAAAAGCTCATTATTAAAAGTATACAAAGGTAAAGAAAAGTATTACTAAAAATGTTTATTATGATCTGGGGCACCTGAGACATTGATCTTTCTGCATCTCTCACAAGGAAAAAATACTCAAACTAAGGTGGTACTGATGTATTGTAAAATCTGCTTAAAAGCTAATTTAACATGTTTAACATTCAATCCACAGTCACCAATTCTCAAAGAAAAAAAAATCATCCAGAATCAGCACAGATTCACAAATACACATACACAAATCTATTTAAGTGTATTACTCTTAAGACTCTGGTTAAAAATCACTACACTCAATTCATTATAACTCAGGTAACCTAGATTTGTTCAAATTGTGTATATACATTTAAAAATGGTTAGATATTTTTTATATGAATAATGGTGCAGGACCCAAAATATTTTATCTGACTATTCTAAGATTAAATTTATTTCTTTCAATAACAGCTATACTGAGGCATGATTTGAGACAGGCTGGGACTTGAGTCATGGGACCCTTTACTGGAGTGTGTACCTGGACAAATGTCTCCCAGAGCAAAAGAATACAAAGAAACTATGAGGGACTAAAAATAACTGCACAAATGTGCAGTTGGGGCAAATTATGAACAAGATACAAAAAGGCAAAGCCCCAACTGCTACTTCTGAGGTGCCAGAGAAAAAGCAGCATACTGTACATGATCCCTGCACACAGCATCACCAAGGGGGTGGGCAGACCACCTAAGCCACCCCTCAGGCCCCACCCACCAACCTGCCCCCACTCTCACTCCATTTAAGGGACCAACTCACCCCCACACAGGGGAGTGAGCAAGGCAACTTGTTTTCATTCCCTTGTGCTGCAGTATGACTACCAATAAAGCCTTGCCTGAATTTCTCGTCTGGCCTCTTATCAATTTCTATTGATTAAAAAGTCCAAGAGTTAGGGAGGTAACAGTCTGACACACAACAAACTGCACATACTTAAAGTGTGTAACTTAAGTTTGTAGGATGTATACACCCATGGAGCCATCACCACAGTCAAGATAATGAACATATCCATTACTTCCAAAAATTCCCTTGTGTTTTTCTTAGTAAGCTCCTACCTTTTCCTGTCCCCTAGTTCTCAGACAACCACTCATATGGATCTATAGTGTCAAAGTTTGATTTAGATTTCTAATCAATTACTTTGTAATAATTCAGGTAATAATGCCTGTAGTCAGTGGGTTGTGTCTCAAAAAATGGATATGTAATTTGAACAACAGAGGTTACTTCTAGGAAAATTTCTGAGCTACAGATTCATTGGACCAACAGCAGTTTCAATCATCAGCTAAATGCCAGTCTTCTGTGGAGACTGCCAACCTTGTCATACATTAACACATAATTATACATCTAGCATTAGCTGATAATCGGTGGTTCTTGAAACAACAGTATTTTAAAACAAATGAAAGAGGAATTAATTTGATAATTTAAAACCAAACCTTTGGAACATTCCTAACAGTTCTGTTTCTTATTCAGTTAACCTATTTCTTTTCTTCTGAGTTAAGAAAAATTCAGGTGAATTTTCTTTTATTTTACAGATTGTAATTTTGAAGAAAACTGTGCCAATGGTTAAGAATCAATTCTAGGTTGTTGATTGGCTTTAATAACCTATGATGAGCATACGATATTAAGAACTTCACTGATGAAACACATTTAGTGTTCAAACATACATTAAAAAATACCCTCTGGAAAAAAAAAAAAAAAAAAACCCTCTGGGTATTCCAGGGTCCACTCAGATGAAAAATATCTATAGATTATATAATTCTTAACACTGAGTTCCCATTTATTTGTATTATCGATACCATTTTTCTAGTCACTTAAATTCAAAACATTAGGGTAATTTGTTTACTTATGTTGTCACTAATTTCTATTAAACCTTCTTTCATGACACCTTTTGCCTTTAGCAATGTGATCCTTCTTTATCTTTCTAGCTTCTTGTACCTATGCTTAGGTTCCATACACAGACATACTGAACCATGTCCTCAATGCCATGATGCTCTACTCTTCTTTGCCTGGCAAACTTCAAATACTCATCTAACGTTTAATCTTACATAAAGCACTTCTTAGACTCTTCCATACAATTAGTTGCTCCCTCTTCTTGGGTCCTTAACACGTTATACACTCATCTACTTAAAAAAAATATATTTATTTATTTGGCTATGCTGGGTCTTAGGTACAGTACTCGGGATCTTCGTTGCTATGTGCAGGATCTTTGTTGCGGCATGTGGGATCTTTAGTTGCGGCATGCAAACTCTTAGTTGTGGCATGTGGGGTCTAGTTCCCTGACCAGGGATTGAACCCGGGCCCCCTGCATTGGGAACATGGAGTCGTAGCCACCGGACCAACAGAGAAGTCCCAACATTCATCCATTAAAACTCTTATTACAACAAACTGTGATTAGTTCTCTACACCTGTATTTCATATATTGTGAGTTCCTTATCCAGTGCCTGGAACACAGTAGGTTCTCAATCCCTGTATATGGAACAAATAAATTCTATTACTTTCTTTCCGATTAACCTTCCATCATTCTAGTTCAAATTCTTACTGGTGCACCTCTTAATTGCTGCTCCCAAATAAGTCTGCATGATTATAACCTCTCCCTCCTCCAGTTGATTTTATACACTAGCATGAAATTATATCTACTAAACTACTGTTCTGATCACATTATTCCTCTGCTCAAAACCCTTTAATAGCCTCTCACATCCTTTCTATTCAGACCCATTCAAATCTAACTAACATAAACTTAAGGTTTTTTTCTTTATCATCTATTAATTTTCCTTACAAAAACTTTACACTAGTCAGATAAAAAGTACTTGTATTCTCTGGAATATTCTGTAGTCTCTATTTTTGCTACATTATTCTTTAACATTATTTCTCTACTGTTTGTACCCCATTTGAAAGTAAACTTTTTACTGAGGTATAACACATACATAAAAAGGGTTTGAACTGTAAGCCTGACCCTGGACATACTGATTCTAAGACTAAATGGAAAGAGAGAGAGGGTTCTAGTTATCCCTAATGAATCCAGCCTGCAGCCAACACACTAGCTGAATGCAGTCATTCAAGTGACTACTGTCACGATCAGTAAAAGAACTGCCCACTTGAGCATAACCTTGATTGCAGAATCATGAGAAAATAAAACTGCTTTTCTTTCAAGCTACTAATTTGTGGGGTGGCATGTTAGGTGGAAACATTCCCTTCCTGCAATTAATAATTCCCTCTTAACGTAACCTGACTTCTATCTTCTTCTTCTATATATGGATTCACATAGTATGTAGTCTTTTGTTTACATAAAAATGACTTTATTCCACCTTCATCCTTGAAGAAAATTTCTGGGTTGGCAGGTTTTTTTGAGCTCTTGAAAAATGTTCCACTCTCTTTTGACCTTCAGTGCTTTTGATGAGAAATCTTCAGTTAGTTATTCACATAATGTCTCCCTTGTATGTAATGTGCTATTTTGCTCTGGCAGCTTTTAATATCTTCTCTTTACCTTCTGTTTTCAGTAGTTTGATTATAATATGTTTAGCTGTAGTTTTCTTTGTATTTATTCTGTTCGTGGTACACATTGAGCTTCCCAAATCCATAATTTCATGTCTTTGATCAGAATTAGGAAGCTTTCCGCCGTTATTTCATCAAATATTTCTCCTGCCCCATTCTCTCTCGCCCTTCCTTCTGGGACTCCAATTACACATACATTAGGCCCTCTGATATTGTCCCACAGGTTACAGAAGCTCTATTCATTCTGTTTCAATCTTTTTTCTCTTTGTTCCCCAGACTTGATAATTTCTATAGATCTAGATTGAAGGTTGCTAGCTCTTTTATCATCTCTAAACTGCTCAAAGAGCAGCTAGTGAATTTTTAATTTCAGAAGTTGTATTTTCAGTTCTAGAATTCCTATTTTTTTAAGTTTCTACATCTCCGCAGATTTTCGAATTGTTCATTCATATAAGCATATTTTACTTTACATCTTGGAGTACACAGTTAAAACATTTCCTTTAAATCTCTTGTCTGGGGGCTTCCCTGGTGGCACAGTGGTTAAGAATCCACCTGCTAATGCAGGGGACATGGGTTTGAGCCCTGGTCCAGGAAGATCCCACATGCCACCAAGCAACTAAGCCCATGCGGCCCACCTACTGACCCTGCACTCTAGAGCCTGTGAGCCACAACTACTGAGCCCACACGCCACAACTACTGAAGCCCACGTGCCTAGAGCCTGTGCTCCGCAACAAGAGAAGCCACTGCAATGACAGAAGCCAGGGCACCACAGAGAAGAGTAGCCACCACTAGCCAAAACTAGAGAAGGCCCGGGCGCAGCATTGAAGACCCAACATAGCCAAAATAAATAAACAAAGAAAAAACAAAAAAAACTCTTGTCTGCTAATTCTATTGATATATCACGGTCATTTCAGAGCTGGTCTCCACTGATTGCTTTGTCCTTCATATGCATGATTCTTTTTTTTTTTTGGCCATACCATGCAGCATGCAGGATCTTAGTTCCCCGACCAGGGATTGAACCTGTGTCCTCTATAATGGAAGCACAGAGCCTTAACCACTGGACCACCAGGGAAGTCCCAGTATGCATGTTTCTTTTTAAATCTTGTAATTTTAGATTATATCCTGAATATTGTGAACGAGATGTTGTGGAACAGTGGTTGGCAACCTACAACCAGAGGGCCAGTCATTTGCTTTTGTAAGTAAAGTTTTAGTGGAATGCAGCTATGTCCATCTGTTTATGTATTGGCTATGGATCGTTTTGCATTACAATGGCATAGGTGAGTAGTTGCAACTGAGACCACAAGGCATGCAATTCTAAAATATTTACTCTTGCACCCCTTAGAAAAAAGTTGGCTGACCTCTGCTGTAGAGACTAGTCAATTGTGTACCTGTGAAGAGAATTAATTTTTTAAAAAGTAGGCAGTTAAACTTGGCTAGACTCAAATTCTGAACTCCTGGCCCCAGCAATAGACAACAACAGAAATCGTCATTCAGTTCTTTTAGCCTTAGCTGGGCTGCTAGAAAACTACTTTGTATATGTGTAATTCAGGGATCATACAGAGATTTGGGCAGGGTCTTTATGCAGTTTCAGGCTCATTTTCTATGGTTCTCTCCTTTCAGGAATTTCTTTGCTCACTTTCTACCTGATGTGGTCACCCCAAACTCTTTCTCTGCTCTTAAAGTCTGTAAGACTACATGTCTTCCCTTTCAGTTTCTGCCTGATTTTCATTGTTTTCTAGTATCTCCCAGTATTTGCTTTTCTAATATTTTGCCCAGAGTTATAATTGCTACCTGAGAAAGGACTGGTTTGATAGGAGCTATTCCTACTCTGTCTAAGATGGAAGTCAGTATCCACTGTTTTGGGTCTGACTATAATGAGTAAGACCTCTGTAAAGTAATATGGAGCAACTTCCAGGTTATATTACTCAGTGAAAAAAGCAAAGTGCAAAGGAGTATTAATAGTGTGCCACCTTTCAAATAAAAAGAAGGGGAAAAAAGAAAACACTGATGTATCTGTTCCTTTGGGCATAAAGAAACATAAGAATGAAATGTCCATCAACTGGTGAATGGATAAATAAAATGTGGTAAATTCATATACAAGTGGGTTGAATAGTGTCCCCCCAAAATTCACATTCACCTGGAACCTCAGACTGTAACCTTATCTGGAAATAAGGTCTTTGCAGATATAATTAATTAAAATGAGGTCATACTAGATTAGAGTAGGTCCAAAATGCAATAACTGGTGTCCTTATAATAAGGGGTGAGGACATAGATACATACAAGAAGTCCATGTGAAGACAGAGGCAGAGACTGGAGTGACTCAGCTACAAGCCAAGAAATGTTAGCAATGCCGAGGATTGATTGCCAGGAGCCACCTGAAGCTAGGAAGAGGCAAGAAAGGATTTTTCCCTACAGTCTTAAGTGGGAACATGGTCCCACTAATATCTTTATTGCTCTATATGCTGATATATGGAGACTGCTATGCTTCAGAACTGCGAGAGAATAAATTTCTGTTGTTTTAAGTCATCCAGTTTGTGGTAATTTGTTATGGCAGCCCTAGGAAACTAATATGCCATAGCAATAAAAAAGAATGAAGTACTGACAGATGCTATAACATGGATGAACCTTGAAAATATTATACTAAATGAAAGAGGACCGATACAAAAGAGAGCATATTGTGTGAAAATATTATATACTGAAAACATAAATTTATTTAAAAATTTATGGAAAAATATACACGAATATATTGTGTATATCTTTCTATGTTAATAAAAACACTTTTATGACTAAGTCAATTTCTGCCATATGGATAAATTAATAAACTCAAAATTCAAAAAACAAAAGGCATATATAGAGAGGTTAGTAGTTGCCTAGGGCTGGGAGAGGTTGGAGGAACTGAGGTAAAACGGTATCTTTTGGGGTGATGAAAACGTTCTAAAATTGATTGTAGTGATGCTTGCACAACTCTGTAAATATACCCGCAAAACTGAATTACACATTTTAAATGAGTAAACTGTATGTTATATGAATTCTATCTCAATAAAGCTGTTAGAAAAAAAAAGATGAAATACAGGAAGAATAAGTCAGAAACTAGTGAGATCGGTTGCCTACAAGAGGTGGGTGGAAAAAGCATGAAAGAGAGGGAAAATGGGAATGCAAAAGAAGGAATGAGTGGAGAGTGACACTTCACTGAATATGTATGTAGTCATGGTAACTCTTCATATACCATAAAAATGTTAACATTAACCAGGATGTGGGGGGACCTGTGGTGTTGGATTGGAGTAGGCAGGCAACATCAGTATGAACTCATATTTTACAAATCCATACACACAGATATAGAAATAGATATAGATAGATGTGTTTATACATTCATGTATTTCCTAATCTCACCCACAGAAGTCTATAAATAAAGACAATCCAGTAGAAATGAGAATGGCCAGTGCCAATAAAAGGATCCAAGGCTTTTTAGAGAAATGGCTGATTCCATGGGTAGGGCAGGGTAAGTACAAGGTGATCTTGGAACATATTGTGTCAGAACATAAGGAAATAAAGACGATAGGAGCATGTCAAAAGGGCACAAGAGTCAACCTGAAGGTACTTCCAATGGCCAAATCTAGGACTATCTGAGCAACAAATAATGACAGTAATGAATGTGCATCCATAGAATAAAATAAATCTCTGTAAGTCCATGCTGATATAAATAAGTAAATGAATCAACAGAAAATCATTATCTGGCTGACACCAGAGTAATAATTATTATTGATCAATCAATGGATGTTAAAATTTGAAGGCAAAAGTATAATGAGAGGGGGGAAAAAGATGAAAGACACAATATCAAAGTGTCTCCCCACAAAATATTTTCTTCATTAAGAAGGGAAAAACACTAATTTATAGTGGAGAAACGTGAGAGGTACCACCTTAACCAAGTGATCAAAGTTAATGTCACCACCAAAGAGGCAAATTGATATTGTATGCCTCATGATATGATGCACTGAGAAGAGCAAGATATTATTTGTGAGGTATTCTTGCCTAAAAAGGCATAACCTGAATTTTATCTTGAGGAAACATTAGTCAAACCCAAATTAAGAGACATTCTACAAAATAACTGGGCAGTACTTTTTTAAGAGTGTCAAAGTTACGAAAGACAAAGAAAAAAACTGAAAAACTATGCCAAACTGTAAGAGAATAAGAGGAATTGACTAATGACTAATGCAATGTGGCATCCTGGATTGTATCTTAGGCCAGAAAAAAGAACATCAGTAATAACTGGCAACATAAATAAGGCCTGTAGCTTTATTAATAGTATATTAATATTAATTTCCTGGTTTTGATAATTGTACTTTGATTATATAAAATGTTAATGTTTAGGAAAGCTGGGTGAAGGATATATGGAAAATCTCTACTATTTTTACAACTTTGCTGCTGCAAAATGAGAAGTTAAAAAAATTAAGACCCATGCTGTTACAAACATCCTTGTGTGTAAATCTCTGTTGTATATGCTAAATTATTCCATAGAATTAATTCCTGTAAGTAAAGTTACTGAGTCAAACTTATGCATTTTTTTAAGGTCTGTGATATGTATTTTCAAGCTGTCTTCCAGGAAAGCTGTACAAGATTTCTCCCACCAGCAGTGGGTCACAATTATTTTTCAAATTTCTAAGATGTACCAGATGATCTCTAAGATCATTTCTAGTTCTTATTTGCATCAAAATCTTACTGATATTCCACAAACTAGTTTACATGTCCCTTTTAGAATATATCATTTCCCTGATCACTAGTGTAAAGTGAATTCATGCTTGCATTATTTCTACAGCACATTTTTGGATAAAATTCACATAATTTTTTCTTATTCTGTTTTCTAGTGTATATCTCACCTGCCTTACTTAAGTACAAGCTCTGAAGTGAGGGCCGTACACCTTTGTTTCCAATATTACCCCAGCACAGTAGGTTACACATAGCAGTCTTCAATTTAGCATTGTAGTAGTTAAAACAAGTTGCAACTTGCTTTCTGCCATGACATGTTCAGATACCTTATCTGTTGACATTTTAAGTCCTGATTTCACTTGCATGAGCTCCTTCTTCATTTGCCCTGCTTATATCTTTCCTAGTTCTTTATAGTTCAGACTGCACTTGCAGAGTTGGGCACCAACTCTAAGCTAATCCTAATAAGGGCAGGATACTTACCAAGAGTAGGGCATGGAATAACTTTAGACATTCAGATGTAAGCTGTGGTGGCCCAACTGTGACCACAAAGCTTTGCTCTATCTTAATAAGTTGTCTTCTGTACCAGTCAATCTTGGGAACTGGACTGAGCTTCAGTCTAGATTCCCTATCCTTAGCCCTGAGTATTATCCTTCCTAACAGTTTAGTCTCCATCTTCTAAAACTAGACTCCTTTCACTCCAAGGTGTTTGCTAGGCATTTTAGTACTTGCCGGCTCCTGGCAACCTTTCTTTTTATAAGACCAATACAGCTCCTTTTATATAAAAATAGACTTTTCTGAATGACACTGATTTCCTCCTGAGAAAGAGCTTTTTCCATTTTCCTACTACCACTGCTAGCTCACATAATATCTTGGTGTGTTTATACCAGAATTCCTCAGGTTGTTGTACTCCTGTGGAGACTGTACTTAAACTGACTTGACACCAGATTTGTTACCAACCCCTGTAACCAGGACATCCTATCTCAACATCTGCCTCATCTGGGTTAAGTTTTTTTTTTTTTTTTTGCGGTACGCGGGCCTCTCACTGTTGTGGCCTCTCCCGTTGCGGAGCACAGGCTCTGGACGCACAGGCTCAGCGGCCATGGCTCACGGGCCCAGCCGCTCCGCATATGGGATCTTCCCGGACCGGGGCACGAACCTGCGTCCCCTGTATCGGCAGGCGGACTCTCAACCACTGCGCCACCAGGGAAGCCCACATTATACATCTTATAAACGTAGACTCTTTAGTGATGACATAGTCCTACAGCTCTACATTTTAGGTGACTCTACCATTCAGTTCTTAAAACCCTTAAACCAGGAATATCTTCTGGAAATGGAGACATTTCTCAAATGCTAGCTGCTGCTTCCATGTGGGTTTAAAAATGGGATGAATATATTTTATCTTATTTTAAACACTATTTTGAACTTCTGTACCCAACTTCCAATAATTATTATCAGAATTTCCATAATTTTATTAACAGCTACAGTATCTACTAATTTAGTATCAACTGCAAATTTTATTAATGGGTTACTTAAATTTTCCCCTTAATTTAAGGGAAAAAAATGCTTAATAAAAACCAGGCCAGCAGCAATTTTATTTGAAAGCACTTTAGTATAAACTTTCTCCATGACTGAATTCATTAGCCTTTTGCATTAGTCTCTGTTTATCATCTTTAAACCAAACCAATCTTCATTAATTTTCTAAGGCTTTTTCCCTAGTGCTTTCACCACAGTTTATATATAGCTCCTTTTCTCTACAATTTTTCTAACCCTATCAAATTTGTCTCACTCTAACCTCATGGGATTGTTCATCACTAATACTTTTTAGAGGGATTATTGCAGCTTTTATTCTTTGGCATTTAATAAAAAAAAAAAACAACTTCATCTTTATTTGTTGATCCCTCTGAAAAAGAGCTTTATAAACAAGTGTAAGTATAGCTCCTTTCTTTTATTGACCACAAAATGTTTCTCAACCCAAATGATCTCTTCCTTCTCAGTATGTACTTGAAGCACTTTACTGTGCAGCACAGCATTCAAAGGCCTATTACAACTTACCATTTCATGCTCACCCACACCCCTCTCCCCTGTATGTGACTTTCTTTGTGATACATCATATGCTTTCAGGCTTCTTTGCCTTTCGATCTTATTATTCCGTTAACTTACATTCTTTTGTAATCTCAACTTGCCAAAATTGTAAGTATTCTTCAAAGCCTAATTCAAACATCACTTCCTTTGTGAAACTTTCCCCAACTTCTTCTTCCTTCTGTTATCCTATATAAATTAGTTAATAAAAATTGTATACCACTTCTCATACTGTATTAGTGGGTTATGTCTCTCCTAGATTTTAAGAAAAGGAGTTCTTGTCTTACATAACTACAATTTTCGACATATAGAAGGCACTCAATAAAACCACACTGACTTGAATTCATTTGTACTGTTACTTTATGTTTTATCTATCGGTGTCTTGCTTCTCCAACTTCTCCTGCCTGCACTTACAGATTCGCAGGCTTAAGTTCTATATTATCTGGCATATTCTTAGCACATGATCAAAAATCTGTGAGTTGGAAGAAATGTTAGAAATTAACACAGTTCAAAATGTCAACCAATGCAATAATTCATTTTACTAAATACCTTTGTTTAAATATCTATAATGACTCCCATGACCACACAGACTGGTTTGCCCAGGATAGTCCTATTAAAATTAATATCACCCTCTTTCACTTCCAAAAGTATCTACGTTTTGATGACAAGCTGTATGGTTACCATAATAATGAAAAACTGCCTATTTCCTCACAAGTACTGGACAGCTGAACAGCCCTAATTATTGTACTTTTTGAATTCTGAACCATGTGAATGTATTGCTTATTCAAAAAACATTTTAAAAAATTTCCCCTTTGTTATAGGTGAGTATGGGTGGAATTCTAGGACTAAAGGAAATCATTAAGAGTATAGGCTAAATTTATTACGATGAGTAAATTAAGTAGACGGCTAAGTGTGAAATAATTAATTTGACAAAAAAACTAGGCCATTTTCTTGAGACTTGATTGTTTATTGAGCCAGAAAAGCTCTAGACATAAGAACTTAAAAATAGTTTAGTAGAAGCAGAGAAAATCTAAATAAACTTTATGGACCAAGATTAAACAAAGGGGGAAGTCCTCAGGAATGCTGGCTTCTACAGGGCTACTTTAAAAATGAATAAATCAAAAATGATGTGAGCTTCTAAAGAAGTTTAATTGGGATAAACTGTCTTTATCCTAATAAAAGGAAAAAGGCAATATTTAAGTCTTCATTTAAGTAGCTTTTCATATTCAATGTACAAACAATTTATTCCTTTTAACTTATCTGCTACACCTCCAAAGATTTTTATCTGAGCCAAAAACTTGCATGCAGTGATTCAGCCAAAATAAAATTTTGCCACCAAGTTGTAATGCTCTGAAAAATGAATTTTGGTGTCTAACTGAACTTCAGAAAAATCACTCACTGGATACAAACAATAATTATTCTGAAAAATATTTGGTAATATACCTCTTAGATAAATATCCATTTGTATATTTTTAAGAGCTTTCAATTATAGAAATTGATTATATGGAGTTTTAAAACATGATGGATACATTCTCTAAGAACTATTTAAGCTAATGTCTGTCTATCTATCAAACTATAAATGTGTAGGTAAACACAGCTATCATCTAGATACCCATTCACATATACAAAATGAATTTATGGTATGTATACTCACCTCTTCATCATAATGTTTTCCAGCTCTTAAGAGATTCTACTTAAAGAGAAGTCTTAGAATTGGAGATTATTTGGAAGAAGTTCTAAAAACACAATTAACCAAGTATGGACTAGATCATACATGGATGCTTTCTTCGATCAAGGGGCCCCTGGAGGTATTCCTACAAGAAGATTTACCCTACTAAAGTCTATTGGTATTGATCTTATGGTTAAATGTGTAATGGGGAAGTAGACAGTGATCCTTTAAATATACATTCTGAAGTACACTGTAAGCCAGGGGTTTTCCAATCTTGATGCTATTTGTATTTTGGGTCAGATGATTCTTTGTTGTGAGTGACTGTCCTGTGCATTATAGGATGTGTAGTGTCATCTCTGGCCTCTATCCATTAGATGCTAGTGGAATTCCCCCACCCTCCACCACCTATCCCATTGTGACAACCAAAAGTGAGGAGAAAAACTGTTCCTAGTTGAGAACCACTGCTGTAAACAAATGAGGCAGCATGGTATAGAACAGATTAGACTAGATTGAGATTCAAGAGGCTGGGTTCTAATCCAGCTGTTTTTGTCTCTACCTAATCTGGCAGTTCTCAAAGTGAATTATGGAGGGTAGTATTGCTAAATCAGCTAACAACCTTATATAACAAATAGCTAAGCCCACTTAACTTTCCAGGACCATATATTTTTCTATTTTATAATAAAAAATATTGACTGAGGACTTTAATTTAGGCGCTAATGCTACTGCTTGTAATAAACCAACTCCTACACCATAAACAGCTAGAAAAGTTGCAAAAATTAAAAAAAAAATTTAAAACAATAAATGAAGCAAGGCTTGATGGGACAAGATCTCTGAGAAAAGAGAACCTTAAAGACCTAGGCTAACGTGCTAAAAGTTGACCTGCAAATTCTTGGTGCTGGGTGAGAGGCTGAGAATCTAGGCAATTGGCTCTTGCTAAGAGGCAGCAAAGCCAACAGAGCTTTTGGCAGTCTCCAGGGCTGGTGAGACAAAAACTGGAGTTTCGGGCTGCCAAGGCAATCAGAATTGAAGTCGCGTGATCCTGAAGGGGAACACAGTGGAGTAAGCCTTATTCTCAGGGGTTTTCTCCTTTGAGGTGCTTGCCAAATTTGTAAGGCAGCAGGACAAAAGGCCAAGATACTAAGCAGAAGACCTCTAAAAGGCAGAGTAATTTTTTGGCAGTTATATGGTGCAAAGAGAACCTACCAATGAGTAGGGACCCTAGTAAATATGCCATGATTTCAGGTGAGATTTCAGGAGAGAGACAGCATTTCAGGAGTGGGAAAAAAAATACAGAAGTAGATCAAATCTTATAAAACCTGCAACAAAACCTTGAGCTAGTTAAGTTTTTGATCTAGCTTTACTCTAGCTGCTTTCTACAGGAATACAGTATCACCAACAGAAATGCTATAATTTATTAGGAACAAAAGAAACAGACCAACAGATGACTGAGACATTATAGTTTCTGGACATGCAATTTACTATTACAGTGATTAATATGTTTGAAAAATTAATGAGAAGGTAGAGGATTACACTATAAAACTGGGATCAATAAAAAAGAATCAAATAATTTAGAAAAAGAAGAATGTGATTACTGAAATAAGGAACTCAACAGATGGGACAAAGCAAAAAAGAGAGGATTAGTGAACTAAATGCTAGGTCACCGCAAAACACACAAGCTGAAGCTAAAAAAATACAAAAAATAATACAAAAAATACAAAAAAGGCATAAAAGATATATGGGACACAATAAAAAAGGCCTAAGAGATGTGTAATTGGTCTCCAGTTGGAAAATCAGGGATGCAGTATCTAAAGAGATAATTACTGAGAATTTTCCAAAACTGTTAAGAGTCATCAACCATAGATTCAAGGAACACTAAAACCCCCAGCAGGATAAATACAAGGAATACCAAAACCAAATACAAGGGCTTCCCTGGTGGCGCAGTGGTTGAGAGACCGCCTGCCGATGCAGGGGACACGGGTTCGTGCCCTGGTCTGGGAAGATCCCACATACCGCGGAGCGGCTGGGCCCGTGAGCCATGGCCGCTGAGCCTGCGCGTCTGGAGCCTGTGCTCCACAATGGGAGAGGCCACAACAGTGAGAGGCCCTCGTACCGCAAAAAAAAAAAACAAAAACAAAAAAACCAAATACAAAGTTAAAGTCAAAGAGAAATTCCAAAAAGCAGTCAGAGAAAATGGAAATATTATATAAACCTCTTATTCAAAGAATAAGACTAAAATATTATAAAGATGTCAATTCTCTCCAATTGAAATGCAGATTCAATATAATCTCAATAAAAATTCTATTAAGGATTTGGGAAAAAAAACAAACAAACTCTGGGGGTGGTGGCAACAAGTTGATTCTGGAATTTACCTAGAAATGCAAAGGGCCAAGAAGAACCAGGACAATCCTGAAGAACAAAATTAGAAAGCTCACATTACCAGATAAAAAGGCTGATTATAAACAGAAACTGACAGTGTAAACTGGTACAAGAATAAAGAGAACAATGGGATAAAGTCTCGAAAAAGGGACACAGATATAAGGTCACTTGAAATGTGACAAAGGTACCAATTCAGTGCAGTTAGGAAAAGGATGTTCCTTTTAATAAATGATGATGGGTCAACTGGTTACTCATATGCACAAAATAAATGAATCATGCCCTCTAGCCCACACCATATATAAAAACTGATTCTAATTCTAGATGGACTGTGGATCTAGATAAAAAAATAAATAAATAAAAATTATAGAAAAAGAGAATAGGAAAATATCTTCATGAGCTTGGCATATGCAAAGATTTTCTTCAAAGACCATGAAAAGTTATTACCCACAGGAGAAAACATTATAAATTGGACTATATTAAAATTAAAGGCTTTTGTAACAAGACTTGCATGCTGACTGTAAGAAGAATTATAATCAATAAGACAATCTAATAAGAGCAAAAGACTTCAGGGCTTCCCTGGTGGCACAGTGGTTAAGAATCCACCTGCTAGTGCAGGGGACACGGGTTTGAGCCCTGGTCTGGGAAGATCCCACATGCTGTGTAGCAACTAAGCCCCTGCGCCACAACTACCAAGCCTGCGCCCTAGAGCCCGCGAGCCACAACTACTGAGACCGCGTGCCACAACTATTGAAGCCCATGCACCTAAAGAGCGTGCTCGGCAACAACAGAAGCCATTGCAATGAGAAGTCCGCATACGGCAACGAAGAGTAGCCCTGGCTCACTGCAACTAGAGAAAGCCCACGTGCAGCAATGAAGACCTAATGCAGCCAAAAAAAAAAAAAGACTTCAACAAAAGAAGATATACAGATGTTAAGAAGCAGGTGAAAAGGTGTCCCACCTCATTACAATAGGAAAATTCCAGTTAAAAGCACAATGAGATACTAGTACATACTCACCAAAATGACAAAACTAAAAAGGTGGATAGCAGCAAACGCTGGTGAAGTTGTGGGGGGAAAAAGCCATTCTATATGCTACTGGTGGGAATATAAACTGGTACCATCACTTTGGAAAACTGGAACTGAAAAACGGAACCCTTCTGAATTATAACTATGGTGGTGGTTACATAAACGTATGCATTTTCAAAACACAGAGAACTTGACACCATAAAGAGTGAATTTTAATTATTAAAAAATCCAACACAGATATGAAAGGAAACCAAAATGGAATACAAACTCTAACAAATGAATATAACTGCATTACAAATAAATAATGTAACCACAATGAAGTGGATAGAATAAAAGAACTAACAAAGTTACTTTTGGATAACAGTATTTTGACTAGATACTGTAGGGCCAAAGACAAAAAGGACTATAATCTAACACTGTACATTAAGGAAATATGTTTCATACAAGGGTATGGGTAAGCAATTCAAAACTACTTTAAGACAGAACAAATAGTAAATGTATCTTACATAATGAAAACCAGAACTTCAATGTCAGAGGAAGTTATAAATAAGGAAAGGGAGAAGGCTAGAATGAACTCTCTTGTTGGACTGGAATCAAAGGTATCAGTTTGAACTCATGGAATTTAAATATATAAATGGACAGATAGATATAGGAATAAATATAGATAGGTATAGATTCATGAGTTGTTATACATACATATATTGCCAATCTATTTGTAAGAGGGCCTAGAAGAAATGACTCTCAAGTAGCAATGAACATATCTAGCACCCAGATCTGGGTTTCTAAATACCATTTGCTAATAAAAGGAACCGGGGTTATTTGAAGTAGTAGTCAATTCTTGGACCAAGGTAGGTAAATACAAGAGCCTAGAGCATCTTATGTTGTCAAAAGTAAGGTACTGCTTAAAAAATTATGGGGACAGATCAAGATAAAAAAGTCTATATACTGGGTGATTCTATTTTAAAAAGAAGTATAACAAATTGTTAGCAGCAGAAGCCAAAATAATAAGTACATTTGGTGGGGGTAATGATTAGGAGGGGAGCACAAGAGGTGGCTTCTAAAGTGCTAGAAGTGTTCTATTACTTGATCTGGTGGTAGCTGGCACAGGTGTGTTGACATAGTGAAAATTTGTACCAATTTTGTATCCATACTATATTTCAAAATAAACCATACAAAATGTTCTATATTTTGATTATGGTGGTTACACGTTATTTGGTAAAATACATCTGCATTTTACTATACGTAATCTATACCTCAATAAATCTGAATAAGGGTCCTTCCAAAAATAAATGCTATAATAAGGCTAACATTTGCCTAGTGTAGGCTGTCTCCCATTTTGCTTTCTAGCTTTGATAGAAAGGTGGGAGTTGAAAGAAGTCTCATTTCTTGACAGGCATGAGATCACTAAACCACACATACCATGCCCCAAAGATATTACTTTGTCAGGAATGTGACAGTTCCACATATGTCATTCTAAATTATGTTCGACCTCTTGGCTAATTAAAGGACTTTGTCTTTTATGGTTACAAAAATCTAAAAATGGAACATGAGTTAATAACTTACTTGTTTATATTCATAGTTAAGAAATATTGATATATATTCTGTAAAACCTCATCTGGTAAGAACTTTTTTCTATGAATGCCATACATAGACACTCTGAAAGAATGCTACTTAATTTGTTCCATCCACGCCATTACCAACCTATGCCAACAAGAACATGATTTAAAATTGGTTTGGCTGCAGTAGAGATAACATTTTCAAAGTGATTTATAATAATATTTTGTAGCAGTAGGAGTTGTGATGATGTGCTGACATTATTCTTCCAGCTGCTGAGATTGTTTTCCTTCAGAGTTTGCATTTTCTTTTGCACACCTTCTGTGCCTTATGCCTTCCAGAATTGCAAATCACACTGATCTTTTCTTAGAGAGTAATGGACAGCACTGAGTGTTTTCAAAGAACATGACAATTTAACTAGCAAATGGGGTGACAAGTTTAAGGACTCAAGAACATGAAGGCAAGAAACTTCAATAACCCTATTTACCCATAATGAAATGACAAAGGACACTACAATGTGACTATCTCAAATTACAAGCATGCCAGAGGCAGGAGACAATTTAAAGTAGTATGTAGGGCTTCCCTGGTGGTGCAGTGGTAAAGAATCCGCCTGCCAATGCAGGGGACATGGGTTCAAGCCCTGGTGTGGGAAGATCCCACATGCCGCGGATCATCTAAGTCCGTGTGCCACAACTACTGAGCCTGTGCTCTAGAGCCCCCGAGCCACAACTACTGAGCTTGCATGCCACAACTACTGAAGCCCGTGCGCCTAGAGCCCGTGCTCTGCAACAAGAGAAACCACTGCGATGAGAAGCCCCTGCACTGCAACGAAGAGTAGCCCCCGCTCACCACAACTAGAGAAAACCGGCGTGCAGCAACAAAGACCCAATGCAGTCAAAAATAAATAAATTAAAAATAAAAAAATAAAAAAATAAAGTAGTATGTAGATTGCTTGTTATTGTGGATGGGTCCTCGTTACTTTGTGATTTATTGAGAAAGAGAAGCATTCAACAAGGCGTGACTTATTGAAGTACTAGATGCTTAGCTGCTAAAAGGTTTTGTTTCCATTATCCCATAGGATCATAGAACTTGCAGCAACATTATTAAATCATCTAATCCAATGGTTCTCAACGTGAGAGATGGAGGATAGACAGCATTGCTATATCACCTCAGGGAGCTTTTTCAACAAATACACAATCCTACACTCCCCTTCCCTCAGACTCTATCACCCCCATTCTTAGACATCTTCTTGAGGATGTATATTCTAACTCCTCACAGGGATGTATCAGGTTGAGGGGAAGGTGTTTTTATGAAGGAAGGGCTCTATTTACCAAAAGCCCATTAGGTGATTCTAATATAACAGCACCAGTCTTCCAGGTGAAAACCTCTGATCTAGTCTGTTTTTTCTGTCTGAGCAAAATTACAATTCAAACAGCCCAGAAAGCACTCTGAAAGTATTCAGAAAAGTCTACAGTTTATTCTTCAGTGGACCTATTTTATTGTCTCGTAACAGCCACTGTGTAAAATGCATTATTTTCAATTTAGAACAAAAGTCCTATTGCTTCCTCCAATTTTTAATGATAAATTTAGTACGGAAACTTGGAGAAATTTAAACTTCCTATAAGGACATATATATGTATATATATTTACACATGTGTATGTAGAAAATCTGTATTTTTTTCACTACAGTCCTTATCATAGTAAGATGTTAATATATGAAGACCTTATTAGCAGCTGCTTTCCAGTAGGTAATCTGTAGTATTAGTTTTTCTAAAGTTTATAGACACAGAAACGATTTCCCTAACCTGACTCCCATTCCTCTAACAGGCTAGTCAACATTAAAAGGATCAAAATGGATAGAATCATCTTTTCCTTCCTGCCCTTCATCCCTAGTCTCTTACTCATTACTTTCCAGTCCCCCCTCAGGTCCCCTCACCCCGCCAAAAGCTCGGAACTCAATTATCCTGTAAGCAAGGAACCAGTGATGTGACAAAACCTCTGGGCTGGTATGTGACAAAACCTCTGGGCTGCAAGGATAGAGGATGGATACCCAAATGAAATAGACGTGACCAAAAAAATAGGGTACGTGGAAAAGGCTTTAGATTCACAAGCAATTCATAGGAGAGAAATTCAAAGAATTACATTTATAAAATAAGAGAAAGTAGTTTACAGACTCTGTATCTCAAAAGGAGAAAGGTCTCCAGAATTAAACACCAAGGAAACTAATTTTGTTACATTATGGCTAAATGTCACAAACTTAGCAGTGATCATTTAAAAGTATTCTACAGAGTGAGGTTTAAGGAACTAAAACACTAATTCCTAATTAGTGTTTTAATTAAGTGTGCTAGCACTGCCTTGTGCCGTTCTGGAATGTCACTTACGGTAAATTAAGGGACACATTCCTTCCCCATCTTCCATTAGTATTTTATGCTAGGAGGTGGGAAAAAGCTGATCCATATTCAAGAGGAAAGGAGGAAAAACAATAACAAATCGGCATCTCTTCTGTGAATTGCCCCACAGGCCAAGCATTTTTATGTTCTTAATCATTATTAAATGACTTAACATGACACCCAGAGCCTGGCGAATGATTGCATCCTGACATGAGAACGAATTACAAATGAAATGAAAGATCAAGCCGTATTAGAGGATTGCCTCTGGGAAATGAAAATCTTTAATTCTCTTTTATTATTGACATTTATTTGGCTGCCATGAATAACAACATAGCAAAGAGATTCAGCTATGCTTGTGCATTGAATAGCTTATCCCAGGGCTCAAAACTGCATTAACATTTATCATGTTTGCTTTTGTAGCTGACACCGCTGAACAGATTCTCTATCCATCTTGTATTTATCATGCATTGCAGATATAGTGCATCCTCTAATTTAAGTTCATTTTCATATAGTAGGAACAGCAAAGATTAGCCAGCGTCTTTCCGCAAATAAATTCCTGCTGGTAAGCATCCCTAAGAATGGTTTAATAGATTTAATAAAGAACAAAATGAGTTGACAAGGAAATTCAGTCACAGGAAGGGGAAGCTAATTTTAAAGGTTTCAATTTTGGGAAAATTGTGCAAATTCACAATGAGGAAGACACTTGTACAATATGTAGATCTGGAATATATAAAGCCTTAAAATAAATGTCTCCATAAAGAGCAACAAATTGCATTTTATGAATCTGAAAGCAGTATAACAGTTCCTATAAGAAATCTGCATGTTTTTCACTTTTCCAAACAGTGTTTATTGCTAAGACAGGAACAGGCCACAAACTATAGGAAGACAGCAATCCAGATAGTTATTATCAATGAAGGGATATCTTTTCATGACTTATTTCTTTTCTTTCTTGTACAAATTAACAACAACATGGCTTTTCCTGTCACAATTAAAGATTATATACTACCTGGTGCCTTTGCTCACATGATCCTCTTTGACTGGACTGCCCTCCTTTTTTTTTTTTTTTTTTTGCGGTACGCGGGCCTCTCACTGTTGTGGCCTCTCCCGATGCGGAGCACAGGCTCCGGACGCGCAGGCTCAGCGGCCATGGCTCACGGGCCCAGCCGCTCCGCGGCATGTGGGATCTTCCCAGACTGGGGCACGAACCCACGTCCCCCGCATCGGCAGGCAGACTCCCAACCACTGCGCCACCAGGGAAGCCCTGCCCTCTTTCCTTTAAATCCTTCCTAAAATTCAAGGCATAGCAAGGATATCAATGTGTCTTGGGAAAAACCACTTAATATCTCTGAATTTTGGCTGAAAAATTACTTTTTACATTTCTTTCTGTTTTATATACTTTTAATTTTGGAGAATTTTAAACATATATAGAAGTGGAAGTAATAGCATAATGACCATCCCCCCATATATCCATCACATGGCTTCCACAATTATTTACTCATGACAAATTTCATTTCATCTATAACCCCACTTCACTATTTACCACTCACTGAATTATTTTGAAACATATTTTTTTAAGTAAATTTCTCAATCTTGCTTTTGACAATTCTAAAATAAGAAAGTTGAAATAAATTAACTGTAGGGTTCCTTCTCCCCATAATTTGACAATAATTTCTTTTTTCACCCATTTCAGGCTTATATATTTAATTCAATAAAAAATTTACCCCATATTCACTATAACTTCTTTCTTCAAGCTTTACTGATCTCCTTTGAGTCAATACAACCCATATACTCTGTACCAATAATTAAGAAATATAATTATACTTTGTCGTATTCATACTTCGATGTGTACCAATTTTATGTTCCAGTTAGATATTTAAGTCTATCTTAAATTTCAGTGTTCAGCAGAGTACTGAACAAACATAAAGGTAATAATTGCCATAATAATTGTTTATAATAATTATATTATAATATAATTGCTATATTGCTATATTGCTATATTATAATATAATTGCTATATTGCTATATTATAATAATTGCTATAATAATTGTTTATAATAATTATAAATTAACTGGTTTTAATCCTAAGGGTTCAGAGAGTATTTAAAGTTCTGTATTTTGGCTTTAATAGTAGGTAGCATCATATTGACAATATTACTCATTTTAATCAATAAATGTTTGTTTACTAGATGAAATTCCTATTCTATTTATTATTAAAATTATATATATATATATTTATTTATTTATTTTGGCTGCACTGGGTCTTAGTTGAGGCACATGGGATCTTTACTGCAGCATGCAGGATCTTTTTTTTTTTTTTGGTTGCGGCATGTGAACTCTTAGTTGCGGCATGCATGCAGGATATAGTTCCCCGAACAGGGATCGAACCTGGGCCCCCTGCATTGGGAACACTGAGTCTTACCCACTGGACCACCAGGGAAGTTCCCTCTATTCTATTTATGTGAGAGCTATAAAATAGATGGCCGAGTAAAAACAAAAGTGAGGTTTTGTTCTTGAAGTTTAAAACTAAGTAAGTAACTGTTTTTTTTTTGGCGGTACACAGGCCTCTCACAGTTGTGGCCTCTCCCGTTGCGGAGCACAGGGTCCGAACACGCAGGCTCAGCAGCCATGGCTCACAGGCCCAGCCGCTCCGCGGCATGTGGGATCTTCCCGGACCGGGGCACAAACCTGTGTCCCCTGCATCGGCAGGTGGACTCTCAATCACTGAGCCATCAGGGAAGCTCTAAGGAAATAACTTATTTCTGAATTCTATTTGCTTCTAATCAGATAAATTTATTTTATTCAAGCACAGGTATTTGGTAAGTAAAATGTCTTTTTTTTCTCAAGAAAGACATTTTTAGACTGACAATATCTCCAAAATATCAAAGTAAATAAACTAAATCAATGTGGATTTACTCAACTGAATTTTAATAAATTAAGTTCTTGAAAATGAAATCTTTTCTACTGAGAGAAGATAGGTGTATTTATTAAACAAAAACAATAAAAGGTATATTTTCACAGAAATATAACAAACAGTCCTAAAATTTGTAGGGAACCACAAAATACCCCGAATAGCCAAAGCAATCTTGAGAAACAGAACAAGGCTGGAGGCATCACACTTCCTGATTTCAGATGATATTACAAAGATAGAGTAGTCAAAACAGAATGGTACTGCAGCATAAAAACAAACACATACATCAATGGAACAAAACAGAGAGCCCAGAAATAAACCCACACACGTATGGTCAATTAATTTATGACAAAAGAGCCAGGAGTATACAATGGGGAAAGGACAGTCTCTTCAATAGATGGCGTTGGAAAAACCAGACAGCCATATGCAAAAGAATGAAACTGAACCACTATCTTACAACATGCATAAGTATCACCTCAAAATGGATGAAAGACTTGAAGGTAAGACTTGAAACCAAAAAACTCTTAGAAGGAAACAAAGGGGATAAGTCCTTGACATTGATCAACAATGATTTTTTTGGATTGCACACCAAAAGCAAAGGCCAAAAAAGCAATAATAAACAAATGGGAGTTCAAACTAAAAAACTTCTGTACAGCAAAGGAAACCATCAATAAAATGAAAAGGCAACCTATGGAATGGGAGAAAATATTTCCAAGTCATGTACCTGATGAGGGGTAAACATCCAAAATATATAAAGAAATCATACAACTCAATAGCAAAAAACCAAATAATCCAGTTAAAAAATGGGTAGAGGGGCTTCCCTGGTGGCGCAGTGGTTGAGAGTCCACCTGCCAATGCAGGGGACACGGGTTCGTGCCCCGGTCTGGGAAGATCCCACATGCCGTGGAGCGGCTGGGCCCATGAGCCATGGCCACTGAGTCTGTGCATCCGGAGCCTGTGCTCCGCAACGGGAGAAGCCACAACAGTGAGAGGCCTGCGTACAGCAAAAAAAAAAAGGGTAGAGGATCTGAATAGACATTTTTTCAAAAGAGGACAACAGATGGCCAACAGGTACATGAAAAGGTGTTGACCATAACTAATCATCAGGAAAATACAAATCAAAACCACACTGAGGTATCACCTCATACCTGTTAGAATGGCTGTCATCATAAAGACAGGAAATAAATGTTGGCAAGGATACGGAGAAAAGGGTACCCTTGTGCACTGTTGGTGGGAATGTAAATTGATGGAGCTGCTATGAAAAACAGTATGGAGACTCCTCAAAATATTATAAGTAGAACTACCATATGATACAGCAATTCTACTTCTGAGCAATTAGCCAAAGGAAACAAAAACACTAACCCAAAGAGATATCTGCACCCCTATGTTCGTTGCAGTATTATTTACAATAGCCAAAACATGGAAACAAACTAAGTGTCCACTGAGAGACACTCAGGATGGACAGACTTCAGAATGGATAAAGAAAATGTGGTACACACACACACACACAAACACACACGCTGAAATGTTATTCAGCCATAAAAAAGGAAATGCTGCCATTTGAAACAATATGGATGAACATTCAGGGCACCTTGCTAAGCAAAATAAGTCAGACATGGAAAGATAAATACTGTATGATATCTCTTACATGAAGAATTTAAAAAACCCCAACAAAACCCAAAGTCATAGATACAGAGAATAGACTGGTGGATGCCAGAGGTGGGAATGGGGGTGGAGGTGAGATGGGGTAAAAGACATGAAGGTGGTAAAAAAAAAAAAAAAAAAAAGAAAAAGTACATTGCTTTGAATAAATTAAAATAGAAAAAATATAGAATTTTGTTAGAGTGATTAATCCCCATAATACTGGGTTTCTCCCACAGTTTCCACATGTACCTGTAGCCAGTATGGTATCATCTCTCCCTTGGGTGAAAATCACGATTCGCTGCCTCTCTGAGTTCACCTTTGGAAGAGCCTGTGTCTTTTTGGCTATTTCTTTAATGTCTTCAGTCTATTAATAGAAAGGAGGAAAAAAATTCTCATAACCAATACAATAAACTAAAATTTTATCAGTAGATTAAGGATTTATCTTCTCGTGTTCAAAGTAAGAGAGACCTGAAGATGTATTAAGAGTTATTATTTAAAAATTTTAACCACATACAGAAGTAAATAGAATAACAATCTTCAAGGAACCCACCATCAAGATGCAACAATTTTAAATTTATGATGACGCTTATTTCATCTATATACCTTTATCCACCTGCCTTTCATATTATTCTGAAGCAAATCTCAGATACTAGTGTCACGTGTAAATGCTTTAGTATGTATTTCTGAAAGGTAATGACTCAAACATAACCATATAACTATTATCATATTTTTAAAAATTAACATTTCTTTGATATCAACAAAAACACAGTTTTCAAATTTCCAATTAATGAGAGATTGTAAAAAGAGTAATATTAAATTATTTTAGAGGTTTACAGAGCATAATTATGCTGATTCTGGAAATAATGGTTACTATAATGCCAAATTTTTCAAAGAACTAAAATAAGAGAAAGAACTACTTTATTTTTTTTTTTTTTTCGGTACGCGGGCCTCTCACTGTTGTGGCCTCTCCTGTTGCGGAGCACAGGCTCCGGACGTGCAGGCTCAGCGGCCATGGCTCAGGGGCCTAGCCGCTTTGCGGCACGTGGGATCTTCCCAGACCGGGTCACGAACCCGTGTCCCCTGCATTGGCAGGCGGACTCTCAAGCACTGCGCCACCAGGGAAGCCCAAGAACTACTTTTTTTAAAGATAAAGTTTTAAAAATTACAAATTAATTCTAGAAACCCTCATGCTATTTTGCATATCACATAGGCTGCAAAGTTTTACATCATAAATGTCTGTCTTGAAATCTAACTCTTGAGCTATGGGTTAGATATTCAGAATCAATGTTTTCAACAATTTTAAATAACTTAAAAACCCATGTCTGAATTCAGTGGGCCTGTAAAATTGCCCATGGTTTGCAGTTTGTTGGTAGTTTACTCTATCACTGTGTAAAGTTTCAAACAGTTATGGAGAGGGAAACACATACCACTGGGGAAATATATCTAAGAAAATAATTTAATTAGGATACAGGACAGAAGAATTTAGGTAAGTAAGGCAGACAAGTCACACTGGTTACAGACAACATCAGAAACCATGATTTTTTTAAAGTATGATGGTCATCAGTGAAATATTTGTATGCTGTTTATTCACAAAATACTTAAGAAATTCTGGATGATATATGAACCTAAGCTTCTCCCATACCTAACATCATGATTCCAGAGGACTGTTGTTTCTGAAAAGAATAGCCACTTGTGATTGGATAATGCTGCTGACCTTTCAAACAGGCTGACTATTCCACTTCTGGTTGCTTATTTTAGAAGAGAGCTAAGCCTGAATTCCGATAACATGAGAAGAAATTCCCTCAGTTTGAGGGGAAAGACTATTAGAAATGACTGACAACAGTTGAAAGGACTCCACAAAATGCATGTCTTTTTTCTGTTTGTTTGTTTTTTAAATTTTTACTGGAGTATAGTTGATTTACAATGTTGTGTTAGTTTCAGGTGTACAGCAAAGTCAATCAGTTATATATACATACATATATCTTTTTAAAATTCTTTTCCCATATAGGTCATTACAGAGTATTGAGTTGAGTTCCCTGTGCTATACAATGGGTCCTTATTATTAGTTATTGCCAATGTCTTATGATAATAATGTCTTCACTCTCTCAAATAAATGTATACTCTAAAAAATTACATATATTCTCTCAGTCTCCTTATCAAACACATATTTTACTGCTGTAGGATTTTTGCTTATGATTGGGTACAGTTTATCTTGAGTAAAGGTAAGAAGCAAATGCCAGAAAGATTCACTTTACCATCTTGGGGGCGGAATCTTATGCATGTACTGGATATTTTTTAAGTAGAGGTCCTTCTTTAAGGTGGTATAAGGAATAAATTAAGAGTGAGATTCGGTTGTCTTATACCAACGCTGTGAGAAGATGTATTTTTTGTGGTAGTTTTGGTATCCTAATCAAAGAGATTTTTTTTATGTCAGATTAAATCTTATAAAAATGGCAATTCAAGATGGAAACAAACTTTTCAAATACAAAAGATAAATCTTTACAGAAAGGTTAAGCTATATTTTCTATTGATATTTGCATCGATATCCACCGTTCGTACAAAACCCCTTTGTCCCTCTTGGATCACTGTCAGTGTGCACCAAATCTAAATTTCTCACTATGCTTTGAGGAGTCATTGCTTTGCCCTCAACAGCTGATTCCCATCTCGTATAAAAACTTTTCTTAAAATCTCAATTTTGTCTTCCTAACAATACATATATTTCGAGTTCCGTAGCCTCTCCTCCCCTATCCCCTGGTAGATTCTTCTCCCATATACCTGGGTTAACATATCTTAACAGAATGATGAAATTACAAGGGAGTATGACACAGCTGGATTTACTATTTGTGTGACCTCAAGGAGGTAAATATACCTCTCAGGCAGGTAAATAAACCTCCCTACAAAACTAAGACAATAATATTTGTGTTAAACGATGTTGGGAGTGAAGTATGCTAAAATCAGTGGGCAAAAGTCTGAAGAGAATCAGGATATTTGCATAGGCTCATAGTATCTCCCCCTAAGATACTTATTCGTTACAAAAGGGAAAACAGAAATGTTACAGTGGAGAAAGTTGACAGACATCCCTTCACCCCAGTGATCAAATTTAGCGATGCTAAAATTAGTGGGTAAAATAGGATATTTGCACAGTCTCAAAATATTGCCCCCAAGATATTTATTCACTACAGTGGGAAAACAGTAACTTCACAGACATTAAGTACCACCTTAACCCAGTGATCAAAGTTAACTTGGCCAACAGTAAGACACTGGGCTACCATTTACATCCCTGATGTGATGCACTGAGAAGGGTGATCTCTGTGGTATTTCTGCCCAAAATGCATGACCTCAATTTAATTATGAGAGAACATCAGACAAACCTAAATTGAGGGACATTCTACAAAATGACTGACAGGTACTCTTCAAAAGTATCAAATTCATAAACAAGGAACAAGTGACAAACTGTCTGATAGGAAGAGACTAAGACGATATGACAAATAAATGCAACCTGTAACCCTGGATTAGATTGTGGAACAGAAAAAGGAAATTAGAGGAAAAACTGGTAAAATCAGAATAAATTCTGTAGTTCAGTTACTGACCCTGTACAAATGCTAATTTCCTGACTTTGATTATTACATTCTGGTTATGTAAGATGTTAACATTAGGGGAAGCTGAGTGAAGGTATCTGGAAATTCTCTGTACTATTTTTACAAACGTTCTAAATCTAAAATTGTTTCAAAATAAAAATGTTTTTTTGGTGAGGATGAAAGAAGATAAGGTAGGTGAAAGAGCTTAATGCGATATTTAGCATATGCCAAGTACTTCATAAATATTAATTTATTTCTTCTATTTACCGTCATTTTAATACTTTCCAAAATTGTCAAATCCTAAGTTGCCTCAAAATCTCTAGAAAGGGCCTCAAGAATTTTGAGTATTGAGAATTCAATTATGGTATCTAATAAGGGAGGACAAAGAGAAAAAAGGAAGAAGAAGTAGAAGAAAGCTCATATAATTTAGCTATGAGCCATGTATAAACAGCTATGAGCACTCTGAAGTACTCATTAAATCTTAACCACTCTAGGCAGTAGGTATTATTACTATATCCCTATTTCATAGATGTAGAAACCAAGAGCCGTGTATGTAGCTCTAAAGTACTCATTGAATATTAACCACTCTAGGCAATAGGCACTATTACTATATCCCCATTTTATAGATGAGGAAACTGAGTCACAGAGAGGTTAAGTAACTTCCTAAAGTCATAAGCATACTAAGAGGTGGAGTCAGGACTAGCACCCACAAAGTCTAACTCCAGGGATTATACTCTTCCATGTTATCCACAGATTATACTGCTTCTATGAATTCTGGCAATGTGCTTCTGTTGTTGTAACCAAAAAACTAGAGCATGTTTATCCTAAATCATTTTACGTCACATTCGTAAGTCATTGCTGATCCTGCATTT